>NC_092741.1:159794370-160166870 GCF_047496795.1 Chiloscyllium punctatum | reverse complement strand
TGAAAGGAGGCTTCAGTTTGTGGGAGAGACTACAACTGAGGTTGTGTGTTGCTGAAAACGCGCAGCTAGTCAGGCAGCATCCGAGGAGCAGGTGAATCGATGTTTCAGGCATAAGCCCTTCAGCAGGAATCATCGAAACATCGATTCTCCTGCTCCTCGGATGCTGCCTAACCTGCTGTGCTTTTCCAGCAACACACTCTCAACTCTGATCTCCAGCATCTGCAGACCTCACTTCCTCCTAGAACTAAAGTAGTTTCAAATTAACTCCTAAATTTTAATAATCTCCAATTTAAGGTGGTGAAGAGGAAGAATGCTTTATCTCAGAATGTCATGGATATTTGTAACTCTCTTCCCGAGGAACAGTGGATGCAGGGTCAATGGAGACATTTAAGGCAATTCTTGAATAGAAAAGAAGTCAAAGGTTATTGGGGATTGACAGCAATGTGGAGTTGAGACCACAATCAGATCATTTATGATCTTATTGAATGGTAGAGCAGGATAGAGGGCCAGCATTATCCATAGAGAATACTGTTTCTGCTCCTAATTTGTATATTAATAAGACACTGTATACAATTTTGCCTAGATAACACTGCTTGATACAAATGCAATGGAATTTTTATGAACTCCTGAGGAGAAGTGTTTTACACTAAAGTTTATATCTGGGTGTGTGTCTCTAGATGTTGTAATGATACTGTGATTTTACTCCCTTTCTATTATGAAGAGAGGTTGAGGCAGAGGTGAAAAGCTGTCTGATCCAAGCCAATAAAGTAAACTACTTGTGAGGCCTTGGTTTTTTTTAAAAGTCTGAACAATAGAAGCAGCCTGAATGGGTGTTGTTAGGCTCCCACAGAACTAGGGTTTTAGTTTAGCTTACAGCAGTTGTTGAAGTTTTGAAATTGAGTTTGGAAACTTCCATACCTCCCTCTGCCAGAATTTTCTGGCGATGTTCTCTCCTCCTGGACTAGAGACACATTGCATATGAAACAATCTATTTTACTGACTTTGCCTTTGCCAAGAATGTGTTTATGGGATGTTACTATATTGTAACAGTTATTGTTTAGTAGTTAAAAAATCTATTATTCTGTTAATCTTTCCAACAGAGTTAAAGTTAGACCAATTCATAGAATTCCTACAGTGTGAAAGCAGGCCATTCATCCCATGACCCTCCAAAGAGCAATCTGCCAAGTCCCATTCCCCCTTTCCTATCCCTGTAACCCGCAATTTCCCATGGCTAAGCCACCTACCTATACATCACTGGATACTGTGGGCAATCAGTATTGCCAATCTCACTTGCACATCTTTTGGCTGAGAGAAGAAACTGGAGCACCTCAATGAAACCCATGCAGACACGGGGAGAATGTGCAAACTCCACACAGTTGCCCATGAGTGGAATTGAATCTAAGTGCAGCAGTGCTAACCATTGACCCACCGTACCACCCATGATTCTTCTTTCATTTGTTTGTATTTTAACTATAGAATAAGAATAAAGTATGTTTTGCTTAAAGCTGAACAGTGTACCAATCAAATTATAATTGGAACACAGTATCCTACACTTTCCTTTAAATAAGAAAAAGTTGGGGTCCAGGCTATCTCCTTGATATATTTGAAGGAGGTTCGGTCTGGTCCGTAACAAGCTGGAGACTCTTGTCAGGATCAAAATCTGTAATTCTAGGTTGGGTTTAAGATTATTGGACTCAAAGACAATGAGTAGTGAATATTGATAGTTTTTTTTTTCAAATATTATGTTTGTTTGGCTTAAACAGGGTGTGCCTTGTGTAGTAATGGTCGCTAAGGGTTTCCTGGGGATGAAAGAAGTTACTTCTAGAGTTTTACGAAAGTGAGCAAGACAAAGCTTTTGGAATTAGCAAACAAGTTGGAGCTGGAGTTCCCTGTCTTTGAAGAAAGGGGAAATAATTGCAGCAATTGTGCAGCATTTACAATTGCCAGATTGCAAACAGAATATTTGGAAATGGCTAAAATTCAATTGCAAATGAAACAGCTTGAATATGAAAAGGAAATTAAACGGTTTGAGTTACGATTAAAAGCAGAGGAAAAAGAAAAAGTAAGGAAGGCTCTAGCAGAAGAAACAGAGAAAGAGAGAGGTTTTGAACTTGAGTGGTTGGCAATGAAAGAGAAAATTTGACTTAAAATGGTGAAGGCAGAAAGTAGATGTAGTGATGCGGACATTGGTGAAGAGTGAATCCATTGTAGATAAAAGCTTGGTGGGGATCTGTTTAAATATGGCATTCCACCCTGACCTTAAATTTACCTGGACCATCTCTGACACCTCCCTCCCCTTCCTGGACCTCTCCATCTCCATTAGTGACGACCGACTTGACACTGACATTATTTACAAACCCACCAACTCCCACAGCTAGCTGAATTACACCTCTTCCCACTCTATCTCTTGCAAAAATGCCATCCCGTATTCCCAATTCCTCTGCCTCCACCGTATCTGCTCCCAGGAGGACCAGTTCCACCATAGAACACACCAGATGGCCTCCTTCTTTAGAGACCGCAAATTCCCTTCCCACGTGGTTAAAGATGCCCTCCAACGCATTTCGTCCACATCCCGCACCTCCGCCCTCAGACCCCACCCCTCCAACCGTAACAAGGACAGAACGCCCCTGGTGCTCACCTTCCACCCTACAAACCTTCGCATAAACCAAATCATCCGCCGACATTTCCGCCACCTCCAAAAAGACCCCACCACCAGGGATATATTTCCCTCCCCACCCCTTTCCACCTTCCGCAAAGACCGTTCCCTCCGTGACTACCTGGTCAGGTCCACACCCCCCTACGACCCACCCTCCCATTCTGGCACTTTCCCCTGCCACCGCAGGAACTGTAAAACCTGTGCCCACACCTCCTCCCTCACCTCTATCCAAGGCCCTAAAGGAGCCTTTCACATCCATCAAAGTTTTACCTGCACATCCACCAATATCATTTATTGTATCCGTTGCTCCCGATGTGGTCTTCTCTACATTGGGGAGACTGTGCGCCTCCTAGCAGAGTGCTTTAGGGAACATCTCCGAGTCACCCGCACCAATCAACCAAACCGCCCTGTGGCCCAACATTTCAACTCCCCCTCCCACTCAGTCGAGGACATGGAGGTCCTGGGCCTCCTTCACCGCCACTCTCTCACCACCAGACGCCTGGAGGAAGAACGCCTCATCTTCCGCCTCGGAACACTTCAACCCCAGGTCATCAATGTGGACTCCAACAGCTTCCTCATTTCCCCTTCCCCCACCTCATCCTAGTTTCAAACTTCCAGCTCAGCACTGTCCCCTTGATTTGTCCGGACTTGTCTGACCTGCCTAGCTCCTTTTCCACCTATCCACTCCCCCCTCCCCTCCCTGACCTATCACCTTCATCTCCTCCTCCACTCACCCATTGTACTCTATGCTACTCTCTCCCCATCCCCAACCTCCTCTAGCTTATATCTCCACGCTTCAGGCTCACTGCCTTTATTCCTGATGAAGGGCTTTTGCCCGAAACATCGATTTCGCTGCTCGTTGGATGCTGCCTGAACTGCTGTGCTCTTCCAGCACCACTAATCCAGAATCTGTTTAAATATGTCCAAGTGTTATCAAAGTTTGATGAGAAGGACGTAGGAGGCCTTTTCATTACATTTGAGAAAGTGGCTAAACAAATGAAATGGCCGCTGACCATGTGGGTTTTGTTGATCCAAACAAAGTTGGTAGATAGAGCTAGTGAGGTATTTGCATCACTATCAGGGGTACCTGGATGGTATGATGAGGTGAAAAAAAATTCTTAAGTGCATATGAATTGGTCCCAGCAGCCTACAATCAATGTTTTAGGAATCTAAGGAGGTAACCTGGTCATACTATATTGCATGTGAATGAATCAAACAAAGTAACTGTAATAGGCAGATAAGGGCACTGAAAATAGATCTGATATATGATGGTCTTAGAGACACTGTTATTTTGGAGAAGTTTAAAAAATCACTCCTGTAAATAGTGAGAACTCATGTGGAAAAGCAGAGTTCAAACTGCAAAATTAGCAGCAGAAATGGCAGATGATTATGAATTAGTTCACAAATCAAAGTTTGGCTTCCAACATTAATATCAATCTGTGAGGGATAGAAATTGGGGAATTTAGTTAAAAGAGGGAAAGTAGATATTTTTGAAGATAATAAAAGTAGTTTACCACAGGGTAAAATGAAAATCTATGAGGGAGGGCAAGCGAAGTAAAAAAAAAACTCAGGAGCTTTTGCTTCAATAAAGTAGGCCATATGAAGTTGCAGTGTTGGTAGTTTAAGAAAAGCACAGGGAAGACAGATGTGGCAAAACAGGATAAGCCAGTAGGGTTTATTAAAGTAGTGGAAGCTAAACAGCTACAACAGAATATACAGCCTGATCGGGGTTGGTTAGTAGAAACTACCAGATCTTTTTAAAGAATTTAGCTTGTGGTTAAGGTTTACTCATGTATCCCAGGAGTAGGTAAAGAAATTAAAGTTTTAAGAGATCCAGGAGCAAGTCAATCTTTGATGGTGAGAGGTGAGGAGGTATGTGTTTGGAAGGAGTAATGCCAGAAAAGGTGCTAATATGTAGAATTCATTGGTGAGGTTGGAGAGTCCGGTGAAAAGTTGGAATAACAGAGAAATTCTCTGTTCTGGAGTTACAGTTTGTCCTCAGGAATTGGTTGAGAGTGATGCCTACTTTGGTTGAAAAGCCAGAGGAAGGTAAGGCAACTGAGATGTTATCTGAAGTATATCCTGAGGTTTATCCTGATTGTGTGGTAACAAGGTTTTTCATTGGAGAAAAGGAGAAGGATTGAGGAATACCTAATTGAGGTATACAAGATAATGAGAGGCATAGATACAGTCAATAGCCAGAGACTATTTCCCAGGGCAGAAATGGCTAACACGAGGGGTCATAGTTTTAAGCTGGTTGGAGGAAAGTATAGAGGGGATGTCAGAGGTGGATTCTTTACACAGAGAGTTGTGAGAGCATGGAATGCGTTGCCAGCAGCAGTTGTGAAAGCGAGGTCATTGGGGATATTTAAGAGACTGCTGGACATGCATATGGTCACAGAAATTTGAGGGTGCATACATGAGGATCAGTGGTCAGCACAACACCGTGGGCTGAAGGGCCTGTTCTGTGCTGTACTGTTCTATGTTCTTCTATGTTCCAAGGTTACAAAGCCACAGGTTGAAACAGGAGGAGAAATCAAAGAATAAAGATGATGAATTTGAACTTCAATTCTCAGAACCTATGTTTGATCAAATGTTTGAGAGAAAACAAGAAGAGGCGGTGGACGAAGTGGATATTTTTATTTCAGAGAGTTTACTTGAAACATAACAAAAAAACAAAGAAATAAATTAGTTGTATCAAAAAGCGTACACAGAAGCTGAGTGTATCACAGAATACTACCACCTTAAAAACAAAGTCATGATGTGAAAATGGAGAATTAGAATTGAACTAGAATTATGAATTAGAATTAGAATTAGAATCCCTTCAGCCCAACACATCCACAATGACCCTCCGAAGAGTAACCCACCCAGACCCATTCCCCATACAGGTATTTGCCTAATGCACTTAACCTACACATCCCTGAACACTATGGGCAATTTAGCATGGCCAATCCACCTAATCTGCACATCTTTGGACTGTGAGAGGAAACTAGAGCATCTAGAGGAAACCCATGCAGACTTGGGAAAAATGTGCAAATTTCACACAGTCGCCCGACAGTGGAATCGAACCCAAGTTCCTGGCGTTGTGAGGCAACACTACTAACTGCTAAGCTGCTGTAGCATCAAACTTTAAAAACAACGTTTTGTTTTTAACCATTAAATATTCAGGCAGATGAAAAATGGGCAGAAGTTCATCAAATTGTACTACTGGTGGGTTGCAGAAAGGAGGTCCTATGGGTAGCTCATGAATTACCAGTAAGGGATCATTTGAGAGAAAGGAAAACTCAACCCAAAATACAAAAACATTTTAATTAGCCTGGACAGCATAGATGGAGTTGGATTTTGTTGGACATGTCATACATGTCAGATAATTGGCAAACCTCAGGCAGTGATAAAACCAGCACTGGTAATACTTATTCCAGCCTTTGAGGAACCTTTAACAAGAGTCTTGATTGAGTAGGACCCCTCCTTAAAACAAAAACATAGGAATCAAAATCTGTTGACATAATGGATGTGTCTGCTTGATTTCCATTGGCCATTCCATTCTGCAATATCACAGCTAGAAGGATTGTAGAAGAGTTACTCAACTTTTTTAATAATATATAGACTACTCATAGGGATACAATCTGATCAAGGGTCAAATTTTACATCCAAAATTATTCAAGGAAGTTATGGATAGCTTAGAAATAATACAATTTAAATCAACTGCATATCATCCAAAATCACAAGGAGCATTAGAATCACAGATTCCTACAGTGTAGAAGCAGACCATTCGGCCCATTGAGACCACACCAACCCTCCATGGGCATCTCATCCAGACTCAACTTACCCCTGTAACCCTGCATTTCCAATGGCTAACCCATCTAGTCTGCACATGCCTGGACACAATGGGCAATTTAGCATGGCCAATCCACCTAATCTGCAATTCTTTGGACTGTGAGAGGAAACCCACGCAGCCATGGGAAAAATGTGCAAATTTTACACAGTCACCCAACAGTGGAATTGAACCCAGGTCCCTGGCATTGTGAGGCAACAGCGCAAACTACTGAGCTGCTGGAGCACCAAACTTTAAAAACAATGTTGAGCAGTGACAGTCAAGATTGACAGTATTAGGCAAGACCTTTCGAAAGCTGATTGGGGGCAGATGTTCGCAGGTAAAGGGACGGCTGGAAAATGGGAAGCCTTCAGAAATGAGATAACAAGAATCCAGAGAAAGTATATTCCTGTCAGGGTGAAAGGGATGGCTGGTAGGTATAGGGAATGCTGGATGACGATAGAAATTGAGTGTTTGGTTAAGAAAAAGAAGGAAGCATATGTAAGATATAGACAGGATAGATCGAATGAATCCTTAGAAGAGTATAAAGGAAGTAGAGTATACTTAAAAGGGAAATCAGGAGGGCAAAAATGGGACATGAGATAACTTTGGCAAATAGAATTAAGGAGTATCCAAAGAGTTTATACAAATACATTAAGTACAAAAGGGTAACTAGGGAGAGAATAGGGCCCCTCAAAGATCAGCAAGGTGGCCTTTATGTGGAGCCACAGAAAATGGGGGTGTTAATAAATGAGTATTTTACATCAGTATTTACTGTGAAAAAATGATATGGAAGATATAGACTGTAGGGAAATAGATGGTGATATCTTGCAAAATGTCCATAATATAGAAAAGGAAGTGCTGGATGTCTTGAAACGCATAAAGGTGGATAAACTCCCAGGACCTGATCAGGTGTACCCAAGAACTCTGTGGGAAGCTAGAGAAGTGATTGCTGGGTCTCTTCCTGAGATATTTGTATCATCGATAGTCACAGGTGAGGTGCTGGAAGACTGGAGGTTGGCAAACATGGTGCCACTATTTAAGAAGGGTGGTAAGGACAAGTCAGGGAACTATAGACCGGTGAGCCTGACCTCGGTGGTAGGCAAGTTGTTGGAGGGAATCCAGAGGGACAGAATGTACATGTATTTGGAAAGGCAAAGACTGATTAGGGATAGTCAACATGGTTTTGTGTGTGTGAAATCATGTCTCACAAACTTGATTGAGTTTTTTGAGGAAGTAACAAAGACGATTGATGAGGGCAAAGGGGTAGATGTGATCTATATGGACTTCAGTAAGGCGTTCGACAAGGTTACCCATGGGAGACTGATTAGCAAGGTTAGATCTCTTGGAATACAGGGAGAACTAACCATTTGGACACAGAACTGGTTCAAAGGTAGAAGACAGAGGGTGGTGGTGGAGGGTTGTTTTTCAGACTGGAGGCCTGTGACCAGTGGAGTGCCATAAGGATCAGTGCTGGGTCCTCTACTTTTTGTCATTTACATAAATGATTTGGATGCGAGCATAAGAAGTGAGCTATAGGGAGAGGCTGAACAGGCTGGGGCTGTTTTCCCTGGAGTATTGGAGGCTGAGGGGTGACCTTATAGAGGTTTATAAAATTATGAGGGGCATGGATAGGGTAAATAGGCAAAGTCTTTTCCCTGGGGTCGGGGAGTCCAGAACTAGAGGGCATAGGTTTAGGGTGAGAGGGGAAATATATAAAAGAGACCTACGGGGCATATTTTCACACAGAGGGTGGTACGTGTATGGAATGAGCTGCCAGGGAAGTGATGAAGGCTGGTACAATTGCAACATTTAAGAGGCATTTGGATGGGTATATGAATAGGATGGGTTTGGAGGGATATGGGCCAGGTACTGGCAGGTGGGACTAGATTGGGTTGGGATATCTGGTCGGCATGGACGAGTTGGACCAAAGAGTCTGTACATCTCTATTACTCTATGACTCTATTTGATATCATGTGGAGTGAATCAAATTGACTGAAGACTGGTATCTGTAATGCCGGGGATCACTGGAGGAGACTGATATGAATCATCCACTCAGTACCTCTGCTGACTATCTTTAACCAGACTATGTTTTTCCAAATAGTCATAAATCATATATCTCAGAATCATTTTCAATACCTTGCTTACCACAGACATAAGACTGACTGGTCTGTAATTCCCAGGGATTTCCCTATTCCCTTTCTTGAACAGAGGACCAACATTCTTCTCCCTCCAATCATCCGGTACTACTCCAATGGAGAGTGAGGATGCAAACATCACCTCCAGAGGTGCAGCAATCTCATTCATTGCTTCCTCTAGTAACCTTGGATATATCTGGTCTGGCCCTAGGGACTTGTCTATTTTGATCCTCCCAGAATTTCCAACACACCCACCTTCTTAATATCAATCTGTTCAAGCCTATTAACCTGGTCCATGGTGTTCTCACTGTCAACAAAGTCCCTCTCCCTAGTGAATACTGAAGGAAAAAAACTCATTTAACATCACCCCTACCTAGTCAGACTCCAAGCACAAGTTTCCTCCACTATCCCTGATCAGTCCTACCCTCTCTCTGATCATTCACTTATTCCTCACGTAAGTGTAAATCACCGAATTAGGGTTTTCCCTAATCCTTCCCACCAAGGCTTTTTTGTGCCCCTTCCTACCTCTCCTCAGTCCATTTTTGAGTTTTTTTCCTAGCTACTCTGTAACCCCCCAAAGCTGTGCCAGATACTTGCTTCCCCAAACTTATGTAAGCTTCTTTTTTCTGGCAAGAGTTGGGTATTTTTGCAAGTAGGTGAATATTCATCAACAGAAATATTCCACAATTGAGAAGGAGACTTTGACTTTGGTGTTGGCATTTCAACATTTAGTTGTCAGTAATGTGTCTAAGGCAATTAATTGTATGTGTGAGTGAGTGAGTGAGGTCCGTTTCGGTCATTGCTGACCATGTGTTGCTTGTTGTTCTAGCTTTCTGCTTCCCTGAAGCAAGGTCCCAGTTGCAGAGGTCACATTTGGATATACTGATCATAACCCTTTAACATTTCTAGAAAAAAAAGATAAAAATACCAGCCTGCTTTGATGGAGTTTATTGCTACAGCCACTTAATTTGCAAATTATAAACATGGCAGGATGAGAGAATGTAATTGCCAAGGTGTTGTCACGACTTTAATGAAGGAAGAATAAGGTGCATGGTGGCAGAAGAAATGGATTGAAATGGATAGTAGTATTGAATGCTTAGAGTCATTGTACTGTATATGTATTGTAGTGTACTAATAGCTTAAGACTAAGGGATTTTACAAATGAAGCCATCTTTATATATTAAGGGTTTTTTTTGAGGGGGCGGGGGAAGATGTGATGATACTGTGGCTTGAAGAGGTGTATTTTGTCCTTTTTTAAAGAAAATAAGTTGAGGTAGAGGTTCAGAGCGGTCTGATCCAAGACAATAAAGTAAACAAGTTGTGAGGCCTTGGGGTATTCTTAAAAGTTAGAACAATAGAAGCAGCATGAATGGGTGGAGTCAGGCTACCACAGAACCAGAGTGTTAGTTTAACTTTCAGTAGTTCTTGGGGTTTTGAAGTTGACCATGAAAGCTGTCATACCTCTCTCTGCCAGAATTTGCTCTTGATGTATTTTCTTCCTGGAGTGGAGAATTGCATGTGAGGCAATCAATTTTACTGAATTTGCCTTTGCCAAGGATATGTTTATGAGATATTACTACATTGGAACAGCTGCTGTTTAGTAGTTTATTATGTTAAGTTTTCCAATAGAGTTAAAGTTAGACCAATTCCTCTTTTTTTTGTTTATATTTTCACTATAGTGTAAGAATAAAGTGTGTTTTGCTTAAAGCTGAATAGTGTAACCAATTAAATTACATCTTACACTTGCATTCAAATAAGATAAAAGTTAGGGTCTAGGCTATCTCTTGATATATTTGAAGATAAGATAAATAGACAAGGCATTTTCCCAGGGATGGAGAGATCAGAATGAGACAGCATAGGTTTAAGGGTGAGAGGGGAAAGATTTAAAAGGGACCTAAGGGGCAATGTTTTTACGCAGAGGGTGGTACGTGTATGGAATGAGTTGCCAGAGGAAGTAGTGAAGGTTGGTATAATTATAACATATAAAAACCATTTCAATGAGTATATGAATAGAAAGGGTTTAGGGGAATATGGGCCAAGTGCTGGCAAATGGGACTAGATTAATTTATGATATTTGCTTGGCATCAGGATGAGTTAGACTGAAAGGTCTATTTCTGTGCTGTATGTATCAAGAGGGTTTGGTCTGGTCTGTAACAGAATGTCCATGTTGGGTGAAGCTGTGGTTTAGGGGTAGCCAAATCAGTCTTAGCTATGACGACTCCATCCTCCCCTACCCCCCTCTCCTTGGTATAGAACCTGCAACGTACACTTATTTCCTAAGTTTATTTTGTTTCTTGGACAGGCACTTGTACAGAATGTTCAGGAAGCTGACCACTACTTGTGAAATCAAGTCAAACATGACGCATTTGTAACTTCAGGAAATATTAATTTAAAGGGTAATTTTGAAAATACAGTAAGATAAGGTTTTGTATTTTGTTTACATATTAATCACATCTCCAAAAAGACATTGGCAAAACAGATTTACACAAAATGAAATTAAGAATAAATTACAGGATCAATTTACACATGTTGGACAAGAGGCAGTCTTTCTTTGCCAAAGTGAAAGTCTGATTAATGGGTACTAAGATTTAAAAGCTACTGTAAAAGCTCATACACCATTCACATTAAACTGTGGTAAGGGGTTTGACACAAAACTGTTCCAGTAAGACACATTTTTATAACAAAATGAAACATTTTAGATAACATGAATGTAGAAAATGCAGATATTTATAAAACTAAAAGCATCTACAACCTGTGCTATTTATATAAGTTAAGTGTTTATTCATCAAATTGATGAATCTAATCTGTAGTTTTGCAAACATTACTGCATTGAAGTTAAACTGTGATATCATCAATTTTAAAATTCATTCAAAATTTTTTTCAATATTTTAAATGGACTAGAATACAAAAATAACATACAGAGATACTGAATATTAATATTAAAACTGTCTAATCTACATATAATCCATTGAAATACCACAGTTGATAAATTGCTATCAGGTGTCTTGTTGGTTCTTGATAAAACAGCATAGATTTTTGTATAATGCCTGACATAGAAATGGCATCAGAAATTGAAATAACTGGAGCCTGTCAGGAATGAATTTTGGTGACCATTTCAGCAACTAGAATGCTGACAGTCTAGAAAAATGAACAACCAGAGAAATTAAGGTATCAGACAGATATACTAGGAAACAGATTTCTGCGAACGTTGCAGGAGTTTTAGCCCATTAGTTATTTGTAAATAGACATATAATTCCATGCAGACCATTAGCTTCTGTGCCTGAAATCTAGGTATTGCATGCCCAGCATGCCCAGCTCCATGCCAAGATGATGAATTAATAACACCTATATTGTCAACGCCACTTTGTGTCTCCTGCACAACTTAGACAGAAAACTAGTTCTTTGAGAATTGCTGGAATGAACCCATCTTTTATTATCCCTTAGCACAATGTGTTGCAGGATTAGTACACAATGCACCATCCCTCAATTATGTCCCTTGCAGTTAAACATTAAAGAAAAGACTTACACTTGACCCATTTGCTATGATACTCACAGCTTCTGATTTTGGAGGGACAGGAGGTGGGCTTGGCATTCTCGATTCTCCCATTTTTAAGACAGTCAGATGAGTTGATAGAACAGGATCTTCTTTGGGGGATATAGAAGAATGAGAGTAGAAAGAGATGGAGCTTTGCTGTGTCTTGATCTCACTTTCTGTGACCACACAGCAGGAATCCTTTGAATTATCAGTTGGTTGATTGGTCCATAGTTCCTCATAGGGAATTTCAGGCTGCTCTTGAGTCCTAAAGTAATTTTCTGTCCAATCAGGTGTCATATACTCTCTGTCCATGTCAGCCACCTCTGGAGGAGTCAGTAATTCATGTGGCATAATTTGCTGCTCCCCAATTGAATCCCTGCAACTCTGGAAGGTAACCTCCCCACTGCTGTGCAACATAGCACCGCTAAAAGCACACAGAGAGAGCCTTTGAAATGATTGGGTCAGCTCATTCTGGGCATAGTTCAGTGAATTAGTTGTATATCCTTGCAAGCAAAGTCTAATTCTTCTTGGACTAGTGCAATCATCAGTAAAGTCTGTTTTAACCTCCCGGACTGCCTTTGAGTACTCATCAGCATTGAAATGCTCCTGGCTAAACAACATTATTTCTTGCACTAACCTCTCATAAAGGGGGTTGCCTCGGATTAACCCTTCAGGGAGCACAAACCTGGGCATATCTGACAGCAGCAGAAAGTGCAAAGGGATAATAGCATCCTTACGAATGATGCAGCACAAGACTACAGTCTTTGATATAATACTGACAAGTTTATAGCGATGTCCTTCACGAATGCAATGGAGGTCGTAAGAGTTGCGGGGTGGACGAGAAGGAACGGTGACATTGACTGGCAGTCGAACCTTTTCGATAATACTGCGGATGGTATGCTCTCCTTCCTGCATCTGTATCTCAAGGGGACTGCGAGTGCTGAATTTTCCCCGGCACTGGAAGGGAAGGCTAAGACTCTCGTTGGTCCTGTGGTTCATACAGATAAGACATGGCATCTTGCCTTTGACCTGTTTGCTTAGAGTGCTAGTTTTGCCCAGTTTTCGCAATAGGGTGTTGAAGCGGGATTTCTCTTTTACTGTCTTGGCACAGAGGATCTCAGCCTGGCCCATCAGTGTCAGCTCATCACCAGCATGCAATGTGAAGTTGTAGACCTCACTATCTTCGCTGAATTCACCAGAGACCACCTGAAAGAAATAATAAATTTAAAACTGTTCAAGAAGGCCAAATTAACTATGAATACATTTAAATGTCAAAATATCATTTAACACATAAAAACAATCTGTCACATACCCTCAATTTTTAATAATTAGGTAAATTTCACATGGTAAATAAACAATCCTAACATTGTTGCAACAATGAGGCTAAACCAGTCCCATTGGCGGTGCTTGTCTTGGAATGACACCTATATTTATTAGGCAATGAACACCTGAGATCTGATCTCAGCAATCACACATGCCATTGTGTTGTATGAGGCAGGTAGTACCTGAAAGGATTAGCTTGCATCATGAAGTAAGCTCCACCCATCAGAATAGCAAGAATTGCTCCTGGGAGGAGTCAACCAGTTATTACAAATCCCAAATTCCATATAGCTAAACAGTCATATATTCTTCCTTTTGAGTGTAGCCTAAGGTTTTATAAGAGGCTCAAGGTAGTTATGCACAGTAGGTATATGCAGACACTCAATGGACTGAATGTCCTACTCCTGCTCCTACGTACTATGGTCTTAGGTACCATAATGCAACTCATGTAATGTAATGAGCTACTATGTACTATGTAATAAATCTATTCTGTTCTTCTTCTCTTCTCCTGAAGAATTCGCAATGGCATCATTCCCCACTTGGGATCAGTAACTTAAACTAATCCCAATAAGGATGATGAATTTAACCAAGATATCTAATTGATTCCAGTGGATATAACCAGAACATATACCATATTGACTCAGAGGCTTGTAATGTAATGCTTTCAGAATCCTCTGTACAACTCTTAAATTGAGTTTAAAGAAACTAATAAGCAAACAGCCAGCTGAACCAACAGAGAGAGAAACATGAAAAATAAAAATTAAGTGAAATCCTTGGGGTCAGTTGTTTTCGGAATTCAGAATTTTTTGGATTTCGGAATAAATGACATTTTCACAGTGAAATAAAAATAATTACCTAACAGAAGATGCACATGTGAATAGTATGAGCGCCTGAGACAAACTGATGCCTACCAGTGCTGGCCCATGCCACAACGTCACAACTGAATGACATAGTTCAAGTGGATGTGGAGTTGGGTCACTTGTCCAGAGGCCAAAATGACATTCCACATTCCACGAAATGAATTTCAGATTTCAGAGCTTTTCGGATTTTGGAATTTTGGATAAAGGATTGAGTATCTGTATTCTATACATTTATGGATGGCCTTATTGAACACGAGCCAATCTCTAAAGATATTGCAAGAAATCAAGACTAAGTGCGCTCTAAATATCAAGCAGTGCAGAATATAATTGGACAGGTCAATGGAAGACTGCAATGATTGAGGCCAAAAGAAATCAAAATGGAGATTTATTGTGAAAGAGAGAGGAAGGATCCAGTGAGGATAATTGAGAGGGCAAAAGAGAAAGAGTATGACAGGGTTGAAGGCCGAGGGAGAGATTATGATAGAACATTATAAAACTCTTCATTGAAAACCGAAACAGGCTCAGAAGTATAAATGATCTACTCTTGATCATATGTTCTGTTGAAAGTTGGAGGCCTAAGATAGTGGTGAAAGGAGAGAACCAGGAAGATCTATAAGATTTTGGTGTAAGGCTGAGTGTACTGAGCAGCTGCAACACGCAACATCAAGGAGCCTGCTGGATTTGACCATAAGACCATAAGACATAGCAGTGGAAGCAAGGCCATTTGCCCCATCGAGTCCACTACACCAATCAGTCATGGCTGATGGGCATTTCAAATCAACGTACCCGCACTTTCCCCGTAGCCCTTAATTCCTTGCGTGATCAAGAATTGATCAATCTCTGCCTTGAAGACATTTAATGTCCCAGCCTCCACTGCGCTCCGTGGCAATGAATTCCACTGGCCCACCACTCTCTGGCTAAAGAAGTGTCTCCTCATTTCCGTTCTAAATTAACCCCCTCTGATTCTAAGGCTGTGCCCATAGGTCCGAATCTCCCCACTTAACGGAAACAATTTCCCAGCATCCACCCTTTCTAAGCCATGCATTATCTTTTAAGTTTCTATTAGACCTCCCCTCATCCTTCTAAACTCGAATGAATACTTTAGATTACTTACTTACAGTGTGGAAACAGGCCCTCCGGCCCAACAAGTCCACACCGACCTGCTGAAGCGTAACCCACCCAGACCCATTCCCCTGCATTTACCCCTTCACCTAACACTACAGGCAATTTAGCAAGGCCAATTCACCTAAACTGCACATTTTTGGATTGCGGGAGGAAACCAGAGCATCCGGAGAAAACCCATGCAGACACAGGAGAATGTGCAAACTCCACACAGAGGCGGGAATTGAACCAGGGTCTCTGGTGCTGTGAGGCAGCAGTGCTAACCACTCTGCCACCGTGCTGCCCAGGATACAATCCCAGGTTCCTCAGCCAATCATCGTATGTTCAGCCGACCATTCCAGGGATCGTCAGTGTGAATCTCTGCTGGACACACCCCAGTGCCAGTATGTCCTCCCTGAGGTGTGCGACTCAAAATTGGACACAGTGTTCTAAATGGGGCCTAACTACAGCTTTACAAATTCTCAGAAGCACATTGCTGCTTTTATATTCCAACCCTCTTGAGATAAATGACAGCATTACATTTGCTTTCTTAACCACAGACTTAACCTGCAAGTTAACTTTAGAGAATCCTGGACTACCACTCCCAGATCCCTTTGTACTTTGGCTTTATGAATTTTCTCACTATTTAGAAAATAGTCCATGCCTGTGTTCCTTTTTCCGAAGTGCAAGACCTCGCACTTGCTCACGTTGAATTTCATCAGCCATTTCCTGGACCACTCTCCTAAACTGTCTAAATCTTTCTGCAGCCTCCCCACCACCTCAGTACTACCTGCCTGTCCACCTAACTTTGTATCATCGGTGAACTTTGCCAGAATGCCCCCAGTCCCTTCATCCAGGTCATTAATATATAAACAGTTGCAGCCCCATCCCTGAACCCTGTGGGACACCATTTGTCAACAGCTGCCATTCCAAGAAAGAATCTTTTATCCCAACTCTCTGCCTTCTGTCAGATAGTCAATCCCCAATCCATGCCAATAGCTCACCTCGAACACCATGGGCCCTCACCTTACTTAGCAGCCTCTCGTGTGGCACCTTATCAAAGGCCTTTTGGAAGTCTAGATAGACCACATCCACTGGGTTTCCCTGGTCTAACCTACTTTATCACTTCAAAGAATTCTAACAGGTTTGTCAGGCACGACCTCCCCTTACTAAATCCGTGCTGACTTGACGTTGAACCTGCACTTCCAAGAATGTAGAAATCTTATCCTTAACAATGGATTCTAGAATTTTACCTACAATCATGGTTAGGCTAATAGGCCCGTAATTTTCCATCTTTTGTCTTGATCCTTTCTTGAACAAGGGGGTTACAACAGCGATTTTCCAAACATCTGGGACTTTCCGTGATTCCAGTGACTTTTCAAATTTCACAACCAACACTTCCGCTATTTCCTCAGCCACCTCCCTCAGAACTCTAGGATGTAGCCCATCAGAGCCAGGAGATTTATCGATTTTTAGACCTTTTAGCTTTTCTAGCACTTCCTTTTTTGTAATGGCTACCATACTCAACTCTGACCCGGATACTCCTTGGAGTATTTTCTGGGGTGGAGGTAGCATAGGGAAGAAGCAAATGATATTAGCTGAGAGTAAGTCAGTACATTTAGTGGGAGAGAGCTGACAGTGTGGTGATATGAAACCTACACTCGTGAATGAACAGCAAAAGGCAATAGTTATTTACAGCAAAAGATAAGAGAAGACATCTTACTTGAAGCTCTATAGACCTTGGCTCCAAGTCCATGTGATCTGATGTCACGATGACATCTCTCCTTTAACACATGCTTAGTTGGTATACTTAGAATAAAAATTCAAGTTCCCTTACTGTGCAGAAAGTGGCAGCAAGATCAACATGAGCTGAGCTTATTACTGACCAATGAGAGCACGAGGCCAGAACATCAATTTGGAAGAGAAGTGAATAAAACTGTTTGGTCTATAATAATAAGTAATTTATGTCATTTGACATGTGAATTTTTCTAAATGCAGATTTAAGAAAGTTAAAGCATTTTCTTTGGAGACCAGATATTTATGGTAGCTGAGAGATGAAGCAGAAAGTGGAAGTGTTCTGTAGTGTCACCTGGGCAGCCGAAGCATGAAGATGAAAACCACGCTCTCACCACAAAGTTGCCCCATTTTGCCACATGGAGAGGTTGTTTTCTCTTATGGGAAAGTCTAGACAAGAAGGTATAATCTCCTAGTCTATCGATATCTATCAGTAAACTCTTTATTTCCTCATCACAGTCTGCGTTCCCACTTATCTTTACATAATTTTTGTTTTATTACACTCTATCTCTGCTTACAGATCATTTATAGAGATTGTAAATAGTTGAGGTCTGAGAACTGAGACCTGCAGTACCCCACTAGTTACAGTTCACTATCTAGCAAAAGACCCATTTATTCCCAACTCTCTGCTTTCTGTCAATCAGCCAATCCTCCATCCAAGCCAATACTCTAACCTTAACCCCCTGAGATCTAATTTTCAGATCAGTCTTTTATGCAACACCTTGTCAAATGCCTTCTGGATATCTAGATATACCACATCCACCAGATTCCCACTATCCACGTTGCTGGTTACATCCTCAAAGAACTCCAGCAAGTTTGTCAAACATGACTTACACTTCATAAAACCATGCTGACACTGGCGAATTGAGCTTTTTTCCCCAAAGTGTTCAGTTTTGTGCTCCTTTATGATTGACTCCAGCAACTTCCCAACTACAGAGGTCAAACTAACTGGTCGACAGAAAATTATTAAAAATAGCTCAGAACTCAGTGTTCAATTTTCATTTATTCCAGCTTTGGAAATCCTATCAGACAAAATTGTTCTAGCCACAGAACACATTTACATAAGTCAAGCTGCAGGTGTCCTGTTGCTTACTTAAGTCTTGAAAATCTAATATGCATTCTAAGATTAAAAATCACACAACACCAGGTTATAGTCCAACAGGTTTATTTGGAGTATAAGCTTTCGGAGCGCTGGACATTTGTTCAGGTAGTTTGCAGGGCAGGATCATAGGACACAGAATTTATCATAAAAGATCAAAGTCACATACAACTGAAGCAACATTGAATAAACCTAGATTGCTTTAAGCCTTTAATCACTTCGAACCAGGATCTTGGGTTCATGTCACACTACAGGTGATCTCACTGTACACACTCTCATTCACACACACACACACACACACACACACTTACACAGACTCACACAGACTCACACACACACACGCCCAAACTCTCACTCACATGCATACCCTCCCACAGCTATATACTCCATCATGCTCGTGCAAACACTCTTTCAAGCACGCACACACACCCTCCCTTACACACATGCACACACACATATAGTCTAAGGGGTGAATTTACATTTGCAGATACATTCTATTTTGTTCAAAAAGCGTACACTCTGAAGGCAGTCAGTCCATGTGTGACATTTTATCAACTCCTACTTTGGAAATAGAATCAGTCTGACTCAAGATTGGAATAAGGCTCTAACCTCACATCTTTAATGCATTGTTTGAGATGCAATGTCATTTTTAAAAATTAAACCTTAAGTTGTCTCGGGAATGTGACTTGAAAAAAGCTCTGGGATTTACATAGAACAAAAGCACAGGAACAGGCCGCGCCGCGCCCCCCCCCACCTCACGCCCCACCCCCCCCCCAACCCCATCCCCCCACCCAAGCCTACACCAATCCATATCCTTCATCTAAATCTGCTGCCTGTTTTCTAAGGATCTGTATCCCTTTGCTCCCTGCCCATTCATGCATCTTCGAGATACATCTTAAATGACATTATTGTTCTGGCCCCTACCACTTCCACTGGCATTGCATTCCAGGCAGCCACCACCCTCTGCATGAAGAACTTTCCATAAATATCTCCCCTAAACCTTTCTCCTCTCACTTTGAACTCGTGACCCCTGGTAATTGAGTCCTCCACTCTGGGAAAACATTTCTAGGTATCTCTTAATGAATCAAAACTTGCATCCCCATTCTAAGTGATTAAAGACTTAACAGCAATCTCGGTTTGTTCAATACATTGCTTCAGTTATATGACACTTTGATCTTTTACTATAAATTCTGTGACCTATGAACCTGTCTTACTAGCTACCTGACGAAGGAGCAACGCTCCAAAAGCTTGTACTTCCAAATTAACCTATTGGACTATAACCTGTTGTTGTGTGATTTTCAACCTTGTCCATCCCAGTCCAACAATGGCATCTCCACATCATAAGACAAGATTGACTGGTCTTCATTGGAAGAAATGAAATCTGTATATGATGTTGAAAAACAGCACTAGTAATATAATGAGCTTAGAGATCTGTTATGGCAAACTGAGGTTTGAAAACTGCTAGCAAACAGACAGGCATGTGGCAGTGACCAGAGCCACTTGTGTTGAGATGTTTATAACAGGTTGGAGTCTTCCTGTTCTGTACACATCAATGCAACCACTCATCCACTTCCTGTTCTTCACAATGTCCTCTTCTTTCTTGATTGAGCCTGCTAATACACCCATAGACTCAGCTCTAAGCTTCTTTTCAAAAGCCAATAGTTTTCCTCTTCCAAGATCCTTCTCAATACCATTTTTCCTGAGCAGCAGAGGTACAGAGAAATACAGCATTTCAGTTTCTTCAGATCTGACTAACGAACATTCTGCCACTCCTTCTTTAACATTCATAGCATCAGTAAGAAGATAAATCTCACACCAGCAGAACCTGCTGCGGCATTGGCTATAACTACCTCTGCCCCAGCCTCCTGAATATTGCCAGTTGGGGCATCCAGCTGGTCCTGGGAAATTCCACTTTAGGATTACACTGTGTGGAGTTTGCACATTCTCCCCGTGTCTGCGTGGGTTTCCTCCGGGTGCTCCAGTTTCCTCCCACAGTCCAAAAATGTGCAGGTTAGGTGAATTGGCCATGCTAAATTGCCCGTAGTGTTAGATGTAGGGGTAAATGTAGGGGAAGGGGTATGGGTGGGTGCGCTTTGGCGGGTCGGTGTGGACTTGTTGGGCCGAAGGGCCTGTTTCCACACTGTAAGTAATCTAATCTAATCTAGATCAGAGAAAGGATGGTCTGTCCAGCATGGACTCCAACTACTGGGACAGACACACGTGCTGAGGTGCAAAGTCTTTCAGTTCACCAATTAATGTGCTGGATCTGACCACATCCAGGCTTGTCATGCCAAAGATTTTGTTTGTGTTGTAGACACCAAATTTTTGAAAACGTCTGATATGGTTAGTCTGCTAGAGATCACAGGATTGGAGATGATACAGATTGTGGCCTCTAGGCACAAGCCTCTTTTAAAACTACAACTATTGTAGCATTAATATTTAATAGATCATCTCAAGTCATGCCACATTTCCGAGGTGCTGTTTTTCAACATCATATGCAAATGAACACCAGCTCTCATCCTTCCAAGGCATCAGCCAGCTGTTTGGCACCCAATTAACAGTAACCTTTGCCCTGATCTCAGTGTGACCAAGATAAGCTGCAATATCAGGTGTGAGAGCAATATTATAGAGCAAGAAGTCACTCACAAGAAGGCTGTTCTTCTGTAGCAAAGAAAAAGGCCATGCAATGCAACCTGAGGGTCTAGATACTGTTGCCTTGTCACTGTTCTGCAAGGAAACAGAGTAAGTCCAGCTAAATGCCACAGCAGCAGGTCTTGTGACAGAGCAGAACATATAGAGCAGCAGCCAATCCCACAATAATGGAGACTTCAATAAACTCCAGCCAATGAACTCTCCGTAGGGCAGACCCTAACCTACTGGGCCCAGACCATCTGCCAATCCTTGAATAACCTCCTTCTGTTCCGTATGGTCTACATGCATCAACCAACAGATCAGTTCTACACAGAACACCATTACAAGAGCATCATCTAAAGGCATGACATGGAAAAAGTTGACACAGCTATTGGATTTGAATTAAAATAATGTTTCTGTACTTACATGTTGAATGCAAATGTTACATTATCAGGATCTTGCATCCAGACAATAAAAAAATGGGCTTTAGACTCTGATTTAATTCATCTTGGAATGATCCATTTTTACAATAAGCAGCAAAAAGAACTTTAAACAAGCAAAGATAGGAAAAGAATATTTGCAGTTAGTGAATACTAAAACAAAGTTGACAGCAGCACCAAAGAGATCTTCAGGAACATTTAATTTATTGCAAATTGGAAGAATCTTCAAACCAGCTTGTCTTCTGTAGTACAGCAAAGAAAGAGGTCTTTGACTTATTTTTCCCCGTGTCAGCTCTCCAATTAATCCCACACCCCTGTTCTTTCTACATAGACTCAAACAACTTTCCCCTTCATCTCCTTTTCAATTACTCAATTTTCATTTGGAAATTACAGAGCCTACTTTCCCACTTTGCAAGTCATGCATATCACATAACAAGAAATTATTGTTTTAATCTTTATCTTCATTCCAACTCTTTATCTTCATTAATTATTTTAAATCTGTAACCCCTGGCCATTTACCCTCCTACCACATTCTCCTTCTTTATTTGGTCCTTCTTGATTTTGAGTACCTTTAACAAACCTCCTCTTCTCTGGTCTAAGAGTGACAATCACAGTTCCTGTAATTATTGAAGTTTTTCATTTTGAGTTTCATTCCAGTATATCTCCACTGCAATCTCCTTGACACCCTTTCAATGGTATGGTGGGCAGAATTCGCCACAATCCTCCAGCTGAGGCCTAACCTGGGTTTTACATCATAATGATGTTTATTTGTACTCTACCTGGTGTATTGTTCTCTGGTTGCAGCAGTACATGTCTGTCTGCGAATAGCCACACTTTTATTTTTAATGAAGTAAATTGATTCTAATATAGATAAGTGTGAGGTCTTGCATTTTGGAAAGTCACTTCAAGGTAGGAGTTTCATGGTGAATGAGAGGGCCTTAAGGAGTGTAGTAGAACAGAAGGATCTTGGAGTTCAGGTTCATAGTTCTCTGAAAGTGGAGTCATAGGTAGACAGGCCAGTGAAGGCAGCTTTTGGCACACTGGCCTTCATTGGCCAGGGCATTGAATATAGAAGTTGGGTAGTTATGTTGCAGTTACAGAGGACTTTGGTCAGGCCACAGTTGGAATACTGTGTTCAATTTTGGTCACCTTACTATAAGAAGGATATTATTAAACTGGAAAGAGGCAGAAGAATTTTACAAGGATGTTGCCAGGACTCAACCGTCTGAATTATCGGGAAAGGTTGGATAGGTGAGGACATTTTTCTTTAGAGTGTAGGTGACCTTGTGGAAGTGTAGAGGCATGGATAGGGTGAATGCACTCAGTCTTTTTCCCAGGGTTGGGGAATTAAGGACGAGAGGGTATCAGTTTAAGGTTAGAGGGGAAAGAACAAAAGGAAAGCGGAGGGGCAACTTTTTTTTTATACAAGAGGGTGGTATGCAAATGAAATGAACTGCTAGAGGAAGTGGTTGCGGCAGGTACATTAACAACACTTAAAAGACACTTGGACAAATACATAGATAGGAAAGGATTAGAAGGATATGGGCGAAGTGCAGGGAAATGGGGTTAGTGTGGATGGACATTTTGGTCAGTACGGACCAATTTGGGCCAAAGACTGTGTCTCCCTGCTGTAGTACTGTATGACTTGAACAATGATCAACATTATGCAACAGTTCACAAGTATTACAATATGTTTCCAACAGAGAAAATGGCATAATGTATAAATGCATGCTCTCTGCTGTCACATTTTTAGAACATAGAACTTAGAACAATACAGCACAGAACAGGCCCTTTGGCCCTTGATGTTGCGCGGACCTGTGAACTAACTAAGCCCATCATACACTATCCCATCATCATCCATGTGCTTGTCCAAGAATTGTTTAAATCTCCCTAATGTGGAGTTGACTATGTTGGCAAGTAGGCATTCCACGCCCTTACCACTCTCTGAGTAAAGAACCTGCCTCTGACGTCTGTCTTAAATCTATCATCCCTCAATTTGCAGCTATGTCACCTCTTACAATTCAACATCATCATCCTATGAGAAAGGATGGACAGTGCGAGTCTATCTAATCCTCTGATCATCGTGTATGTCTCTATTAAATTCCCTCTTAGCCTTCTTCTCTCGAATGAGAACAGACCCAAGTCCCTCAGCCTTTCCTCATTAGACCTTCCCTCCAGACCAGGCAACATCCTGGTAAATCTCTTTTGCACCTTTTCCAATGCTTCCACATCCTTCCTGTAATGGGGCAACCAGAACTGTACACTATATACCAAGTGTGACCACACTAGCGTTTTGTATAGTTGCAGCATGACATCATGGCTCTGGAACTCAATCCCTCTACCAATGAAACCTAACACACTGTATGCCTTCTTAACAGCACTATCAACCTGGGTGGCAACTTTCAGGGATCTGTGTACATGGACACCAAGATCCCTCTGCACATCCACACTACCAAGAATCTTTCCATTGACCCAGTATTCTGCCTTCCTGTTATTCTTCCCAAAGTGCATCACCTCACATTTAGTTGCATTGAACTCCATTTGCCACCTCTCAGCTCAATTCTGCAGTTTATCCAAGTGTCCTTGCAACCTGCTACATTCTTCCACACTGTCCACTACTCTACCCATGTTAGTGTCATCTGCAAACTTACTAACCCATCCACCTATGCCTGCATCCAAGTCATTTATAGCAGTGGTTAAACAGTGGACAAACAGCAGTGGTCCAAAAACAGATCCTGTGGTATACCACTAGTAACCGGACTCCAGGCTGAATATTTTCCATCAGCCACCACTCGCTGCCTTCTTACAGAAAGCCAGTTTCTAATCCAAACTGCTAAATCACCGTCAATCCCGTGCCTCCGCATTTTCTCCAAAAGCCTACCATGTGGAACCTTATCAAAGGCTTTACTGAAGTCCATGTATACCACGTCAACTGCCTTATCCTCATCTACATGCTTGGTCACCTTCTCAAAAAACTCAATGAGGTTTGAGACATGGCCTGCCCTTGACGAACCCATGTTGACTATCTCCAATCAAATCTTTTGCTTGCTAGATGATTATCTCTTATAATCCTTTCCAAAACTTTTCCTCCAACAGATGTAAGGCTCACTGGTCTATAATTATTTGGGTCATCTCCACTGCCTTTCTTGATCAAGGGCACAATATTTACAATCCTCCAGTTCTCTGGTACTAAATCTATTGACAATGACGACTCAGAGATCAAGGTCAAAGGCTCTGCTATCTCCTCCACAGCTTCCTACAGAATCCTCGATAAATCCCATCCAGCTCAAAGGACTTATCTACTTTCAGACCTTCTAGAATTGATAACACCTCCTCCTTACTAACTTCAATCCTTTCTAGTCTAATAGCCCTTATCTGAGTCTGCTCCTCCACAATATTCTCTTTTTCCTGAGTGAAAGCAGATAAGAAATATTTGTTTAGTATCTCTCCAATCTCCACAGGGTCCACACACAACTTCCCACTTTTGTCTTTGACTGGCCCTATTCCTGCCCCAGTCATCCATTTATTCTTCACAAACCTATAGAAACTTTAGGGTTCTCCTTTATTCTATTTGCTAAAGACTGCTCGTGAGCTCTCTTTGCTCTTCTTAACTCTCTCTTTAAATCCTTCCTAGCTGATCTGTAACACTCCATCGCCTCACCTGAACCATCTTGCCTCGTCGACACATAAGCCTCCTTCTTCTGCTTAAGAGATACAATTTCTTTAGTAAAGCACGGTTCCCTTACCTTATTACTTCCTCCCTGCCTGACAGGGACATACCTATCAAGGAATTGCAATATCTGTTCCTTAAACCAGCTCCACATTTCAATTGTCCCCATCCCCTGTATTTTCTACTCCATTCTATGCACCCTAAGTCTTGCCTAATTGCATTACAATTGCCCTTGCTCCATCTATAACTCTTACCCTGTGGCACATACCTATCCCTTTCCATTGTTAAACTGAACGTAATTGAATTATGGTCACTCTCTCCAAAGTGCTCACCTACCATTAAATCAAACACCTGGCCTGGTTCATTACCAAGTACCAGATCCACTGTGACCTCCCCTCTTGTTATCCCTTCGACATACTGTGTCAGGAAACCCTCCTGTACACATTGGACAAAAACCGATCCATCCAACGTACTAGAGTTATGGCATTTCCAGTCAATGTCAGGGAAGTTAAAGTCCCCCATAATAACCACCCTGTTCCTTTCACTCCTACCCAGAATCGTTTTGCCAATCATCTCCTCCACATCGGCATGGTGGCACAGTGGTTAGCACTGCTGCCTCACAGCGCCAGAGACCTGGGTTCAATTCCCGCCTCAGGCGACTGACTGTGTGGAGTTTGCACATTCTCCCCGTGTCTGCGTGGGTTTCCTCCAGGTGCTCCGGTTTCCTCCCACAGTCCAAAGATGTGCAGGTCAGGTGAATTGGCCATGCTAAATTGCCCGTAGTGTTAGGTAAGGGGTAGATGTAGGGGTATGGGTGGGTTGCGCTTCGGCGGGGCGGTGTGGACTTGTTGGGCCGAAGGGCCTGTTTCCACACTGTAAGTAATCGAATCGAATCTAATGTAATCCCTGGAACTTTGCAGAGGCCTATAAAAAACTCCCAGTAGTATCTTCTCCTTTTCGGTTTATAACCTCAGTCCATACCACTTCAGTAGACAAATCCTCATCAAAAGTTCTTTCAACCACCGTTATACTGTCCTTGACTAACAAAGCCACCTTCCCTGATCTTAATGAAAGATCTAAACCCTGGAACCTAAAACATCCAGTCCTGACCCTGCTCTATCCACGTCTCTGAAATGGCCACAGCATCAAAGCCCCAGGTACCCATCCATGCTGCAAACTCAGCTACCTTATTCTGGATACTCCTGGCGTTGGAGTAGATGCACATCAAACCAGCTTGCTGTCTGCCAGCATGTGACTATTGAAATCCTGTCCCTGTACATCCCACTCACATCCTTCTGTGCACTGGAACTACACCACAGGTTCCCATTCCCCTGCTGAGCTCGTTTAAACCCACCTGAATTTTGTATTGCAAAATTAATGAGACAGTAGATTGGACTGATTCATTTCAAGGAAACTTGCTCCTGAAGATAGAAAAGAAATAATGTGCATCTGCTGCCCCTCTATTGATTGGCAGGTACTCTTCTTTGAAATAGAGGAAATAGTTATCTGTATGTCAGCGAAAACAGAAGTAGTCCATTCTAACAGCAGGTCTATTACGAATGTGTGATTAGGTTTCAAAAGCTTCATTATAGGTTATCTATTGCTCCAAGAATGGACAAAACTTTTAGAAACTGAAAATTATAGATTATAACTTTGATGTGGTGTTTTGTTTGCTTACATATGTAATATATGTCGAATCAGCAGTAAAATGTTATTAGGCTAGTGAGAGTTTGAATCTCACTATGATAGATGGTGAACTTTGAATTCAATAAAAGTTTAAAATAAAAACTAACCTAATGTTCAGTTCAGAGAATGTTCACTAGATTAATTCCAGAAATGAAAGGCTTGTCTTATGAACAGAGACTGAGCAGTGTAGGTCTATACTCACTGTCAGAAGTCACATGACACCCGGTTATAGTCCAACAGGTTATCTTGAAATCACAAGCTATTGAAGCACTGACCGTTTGTCAGGTGAAGTGGCTCCAAGAGCTTGTGATTTCAAATAAACCTGATGGACTATAACCTGGTGTCCTGCGTCTTCAGATCTTGTCCACCCCAGTCCAACATTAGCACCTGCACATCATGGCTAAACTCACCCCAGTTTATAAGAAAGAGAGGAAATATAATTGAGGTATATATGATGCTAAAGGGGATTAACAAATTAGATGTTGAGTGGATGGTTCCCCTTGTGAAGAAATCTAGAACGTGAAGTCATAGGTTTCGACTATGGAGTTGCAGAATCAAAGAAAAAAGTATTGTGAACCTGTGGAATTCACTCCCTCGGAGTATGGTGGATGTCAACACACTGAATAAATTTAAGGAGGAGATAGATTTTTTAACTAGTAATGGTTTAAAGGAAGTGGGCAGGAAAGTTGAAGCCAAGGTCAGATTAGCCATGACCGTATTAAATGGCAGAGCAAGCTCAAGGGGCTGAATAGCCTGCTCCTGCTCCTAGTCATTATGGACTTATAACAACCATGTAACCACGTTTGGTTGTTTTTTTGCAACAATCTGGTTCACTAATGTCTTTTATGGAAATAAATTCACTATCTTTACAGAAAGAAATTCACTATCTTTACCTGGTAATGGACTGGTCTGTGAATCTAGACCCATAGTAAAGTGGTTGACTCTAAATTACTCTATAGGCAGTGAGGAATGAGCAATAAATACTAAGCTTGCTGGCGAAACCCATATCCCATGAATGATTAAAAGACTCTCTCACTATTCACAAAGTGCATTGTGAATCCATTAAGTGACAAATCTCCCATTTTCACAAAAACACATGGGTCAGGTGTGCATTTGGCAAACTGCCAAGGTGTGTGGATCAGGTTTCCCTGAACTCAAATGGACATTTGGCCCTATGCATCTACTTACAATGCTGATGATCTCGAAAGCCTTTTAACAGCCTTCTCAATTTGTCTCAGATTCAAAGCTGAGTGAGGTAATCTCCCATGTGTTTGCTTATCAGACCTCTTCTAAAATTGTCCTGTTTAGTTTATCTTGTCCCTCCTTATTCTACCTGCCAAAATGAATCGCTTCTCTACTGAGATTGTACAGGATTGACAGTAAATTAGTGTGATACTGAATGAAATCCATAGATTATATATGCATGAGGGACAATTGGTGTATCATGTGTTCCCAGACAAGGGCTGTGCTTGAAGAAAGCACAGGCCTGAGAATTGGCACTATGGTGCGATCTCCAATTCCACTCTTGTTCAGTGTTCTTCTTTCCCCTCAGCTCAGGATTAACAAACTTACCCTTGGGTTCAAAGTTGGATAAAGAAAATTCTTCTCTGAATAATAAAGATCATGTGGACTCATTTGTCGGATTAAACCTGTGTCTATTATTAACAATTTTTATTTATTCAGAGTAATGTGGGCATTATTAGCTAAGTAAGCATTTATTGCGCATTGGGTAAAAACAATGACTGCAGATGCTGAAAACCAAATTCTGGATTAGTGGTGCTGGAAGAGCACAGCAGTTCAGGCAGCATCCTCTGCTCGTTGGATGCTGCCTGAACTGCTGTGCTCTTCCAGCACCACTAATCCATTTATTGCCCATTGCCAATTGTCCCTGAGAAGGTGATGTTGAGTTGTCTTCTCAAATCACTGTGGTTCTTGAGCGTACTTACATCCAGAGTGCAAGGAATGGAATTTCATAGTTCCAATTCAGGATAGTGTGGGCTTGGAGATGAAGTCACAGGTCATGGTGTTCTCATGCATCTGCTATCCTTGTCCTTCTGGTTGGTAAAGGTCACATGTTTGAAAGGCACTTTCTCAGGAGCATCAAGGAAGGGGCTGTGGTTCTCCTTGTAAATGGTACACACAGCTGACACCATGCATCACTGGTGGAGGAAGTGAATATTTAAGGTAGTAGATCAACTTCATTGTCCTTGATGGCGTCAAGCTCCTTAAATATTGTTGGAGCTGCATTCAGCCATTCAAATGCACAGTTTTCTATCATACTCCTGACTTATACTTTGTAGGCAGTGGACAATCTTTGTGTAGCTAAGACATGAGTTGTTAACCACAGAATTCTCAGCTTCTGATCTGCTCTAGTGACCTCAGTATTATGTAGGTAGCCCAGTTCAGTTTTGGGTTTATGGAAATTTTCAAAATATTGATGGGGCACTCAGTAATAGCAATATCACAGAATGTCATCAATGTAAATTCCTGTATTTTAACTATATTTTAAAAAGTACAAATAAACTAGTCACTTAGCTGGCTAAACAAAAACTCCAACCAGATTCATGGGAAATGGGTACTTCATATTGCTTCACTATTATTTAAAACTGTACTCATCATCACAATCATTGAAAAGGTTGTCTGTATTATTTAATTTTAAAGCATCATTTCTGTAATATTCTAGTTTTGTTTTGCTTTACAATATGACCTTCATTTTCTAATATAGCATACAAAAATAAGGAGGAATTGTACGTACATCCATTGAACAACACACAGGAACATAAAGACTCATGGGAATACCATGTAGATTTACATACGTACTCAGATGTGTATCGCTACAAGAGCAAACACATATATACAGGGATACAAAGGGGAGTATCAGTAATCCATGGGTTTGGTCACTGTTACTTACTATAAATAAAATACTGATGGCATTTTTAAAAAAAAATCCTTTAAATCTTGGCAAGATTTCAATAGGATTTCTGTAATGACTGAATAACTTTGAAGGAATTTTTCTTTGTTTATAACCATCTCCACACTTCACACACAATGTTCACATGCTAATATATTTGAGAAAATGTATTCAATCCAACATACAAAGTTTTGAAAACTTGACAATTCAAAAATAAAACAACCAATACCAACTTTGGCCACAATGTGGAAGGTGTATGAAGAGATTATATTTATTTATATTTCATTGATTTCTAGGATAGTTATGAGTGGATGGGATCATTTTTCAAAGTTCAGCTTGTAATAGGCTCACATGACATAGGACAAGAATGGTTACAATGGGAAGGCAAAAGATACACGAATGTGACATGACATGGAGAAAACAAGGCATACTTACAGGAAGGCAGACACTAAAATTTGTTTGTGTGTAGAAGAGGCAAATTACTTTCTAGAAACACTTAGGGTGAGTGAAAATGTTTGAAGGCACTACATGCATGCAATAAACAAGGGTAAAAAAATGCAAACTGCCCAATCTGAACACGAATAGTTAGCAAAATGTAGCTACGTCTTATTTTTAATTATTTAAGAGCACAATTGGGAGGATATAATACACCAACCACCAAAAAAACTTTGGTACAGCATCTAATTGCACTGGTGAAGAGACAGATTGTATGATAAGTACACAGTCACTCAAACCCTTACTTAACCCCTTTTTTTCACTTTTTGTATTAACTTGAAAAAGAAGTGTCTGTCAACTTCTGAATTATTATGGGATTTAGAAGCTCTTTGTAGAAAAAATATTTACGTGAGGACATGTGCAGGAGTTTGAATGACTTCTTGATAAATACGTTGAATACTGTATACTCATTAAATTGAAACTGACTACCCTGCATAGACTATAAATATGGCCCACAACTCAGTCTGTGCACTTACTGCAAAACAAAAACACAACTCAGCCTTTTTCAAAAAACATTTAGATTTTTCAATAAATGGTACAAAGGATTCTACACAGAGACTGGCATCTTAATGAGAGAGTTCTGTGGAGTTTTGCTAATGTGGCTTTTCATTCTGTACTCCAGCAATGAAAAGACTCCTGTATTCATGAGCAAAGAGTGGGATATCCTCTTAAAGTGGTAACAGTAAATATATCATTCTCAAAACTAATTTAGAGGAAACTAATCAACAACAGAGCCAGCATGTGCTATTTGTCCAAATATTCACTCATCATCCTCAAAGTATTCGAATTGTTAAATGAATAGGAAAAGAAAAATCTTTGACAGGTTGATTTTAATGGAGAATAACTGACACAACCAAAACTAATCAACATTACTTTGCCATTTCACAAGTTGTTAAAACTAATCCTTAATGGGGTGTGGGCAATGCAGCCAAGGCTGGCATGTGCAGTTCATCCCTAATCACCCTTGAGAAGGTGATAATGAAATGTGTCCTTGAATCACTGCAGTCCATCTAGTGTAAGTACACCACAATGCTGTTAGGAAAGGAGTTTCAGGATTTTGATCCAGCAACAATGAAAAGTAGTTTCAAACAAGGATGGTATAATGACTTGGAGGGGAACTGCAGGAACGTGGTGGTGTTCCAATGTGTCTGCCACTCTGTCCTTCCAGCAGATGGTAGCAGTTATGGGTTTAAAAGATACTTTTGAGAGAGCCTGGGTGAATTATTGCCATACATCTTGTAAATAATACACACTGCTGCCTCTGTAGTTTTCAATTTCAAGTCAACAGTAACCTCTAGGATATTGATTGGGGATTTAATGATGACAATAACATTGAATATCAAGGAGAGATAGTTAGATTCCCACCTGTTGGAGGTCATTGCCTGGTGCTTGTGTAGCTTGAATGCCACTTGCAACTAATCTACTCAAGTCTGAATGTTGTCTCAGTCTTGATGTATATTGAAAAGATTACTGTAATATCTGAGAATTATAGATGGAGCTGACTGTAGTACAATCATCAATGAGTATCCCACTTCAAACTTTATAATGGAGTAGCTGATGAAGGAGTTGAAAATGGCTGGATAGGACACTACACTGAGAACCACCAATAGCCACAACCACCTTCCTTTGTGCTCATTATGACTCTAAGCTGTGGATAGATTTCCCTCCAACTCCCACTGCTTCCTCTAAAAGATAATTTAAAATACTCAAACAGAATGCATCCAGGATAAACATGAATTGGTCTTGTGTTTAGTCTGTATAAAATAACACAACTATCTGTACAATAATATCATCATTGGTTGTCCCTCGAAGACGAGGGTGACGCTCTTCCACTATCAGGGTGAGTCCGTGAATGGCAGTACAGACCAATGTGGCTACCGCAGGCTCTGTTACACTTGGGGCAGAAGGTGGTTGTGAGAAGTGGTGGGTAGAGTATTGATGTGGTAGCGCACTCCTTATGCTGTTTGTGCCCGACTTCCACTTATTCCTGACCGCAAATCTCGAGGTGCACGACAGATGCTTCTCCTCCACTTTGGAAAGTCTTTGGCCAGTGATTCCCAAGTGTCTGTGGGAATGCCGCCTTTTGCCACTTAGGAACATGGATTCAAATGGGAGAGATTTTGACTATTGTGGAGGAACAGAGACAAGCTCTCAAAGCTTTTTGACTTACAAATGCAGGAATGCCACATTTTAAATGTAACAACAATTTATAGTACATGAGAAAAGGATGCACATTGATGACAAAGTTGACATTGATTTGTTAAATTGAAACAAATATACCTGAACATGTTCCTTTTATTTCATGAGGAGAGGTTTCTGTGTGGACAATTCCAAAGTAATTAATTGGGAATGTGTTCTCCAAGAAGCGAGTTTGTGTAATAATTGCAATAGCTTCAAAGACAATGCCATAAAGAAGAAATGACCAAACTTACAGTCAAGCTTAACACTTCCATTTTTCTTATCCCCTCTATGAAACCCCATCAATTAGCTAAAAGGGTGTTATTAGCCGATAATAACTAATTGCTAATAACTGTATGTTGGGCTAATTTTACCTCCAGTCTCCTCTTTCTTTATGTGCATGGAAGGAAACTACAACTTAATCAGAATATCTACTCTTCCAGCATTTCCAGTAATATGCTGATTGTTTACGTGCATCTTTTCAGTTTGCAATCAAGACAGAAGTTTAGGCATTGAAATTGATCAATTTAATATAGGCTTCTATTATTTACAAGAAAAAAAGATGCTTTCCAGTAATAAGATATATTGTTTTTAGCACTATTTTCTCTCATGATTAAACACACATAAAATCCCAAATCATTCTTCCTGAAAAGATAAATCTCACTTTTCACATCACTGACCTTTACGCTGAATGTTATTGCCTCCATAACGAAAACACGGTCTGGAAAAACATTGGCCACTTCCTCAACACTGTTAAAATACTGCACAGGCTCCCTGACATCTCGATCCTGATCCAGCAATTTAAACTTTCCTAGGAACAGAACCACAAAGGTTGAGTGAAAATATGAAATTAGAATCACATTGCTGATAAATTTCACTGATATCTTTCAAAACCAAGATGTGGTTTTTGACAATAGCTGGGGATTAGTTATGCAATAATAAAAATTATGAAAAGGTATTGATAGATTAGGGGACAGAAGTAAGGGAGTTCAATGTTGCTAAATGTGAAAATTAAAGGGATCAAACAGGATATTTTCAAAATAGCAAATATAACTAGAAACAGTGCAAGTCTGAAGAGACTTGGGCTTCAAGGACATAAATAATTAAACAGGCACAGAAAATAATCACAAAAGGCTAATAGAATGCAGAGCTATATAAAAGGAGAATGGAATACAAGGAAATAGAAGTCATATTCAGTGAAGCAAAGCCCTGGTTAGATGACAGCTGCAGTAAAGTGACCAGTTCTATGTACCATTTCTTATAAAGCAGATTTTGGAGGCACTGCAATGCAAGTTGAACAGAATAAAACCTGGGTTGCAAAGGAGAGATTCTACAAACTAAGGTGCATCTCCTGAAATTTTACTTTAAATGTTGATTGATCAAAACCTTCAAGATATTAAAGGGAACAGGTAGGGTAGTGTGGGTGAAAAGTTAGGAGGCTGTGTCAAAATTTAGATTTGTAAAAATTTAGAAAATAGAACATAGAACATAGAACAGTACAGCACAGAACAGGCCCTTCAGCCCACAACGTTGTGCCCACCACTGATCCTCATGTATGCACCCTCAAATTTCTGTGACCATATGCATGTCCAGTAGTCTCTTAAATATCCCCAATGACCCTGCTTCCACAACTGCTGCTGGCAACGCATTCCATGCTCTCTCAACTCTCTGTGTAAAGAACACGTCTCTGACATCCCCTCTATACTTTCCTCCAACCAGCTTAAAACTATGACCGCTCGTGTTAGTCATTTCTGCCCTGGGAAATAGTCTCTGGCTATCGACTCTATCTATGCCTCTCATTATCTTGTATACCGCAATTAGGTCCCCTCTCCTCCTCCTTTTCTCCAATGAAAAAAGTCCGAGCTCAGTCAACCTCTCTTCGTAAGATAAGCCCTCCAGTCCAGACAGCATCCTTGTAAACCTCCTCTGAACCCTCTCCAAAGCATCCACATCTTTCCTATAATAGGGCAACCAGAACTGGACGCAGTATTCCAAGTGCAGTCTAACCAAAGTTTTATAGAGCTGCAACAAGATCTCACGACTCTTAAACACAATTCCCCTGTTAATGAAAGCCAAAACACCATATGCTTTCTTAACAACCCTGTCCACTTGGGTGGCCATTTTATGGGATCTATGTACCTGCACACCAAGATCCCTCTGTTCCTCCACACTACCAAGAATCCTATCCTTAATCCTGTACTCAACTTTCAAATTCGACCTTCCAAAATACATCACCTCGCATTTATCCAGGTTGAACTCCATCTGCCACCTCTCAGCCTATCTCTGCATCCTGTCAATGTCCCGCTGCAGCCTACAACAGCCTACATACTGTCAACGACACCTCCAACCTTTGTGTCATCTGCAAACTTGCTGACCCATCCTTCAATCCCCTCATCCAAGTCATTAATAAAAATTACAATCAGTAGAGGTCCAAGGACAGAGCCCTGTGGAACACCACTCACCACAGACGTCCAGGCAGAATATTTTCCTTCTACTACCACTCGCTGACTTCTGTTGGCCAGCCAATTCTGTATCCAGACAGCTAAGTTCCCTTGTATCCCATTCCTCCTAATCTTCTGAATGAGCCTACCATGGGGAACCTTATCAAATGCCTTGCTGAAGTCCATATACACCACATCCACAGCTCGACTCTCATCAACGTTTCTAGTCACATCCTCAAAGAACTCGATAAGGTTGTGAGGCATGACCTGCCCCTCACAAAGCCGTGTTGACTGCATTTAATCAAGCCATGCTGTTCCAGATGGTCATAAATCCTATCCCTCAGAATCCTTTCTAACACCTTGCAGACGACAGATGTGAGACTTACTGGTCTGTAATTGTCGGGGATTTCCCTATTTCCTTCCTTGAAGAGAGGAATTACATTTGCCTCTCTTCAGTCCTCAGGTAGGACTCCAGTGGAGAGCGAGGATGCAAAGACCTTCGCAAGTAGTGAAGCAACTGCATTTCTCGTTTCCCAAAGCAGCCGAGGACAAATCTGGTCCAGGCCTGGCGACTTGTTAATCTTAATGGTTGACAAAATTTTCAGCACATCAGCTTCCTCTATCTCTATCCATTCCAGCATGCACACTTGCTCTTCAACAGTTTCATTCACTACAAAGTTCGTTTCTTTCGTAAAGACAGAGCAACAAACTCATTTAGGGCTTCCCCTACCTCCTCAGACTCCACACACAAATTCTCTGTGCTATCCCTGATCGGCCCTACTCTTTCTTTGACCATTCTCTTATTCCTCACATTAGTGTAAAATGCCTTTGTGTTCTCCCTAGTCCGTTCTGCCAAGCCTTTCTCGTGCCCCCTCCTGGCTCTCCTCAGACCATTTTTGAGCTCCTTCCTCGCCTGCCTGTAATCCTCTAGAGCTGAGCTTGACCCTAGCTTCCTCCACCTTATGTAAGCTACCTTCTTCCTTTTGACGAGAAGCTCCACCACTCTTGTCATCCAAGGTTCCTTTATCTTACCACTTCTTGCCTGTCTCAGAGGGACATATTTATTCATCACTTGCAACAACTGTTCCTTAAACAGTCTCCACATGTCTATAGTGCCTTTACCATGGTACAATTGCTCCCAATCCATGCTTCCTAACTCATGTCTAATCGCATCATAGTTTCCTCTTCCCCAATTAAATATCCTCCCATTTTGCCTAATCCTCTCCTTCTCCATAGCTATGTAGAATGTGAGGTAGTTGTGGTCACTATCACCAAAATGCTCTCCCACCACAAGATCTGATACCTGCCCCGGCTCGTTTCCGAGCACCAAGTCTAGAATGGCCTCTCCCCTCATCGGCCTGTCAATATACTGAGTTAGGAAACCCTCCTGAACACACCTTACAAAAACAGCTCCATTCAAATCTTCTGCTCGAACGACGTTCCAATCAGTATTGGGAAAGTTAAAGTCACCCATTACAACAACCCTACTACGTTCACACTTTTCCAAAATCTGCTGACCTATGCTTTATTCCATCACCCTGCTGCTATTGGGGGGCCTGTAGTAAACCCCTAACAAGGTGACTGCTCCCTTGCTGTTCCTAATTTCCACCCATACTGACTCGGTAGGCAGATCTTCCTTGACAATGGAAGCTTCTGTAGCTGTGATACCCTCTCTGTTCAGTAGTGCTACACCCCCTCCTCCTTTCCCCCCTCCCTATTCTTTTTAAATGTTCTAAACCCTGGACCATCCACCAACCATTCCTGCCCCTGAGAAACCCATGTCCCTGTTATGGCCACAACATCATAGCACCAGGTACTGATCCACGCTCTAAGTTCATCACTTTTATTCCTCATACTCCTTGTATTAAAGCAAACACACTTTAACTGATCCCTTGGTTCCTTCCCAGGAAAATCCTTCCCACTAGCTGGTCTACCTCTTGCTATTGCCTCACCTGCATCAACTCTCACCTCCAGTATACAGCTCAGGTTCCCACCCCCCTACCATACTAGTTCTAACCCTCTCGAACTACTCGAGCAAACCTTCCACCCAGGACATTGGTCCCCTTCCAGTTCAGATGCAACCCGTCCTTCTTGTACAGGTCCCACCTTCCCCAGAAGGCATCCCAATTATCTACATATCTGAAGCCCTCCCTCCTACACCAGCTGTGCAGCCACGTATTAAGCTGCGCCCACTCCCTGTTCCTTGCCTCGCTATCTCGTGGCACCGGTAGTAAACTAGAGAACACTACTCTGTTCGTCCTGCTTTGCAGCTTCCATCCAAACTCCCTGAAATCACTTTTTATATCCTCGATCCTTTTCCTGGCTATATCATTACTGCCAATATGTAACACGATTTCTGGCTGTTCGCCCTCCCCTTTTAGAACTCTTGCACAAAAAACAATTTGTGTGAGATTAATAGTTTTTAAATAGAGTTTGATAGATTCTTGTTAATTAAAGTTATTAATAGATATGGAACAAAGGCAGACACATGGAATAAGCCCACAGTTCAGCCAAGGGCCTCCCTGGTGGTACATGTACAAGGAGCTAAATGGCTTGATCTGTCATTATGTTTCCATATTTCTAAATTAGTTGTTTGATGGAAAAACATCATACTTATGGAATATATATTTATTGCTATACACATGCTCTAATGTAGACTTCTGATCTAGAACCTTATTTATTGCTTTATAGTTCAATATTGCTTGAATCCATCACAAGAAGAGTTTTTCCTAATCTCAAAATTAAACACTCCAAAACTTGCAAACAAAGCAATATTAATCTACCAGACATAATCCATGTAAATATCAAATCTATGAGACACACTTTTTAAACAAAATGTTAAGTAGTTAACTTTTACAGGAGTAAGGTGTCAACAGCTCGCTTTCAGATTGAACATATCTGCCTAGTGAAACCTAACATGGCTGTCAAAAGAATTCACAAGATAATGGGAGAAATGGCATCTATTTCAGCCATTTACTATTCCTCTTTTTTTAAATTAAGGAGCCTCCATTAATTCACAGAGCATAAGAGAGGAAATAACAGCCTCGGCTGTCCAGATGTTAAGGAAAGAGTGGTGTCATTGAAAAATATCTTGTTGATAGCTCGCAGCACTTGACCTACAGTTACATGGTTTGCATGGAAGAGGTATTTTCCAGCCCTCTATTGGCAAAGCCTGAGCCTCCATTGTCAAGGGTATTGGTTATAGAGTCATAGAGTCCTACAGCACGGAGACAGGTCCTTTGGCTGACAAAATTGTCCACCTGTGCTAACCCCATTTCCTTGCTCTTGGCTCATTCTTTCCTATCCATGTATTTGTCCAAATGTATTTCAAATGTTGATAAAGTACCTGCCTCAACAGCTTCCAACAGCAACTCATTCCACATGTGTACCACCTTCTATGTAAAAGAATAGCCCCTCAGGTTCCCTTTTATTCTTTGCCCTCTAACCTTAAACTGATGCCCTCTAGTCTTCAATTCCCCACCCCTGGGAAAAAGACTGAGTGCATTCACTGTATCTATTCCTTTCATGATCTTATACACTTCTATAAGATCACCCCCCCCCCCCACCCCCCCACCCCAGTCTCCTATACTCTAAAGAAAAAAGTCCAGGCTTGTCCAACCTCTCCCCATAACTCAGATGGTTGAGTCCTGGCAACATCCTTGTAAATGTCTTCTGCACTCTTTCCAGTTTAATAATATCCTTCCTATAACAAGGTTACCAAAATTGAATACAATACTCGAAATGCGGCCTTGCCATCGTCCTGTACAACTATAACATACCTTCCCAACTTCTATACTCAATGCCCTGACTGATGAAGGCCAGTGTGCCAAAAGCCTTCTTCACTGCCCTGTCTCCCTGTGACTCCACTTTCAAAGAACTGTGCACCTGAACTCAAAGGTTCCTCAATTCCACTACTCTTCTTAAGGCTCTACCATTCATCATGAAACTCCTACCTTAATTTGACTTTCCAAAATGCAAGACCTCACATGTATCTATATTAAGCTCCATTTGCCATTTCTCAGCCCACTTCCCCAGTTGATCAAGGTCCTGCTGCAATTTCTGAAAACTTTTCTTACTGTCCACAATACCACCTATTTTAATGTGATCTGCAAACTTACTAATCATGCCTTGCACATTCTCATCCATTGATATAGATAACAAACAGCAATGGGCCCAGCACAGACCCCCCTCAGACACTCCACTAGGGAGAGGACATATATTGAAATAGTGTTGTGGAAGTTGGGCCTTACACCCTGCTTCAATGTGCTCTGTTCGTTACTCCTCTATACAATCTTATTTTGATTTTTGTGGGTGAAAATAGAGTCATAGAGATGTACAGCACAGAAACAGACCCTTCAGTCCAACTTGTCCACATCAATCGATACCATAACTAATCTAGTCCCATTTTGTCTCTTATCTCAAGAGGGTTGGAATATAAAAGCAGAGATGTACTACTAAGACTTTATAAAGCTCTGGTTAGGCCCCATTTGGAGTACTGTGTCCAGTTTTGGTCCCCACACCTCAGGAAGGACATACTGGCACTGGAACGTGTCCAGCGGAGATTCACACGGATGATCCCTGGAATGACAGGTCTAGCATATGAGGAACGGCTGAGGATACTGGGGTTGTATTCGTTGGAGTTTAGAAGATTAAGGGGACACTTAATAGAGACATACAAAATAATACATGGCTTGGAAAAGGTGGATGCTAGAAAATTGTTTCTGTTAGGCGAGGAGACTAGGACCCGTGGACACAGCCTTAGAATTAGAGGGGGTCATTTCAGAACAGAAATGCGGAGACATTTCTTCAGCCAGAGAGTGGTGGGCCTGTGGAATTCATTGCCACGGAGTGCAGTGGAAGCCGGGACGCTAAATGTCTTCAAGGCCGAGATTGATAGGTTCTTGTTGTCTAGAGGGATTAAGGGCTACGGGGAGTATGCGGGCAAGTGGAGCTGAAATGCGCATCAGCCATGATTGAATGGCGGAGTGGACTCGATGGGCCGAATGGCCTTACTTCCACTCCTATGTCTTATGGTCTTATTTTCCAGCACTTGGCCCATATCCCTCTCAACCCTTCCTATTCATATACCCATCCAGATGCCTTTTAAATGTTGTAACTGTAACAGCCTCCAACACTTCCTCTGGCAGCCCAATCCATGCACGCACTATCTTCAGCATTTAAAAGTTGCCCCTTAGGTTCTTTTTAAATCTTTCCCCTCTCATCCTAAACCTATGCCCTCTAGATTAGATTAGATTAGATTACTTACAGTGTGGAAACAGGCCCTTCGGCCCAACAAGATACACCGCCCCGCCGAAGCGTAACCCACCCATACCCCTACATCTACATTTACCCCTTACCTAACACTATGGGCAATTTAGCATGGCCAATTCACCTGGCCTGCACATCTTTGGACTGTGGGAGGAAACCGGAGCACCCGGAGGAAACCCACACAGACACGGGGAGAACGTGCAAACTCCACACAGTCAGCCTGAGGCGGGAATTGAACCCGGGTCTCAGGTGCTGTGAGGCAGCAGTGCTGACCACTGTGCCACCGTGCCGCCCTCTAGTTTGGAACTCCCCCACCCTAGGGAAAACAACTTGTCTATTTATCCTATCAATGTCCCTCACGATTTTATAAACCTCTATGAGGTCACCCCTCAGCCTCCGATGCTCCGAAATCAATTCATATTTTTATTGCCTTAATTAACAAGCATGAACTGGAGGAATTATGCTACGTGGAACAATTTTAATGAATAATCATTGTTTTTGATGAGATTGTAGAGAACAAAGTGGTATTTTGAAGCTACATTTGAACTTTGTACACCCAGACCAACACTGGCACCTTCAAATTGTGTTTTGAAGTGGCAGGCAGCTGGAACCTTAGGGTCACCATGTTCCCTGGCCAACATCTTTGTCGAGGGCCTGTTGCAGTACTCCAGTGAAGCTCAATGCAAACTGGAAGAATAATATTTCATTTTTTGCTTGGGATCTTGTAACCTTTAAGACTCAACATTGAGTTCAATAATTTTCGGGCACCTTATCCCACCACCATACACCAGGCCATGTGCTACTGCCACAACTATCCCATTGTCAACCACTAATGGGGGGTCTCCACGGGCAGTTATTAATTCTCCCAGGTTGACCATTACCTATTCCTTTGTCTGTCTGACTGTTGTTCTCTCTCTCTGGGCTCCATGTCCATTTATTCCTCCCCCTCCCCTACCCCATCTTCAACATATATACCAAACCTTTCCTAGCTACATCTGTTGTGAAGGGTCACTGGACACAAAACGTCAACTCTTCTCTCTCGCCACAGATGCTGTCAGACCTGCTGAGGTTATCCAGTAATTTTGTTTCCAAGTATTTTCAACATCCACAGTTCTTTGTTTAATTTTATGTAGAGTATACTTAGAATTACATTTGTTTTTAATCATTCATAAGATATGGATGTCACTAGCCAACATTTATTATCCAGCTTCACTGGCCTTTCAGAAAGTAGTAGTGAGCTGTTTTCTGTGCTATTAGGTCAGAGAATAATCATGGCTGTGGGGGTAGGATTTTGACACAGTAATGATGTCAGAATGAGTCAAGATGGTGGCAATGACAGGCTATCTGTATATTGATGCAATGTGCACATTACATCTGCATACATGCTTTCACTGCCAGGGAGTGCTGCTAGCTTAGAAATGGGTATGCGCTGTATTTAGTAGTAGTAGAGATTGGTGGTCTGGCGGATGGATGATGTCATGTCAAGATACATTCACTAATGATGACCATCTGGTGAGCTCATTACAGAGTCATAGTCATAGAGATGTACAGCATGGAAACAGACCCTTCGGTTCCATGCCGACCAGATATTGAATTGAATTGAATTTATTGTCATGTGTACTGAGGCACAGTGAAAAGCTTTGTCTTGCGAGCCAACCCAACCCAATCTAATCCCACCTGCCAGCACCTGGCCCATATCCCTCCAAACCCTTCCTGTTCTTTTCCCATCCAGGTGTCTCTTAAATGTTGCAATCGTACTAGCCTCCACCGCTTCCTCTGGCAGCTTATTCCATACACATATCACCCTCTGCATGAAAATGTTGCCCCTTAGGTCTCTTTTATACCTTTCCCCTCACACCCTAAGCCTATGCCCTCTAGTTCCGGACATCCCCACCCCAGGGAAGAGACTTAATCTATTTATCCTATGCATGTTCCTCATGATTTTATAAATGTCTATATGGTCACCTCTTAGCCTCTGACGCTCCACAGAAAATAGCCCCAGCCTGTTCAGCCTCTTCCTACAGCTCAAATCCTCCAACCCTGGCAACATCATTGTAAGTCTTTTCTGAATCCTTTCAAGTTTCACAACAGCCTTCCGATAGGAAGGAGACCAGAATTGCATGCAATATTCCAAAAGTGGCCTAATCAATATCCTGTACAGCTGCAACATGACCTCCCAACTCCTGTACGCAATACTCTGACCAATAAAGGAAAGAATACCAAATGCTTTCATCACTATCCTATCTACCTGCGACTCCACTTTCAAGGTGCTATGAACCTGCGCTCCAAGGTCTCTTTGTTCAGCATCAAGTCCTGCTAAGATTTGCTTTCCCAAAATGCAGCACCTCACATTTATCTGAATTAAACTCCATCTGCCACTTCTCAGCCCATTGGCCCATCTGGTCAAGATCCTGTTGTAATCTGAGGTAACCTTCTTCGCTGTCCACTACACCTCCAATTTCGGTGTCTAACTGTACCTCTTATGCTCGCATCCAAATCATTTATGTAAATGATAATAGTAGTGGACACAGCAATGATCCTTGTGGCACTCCATTGGTCACAGGCCTCCAGTTTGAAAAAAATACAACCCTCCACCATCACCCTCCGTCTTCCACAAACCACAAATGGCTTGGTTTGGCACTGTGCCCCAGGTCCTTGAGGCTGGAAGCTGGGAAATGGCCAATCAGCTGCTTCCAATTCCTAAAGATTGTCCGAGGGTCCCCTAATCCACTTAGTACCATGATGTTTCTCTGCCTGTCCATCTCCATCTCGTTAAAGTTTCCAGCATCTCCTTCTACACGTGGAATCCTCTTTCTGCCCTGGCTTTCCATTTCCCCCTTTATAAATATAGCAATAATATTCAGCAGTGACCTTCTGTTATTCAGATAGAGGCTAACTTTGAAAAGATTGGCTGCACCACCTACAATTGGCAAATACTGCTCAGCTCTCAGCCAGCATGGAAATATTCAGCTCAAAACTACATTGAGAAAAACAAAGTGGCAGCAATAAATTTTCTTGGGTGCAACCTGATCATGAAATGCAACCCCTTGCAGTCAAAGTCCAGGACAGTCACATTTTTAGTCTCATCTCAATGTGAATAAATTAGAATGTTTAGTTCCACCAATACAAACAATTTTTATTACCCTTTTCTAACTGCCAACAAAACCCAGGTCAGTTAATTGGTTGATTGGCTTCAAAACACAAATTCTTTAAATGCAAATCTAACTATTCAAGTACCCTCTCCTATTTTGCTCATTTTTTCTATTCCTCTCTCACCTCCTCTCAACCCTATGGCAAGTTTCTCTCACTTAATCTCTCTAACCTTAGTAACTGTCATTCACTCAGAAGGAATATTTTTTATAGAATTTACACGACCTAAAGCAGAAGCAATATCAGGTATGTCATCAAAACACACTTTTCTCTTCAAAAAAATACATAGACAAAGCTTACATTTCTTTAAATAAAATATTTAATGTTAATTCTACCTCATCGTCCTCTTTACAAAACCATTTGAAATAAAGCTAATGAGTTCAAAATGTGGGTTTCTAAAGGAAATTATTCTAACTATGCAGTTAATAAAACAGTATTATTACATTCTGAGAAGTTAGCTTTATTGCATATGTTGGAAGTGTGAAACTAAATTCAATTTATTTTGGATGAAACATGGAAGATAGGAACAGGAGGAGGCCATTCAGCCCTTTGAGTAAAAGTATTCGGTTCAAGCCCATCATTTTTGAAAAGGTTAATATTTTCACTAAAATGGGTGTGCTTCACTCAAAGTCACAAAACCTGAGTCAATGAATTAGGTCAGCACGGTGATTCAGTGGTTAACACTGCTACCTCACAGCATCAAGGACCCAGGTTCGATTCCACTCTCAGGTGACTGTGCGTGGAGTTTGCACATTCACCCTGTGTTTGTGTAGGTTTCCTTTGGATGCTCCGGTTTTCTCCCACAGACAAAAGATATGCAGGTCAGGTGGATTGGCGATGCTAAATTGCCCCTAGTATTCAGGGAATGTGCAAGTTAGGTGGATTAGCCATGGGAAATGCAGGGTTACAGGGTGGGGCGGGTGGATGGGTCTGGTTGGATGCTCTTCGGCAGGGTGATAGGACTTAATGGGTGGAATGGCCTGCTTCCACACTGTAGAGATTCTATGATTTATTCAAGTGCACGATTTTGAAATTCTAGGTAGGACAGACAAACTCGAGAGATAGCCTGGGAACCTTGGAAGAAAACAGTAGAAGCCAAAACCAAAAACAGTCTACCAACCAACCACACTGTATCTAGAAGAAGTACTGTTGCCACTGCATTTGCACTACCTCCACAGCACTATGCAGTGCACCAGACTGTCAAAGGTCAACATATGCACATGTTGTAGTCACTCAGTTAAATGCAACAATGTAATCATAATAGGAGCTCTCCTCAAGTTTCCTGTCCTTGCAAACATCAACCCTCCATACACATGCTGACTGACAAAAACTACAAGCAGGTTGAAATTACCTTGCTGCACCTCTCCTACCGCTGCATGATCACCGTTCAACTTACTGTGTGCTTTTCACCTTGGCATCCCGTATGCAGCAACCTTTCTGAGCAAGATCTACCAGTGCACAGCCTTTGAATCAAGGAAAGGGAAATATAGAAAGTTACTAACAAGGACTTTCCAATGAGCCTCATCTGTCAAATGACCACAGTGAGAGTGGTCCTCACCAAAGAGTTTCAGGACAGATCAATTTTGTTCCCTGTACAAGCTACCCTCCACTGCCATGGTCTCAATATGTTTCCTTATGCTCTTGTGGAGAGATACAAACACACCATCACACAGTCTGTGAATGGGATACTCCTCAGTAATAAGGAGTAGACTAATCATCTTAACCTCAGCAAATGGGAAGACTATCGCTTGACTTTGGGGATTTGCATTCACTGAATTTTAAAAAAATTAAACTAGTAATCATGTGCATCTTTAATTTTAAGTGATTATTTGTGGGCGGCACAGTGGTTTGCACTGCTGCCACACAGCGTCAAAGACCCAGGTTCATTTCCCGCTTCAGGCGACTGACTGTGTGGAGTTTGCACGTTCTCCCATGTCTGCGTGGGTTTCCTCCAGGTGCTCCAGTTTCCTCCCACAGTCCAAAAAATGTGGAGGTTAGGTGAATTGGCCACGCTAAATTGCCATAGTGTTAGGTGAAGGGGTAAATGCAGGGGAATGGGTCTGAGTGGGTTGCGCTTCAGCGGGTCGGTGTGGACTTGTTGGGCCAAAGGGCCTGTTTCCACACTATAAGTAATCTAATCTAATTAAATATTCAGGACAGTAAAATTTCCAGTTACTGAGAAAAAAATGCTATTTGCAAATAATTTCAGAAGTATTCCAAGCAACTTGTATGTAGCTAACATAGAACCACAGAAATGATACTGCACAAAAGGAGCCATTTGGCCCATATCGCCCATTCTGATCCCTTCCCCAGATCCCCTTTCTAATCCCATCTTCCTGTACCCAGCCCATAGCCCTGCAGCTTTTACAGCACTTAAAATGCAGATCCTGGTACTTCTTAAAAGAGTTTAGGACCTCTGCCTCCATTACCAACTCAGGTAGCGAATTCCAGGCACTCACCACCCTCTGTGTAAAATATTTTTCCTCACAGTCCCTTGAATCCTTCTGCCACTTCACTTGAATCTCTCACCCCTGGCTTTTGAACTCTCTGCCAAGGGAAACAGGTTCCTTCTGTCTATTCTATTTCTATCCCTTACAATTCTGGATACGTCAATCATATCACCCCTCAGTCTTTTCTTTTCCGAGGAAGACAACCCCAATCGCTCCAATCTCTCTTTATAGCTACATTCTAGTACATTTTCTCAACATCCTCTCAAAAGTAATTATGTTTTTCCTGTAATGTGGTGACCAGAACTGCACACAATATTCCAGTTGTGGCCTCACCAGTGTCTTCAATTTCATTATTATATCCCTACTTTTGTATTTTATACAAAATAAAAACCGAAAGAAGTGTGGTAAATCAGAGACAAAAATAAAACTTGCTGGAAAAACGCAGCAAGTCTGGCAGCATCTGTGGAGAGAAATCAGAGTTAACATTTCAGTTCAAGTGACTCTTCCTCAGAACTCAGCAATTTCTATTTTTGTCTTTGCATTCTATAGCTCTGCTAATGAAGGAGAGTATTCCATATGCCTTCTTTACAACCTTATCTACTTGTACTGGTATCTTTAGGGACCCATGCACTTGTACACCAAGATCTCTTGCTTCATCTACCCCTCTCAGTATATTCCCATTTATTGTGTATTCCCTTTTATTATTTGACCTCCTTAAATGCATTACCCCACACTTATCAGAGTGGAACTCCATTTGTCACTTTCCTACCCACTCCACCAACCCACCTATATCATGTTGGAGCTTACAGCTATCCTCTACGTTATCCACTACACAAGCACTTTTTGTGCGGTCTGCAAATTTCCTAATTGTGTCCCCTTGTGTTAAAGTCTACATCGTTACTGTATAGTCCAGTTTATAGTCCAACAGGTTTATTTGAAATCACAAGCTTTCGGAGCACTACTCCTTCGTCAGATGAAGTGGAGGGAAACACACAGGCACAGAATTTATAGACGAAAACGTGTGCCCTTCCCTCTATTTCACCTGAAAGAGCAGTGGTCCGAAAGCTGGTGTTTCCAAAACACCTGTTGAACTATAACTTGGTGTCTGTGACTCCTGTCTTTGTCCACCCCAGTCCAGTACTGGAACCTCCACATGTTAAAACAACAGCAGCAGTCCCAACACCGAGCCTTGCAGGACACTATTTGGAATTGCTTTCCACATGCAAGGACAGCTAATGACCATTTCCCATTGTTTTCTGTTACTAAGCCAACTTTGTATCCCATGGTGTTTCACTTTTTGACCAGTTTGCCATGTGGGACCTTATCAAGTGCCTTACTAAAATTCATGTAGACAACATCCACAACATTGCTCTCATCGATCCTGCTTGTCACTTCTCCACAGAAGTCAATTAAGTTTTACCTTTCCTTAACTCACCATACTGACTATTCCTGACCAGCCCATTCATTTCTAAGTGATGGTTTATCCAATTTCTCAGGATTGATTCTGACCAATTTTTTGTTATTTATATAAATGATTTGGATACGAACATAAGAGGTAGAGTTAGTAAGTTTGCAGATGACACCAAAATTGGTGATGTAGTGGACAGCAAAGTAGGTTACTTCAGATTACATCAGGATCTTGATCAGATGGGCCAATGGGTTGAGAAGTGGCAGATGGAGTTTAATTCAGATAAATGCGAGGTGCTGCATTTTGGGAAAGCAAATCTTAGCAGGACTTATACACTTAATGGTAAGGTCCTAGGGAGTGTTGCTGAACAAAGAGACCCTGGAGCGCAGGTTCATAGCTCCTTGAAAGTGGAGTCGCAGGTAGATAGGGTAGCGAAGAAGGCATTTGGTATGCTTTCCTTTATTGGTCAGAGTATTGAGTACAGGAGTTGGTAGGTCATGTTGTGGCTATATAGGACATTGGTTAGCCACTGTTGGAATATTGCATGAAATTCTGGTCTCCTTCCTATCGGAAAGATGTTGTGAAACTTGAAAGGGTTCAGAAAAGATTTACAAGGATGTTGCCAGGGTTGGAGGATTTGAGCTATAGGGAGAGGCTGAACAGGCTGGGGCTATTTTCCCTGGATCATTGGAGGCTGAGGGATAGGATAAATAGACAAAGTCTTTTCCCTGGGGTGGGTCCAGAATTGGTTTCAGGTGAGAGGGGAAAGATATAAAAGGGACCTACAGGGCGACTTTTTCACACAGAGGGTGGTACATGTGTGGAATGAGCTGCCAGAGGATGTGGTGGAGGCTGGTACCTTCCAGTTGTTTACCACTTCAACACATGACTGTATTCCCTGCTATTTTAGGCTTGCTGCAGTGCTCCAGCAAAGTTTAGCACAAGCTAGAAGAAGAGCATCTCATTTCTGCTCAGGGAACTTGAAGTCTTCCGGACTCAACATCAAGTTCAATAATCTGAGAATCTAACACCTTCTTATCTGTCGTTTACACACTTCAGGCCCTGTCATAACATGGACTGCTTTAAGCACAGCCTGTCCTTTTTCACCTACTTATGGCCCTGTTATCAGTTTATCTTTCTCCTGACCATGCGATTATTCATCACTTTGTCCCCCTAACTGTTGGTTTTTTTCTCTCTCTCTCTGGATTTGATTTCTGTCTATCCACTCAATCCTTCCCCATTCCACTCACACCACTGTAATGACACACCCCACCCCACCACCTGTATTCAGCAATATATACCACCTTTTCCTAGCTACTATCAGCTCTAAAGAAAGCTCATCAGAGTAGAAACATTAACTCTGTTTCTCTCTGCAGGTGCTGCCAAATCTGCTGAGTTTTCCAGCAATTTCTGTTTTTGTTTCTAATTTTCAGCATCCATAATTCTTTGTTTTATTTTATAGAAGGGAACACAATTTTGTACAGGATAAGAAATTGTCCATTGATTTGGAGATACAACAGAACTTGTTAACTGTTAATTTTAGTTCACTGAAAACATAGACCAGGCTGATCAACTTGATAGATCAGACCTTTCAGTTGTTGTGGTATGTTCGCCGAGCTGTGAATGTGGCTTGCACATGTTTTGCCTCCTTTCTGGGTGACATCTGCAGTGCTAAGGAGCCTCCTGTGAAGCTCTGCTGTACTGTGTTGGTTGGAACTTATTTGGTTTTGTTCCCCCTGCTTCCAGTTGCCCGTTCCAGTTGTCCATTACAGTGGTCGCTGTATTGGGTGTAAGTCAATGTGTTTATTGATGGAGTCCGTGAATGACTGCCAAACTTCTAGGAATTTTCTGGCAGTTCTGTTTGGCTTGTCCTATTATTGTTAAGTTGTCCATTGTCTGTGTGCATAGCTACTAAGGATGGCTGGTCATAGCGTTCAGTAGCTAGTTGAGTGTATGAATGTAGATCATTAGTTGTCTGCCGTTTGTCCTATATCATGTTTTGTGCAGTCTCCGTATGGAATCTTGTACACGTTTGTCCTGCACATAATAGGTATTGGGTCTTTTGTTCTGTAGAGTTGTTGTCTGAACATGGCAGTCGGTTAATGTGCTGTTATAAATCTGAGTGGTCAGAGGAATCTGGCTGTTTCGAGACATTTTTTATATAAGGTAGAGTGGTTAGTGTGTTGGGTGTGGTATGTCCTCATTGTGTTGTTTGTCTGCCAGGCATCTGCGGATGAAGTTATAGGATATCTGTTCTTGACAAAGACTGTGTAAAGACCATAAGACCATAAGACATAGGAGTGGAAGTAAGGCCATTCGGCCCATCGAGTCCACTCCGCCATTCAATCATGGCTGATGCGCATTTCAGCTCCACTTACCAGCATTCTCCCCGTAGCCCTTAATTCCTCTAGACAACAAGAACCTATCAATCTCGGCCTTGAAGACATTTAGCGTCCCGGCTTCCACTGCACTCCGTGGCAATGAATTCCACAGGCCCACCACTCTCTGGCTGAAGAAATGTCTCCGCATTTCTGTTCTGAAATGACCCCCTCTAATTCTAAGGCTGTGTCCACGGGTCCTAGTCTCTCTAAGGCTGTGTCCACAGGTCCTAGTAAAGGTGTACTACTACTTCTCTTCGTAGGTTGGAGTGCTGTAGGGTGTTGTAGCCCTTTTGAACAGGGTCCTAATGCAGCTTCTCTTGTGTGTGTTTGGGTGGTTGCTGTTATAATTCAGGATCTGGTATGGCTTTTCTGTACACTTTTGTTGTGCATTCCCCCTTCTGTGTTCTTTCTACTAACACATTCAGGAACGGGAGTTGGTTGTTAATTTCCTCCTTTCTTGTAAATTTGATTCCTGTGGGCGTGGTTGTTGATAATCCAGTGTATGCTCTCGTTCACTGTTCTTTTAATTATTACAAAAGTGTTGTACATGTATCTGATCTGGGTTGGATTTGTGGGAGGGCTGTTTGTTCTGGTCTTTGCATCACTGCTTCTGCTATGAGCCCAGAGATGGGTGAGCCCATAGGTATCCCATTGATCTTTTCATATATTTGATTGTTAAATATGAAGTGTGCCATCAAGCGCAGGTCCAGTAGTTTGAGTATGCAGTCCATGTTGATTGGCTCTGTTCTGTTTGTCCAGGAGGTTGGCTTATTGCCTCTTTCACTAAGGTTATGTCAATTGAGGTAAACAGCACCTTTGCTATGGGGAATGCAAGAAGGTTTGGCAGCTCTTGAGCTCTTCCTTAATGAAAAAGGTGGTTAAATTCCTTTTGCCTGCAAACAATAGTGTGTTAATATAAGTAGCTCCAAGCAAGCACAAATGAATTATATTGTCAGCCTGACTGATAATCAGAAATTGACTTGCAGTATAATTCTTAGCGTAGTTAGGATTAATTTGTAAACTCTGTTGCATGAGACTGTCTGAAATATAGTTCACCATTTGGTTAGTTTGCTACATCTAACCTCTTTTAGGATTGGGACCTAGTCTAAAGAAGAGAGGCTATTACCTTAAACAAGATATAATTTATGACATGATAGCAACTAAATACAAATTATCCTGATATGGTAGACATGGTAGCAGAGACTAGGTAAAAACAATGACTGCAGATGCTGGAAACCAGATTCTGGATTAGTGGTGCTGGAAGAGCACAGCAGTTCAGGCAGCATCCGAGGAGCAGCAAAATCGACGTTTCGGGCAAAAGCCCTTCATCAGGAATAAAGGCAGAGAGCCTGAAGCGTGGAGAGATAAGTTAGAGGATGGTGGGGGTGGGGAGAAAGTAGCATGCAGTATAATAGGTGAGTGGGGGAGGGGATGAAGGTGATAGGTCAGGGAGGAAGGTGGAGTGGATAGGTGGAAAAGAAGATAGGAAGGTAGGATAAGTCATGGGGACAGTGCTGAGCTGGAAGTTTGGTCATGGTAGCAGAGACAATGAGGAAGAGCTGAATGGTAGGTCTCACCACTTCAATGGAAGAGTAACAGAGTTAAAATCAAGTGATTAACCAACAATCCGCTTTAAACTCCAATTCAATTTTAAATTGGACCTTCTACCAGGTGGTTCTGTAACAATTGCATCATGTGAGAGTCTCAGCAATCTATGTAAATCAGAATTGTGATTTGACCAGACCCCAATATAATTTTGAGCGCTCATTCAGGGAGATGTCTGAAAATGATAGGCATAAAATTGTTGGGTCATGGCAAACAAGACTGCCTTTCCAAACTCTACAAGATTAATGTGGGCAGATTTTTCCTCCATATACTCAGCATCTGACCCATACCTTCCACCTCCATAACCACTTGTGAGGAGGTCAGCTTCCTGATTTTGCATCAGTCTGGAATGTGCATTTTGCAGCTGGATGTCCATTTTGAATTGTATAGTCTGCCAAAGGAAACTTAATTAACTAATTTCCTTAAAACATTGCAGACAAGATGAATGCTTCCAGCATTATCTACTTTTAATTCAGATGTCAGTAAATTTGCAGATGATACGAAGATAGGTGGAGTTGTGGACAGTGAGGAGGGCTGTTGTCGGCTGCAGAGGGACTTAGATATGATGCAGAGCTGGACTGAGGAGTGGCAGATGGAGTTCAACCCTGCCAAGTGTGAGGTTGTCCATTTTGGAAGAACAAATAAGAATGCGGAATACAGGGTTAATGGTAGGGTTCTTAGTCAGGTGGAGGAACAGAGGGATCTTGGGGTCTATGTACATAGATCTTTGAAGGTTGCCACTCAGGTGGATAGAGTTTGTAAGAAGGCCTATGGAGTATTATCGTTCATTAGCAGAGGGATTGAATTCATGAGTCGTGAAGTGATGTTGCAGCTGTACAGGACTTTGGTTAGGCCACAGTTGGAGTACTGTGTGCAGTTCTGGTCGCCTCACTTTAGGAAAGATGTGGAAGCTTTGGAGAGGGTGCAGAGATGATTTACCAGGATGTTGCCTGGAATGGAGAGTAGGTCGTACGAGGATAGGTTGAGAGTTCTCGGCCTTTTCTCGTTGAAACGGCGAAGGATGAGGGGTGACTTGATAGAGGTTTATAAGATGATCAGAGGAATAGATAGAGTAGACTGTCAGAAACTTTGTCCCCGGGTACAACAGAGTGTTACAAGGGGACATAAATTTAAGGTGAAGGGTGGAAGGTATAGGGGAGATGTCAGGGGTGGGTTCTTTACCCAGAGAGTGGTGGGGGCATGGAATGCGCTGCCCGTGGGAGTGGTAGAGTCAGAATCATTGGCGACCTTTAAGCGGCATTTGGATAGGTACATGGAAGGGTGCTTAATCTAGGTTAGAAGTTCGGCACAACATCGTGGGCCGAAGGGCCTGTTCTGTGCTGTATTGTTCTATGTTCTATGTTCTATGTCCAAAATTTGCAGTATTTTGTTTTGACATTATCTAGATATGCATCTTGGGAAACACCAACCTGCAGTATATACGAAGATTTTAAAGTGATGAAATGTACAAAGTACTTCACAGGAGTATTACAAAATAAAATTTGACAAGAGAAGGGGATTGCAAAACTTAGGACCAAGTTAGCTGTTGCCGTGGCCCCCAGTGGTGGAAAGATTATGAGTAGAACTACTCAAACAGCCTGAGGTGGAAGAATATAGGTATGTCCAAATATTGCGGTACTGAAGGAACTGAGAAAATAAGGAGTTAGCTGCAGCAAATACTGGAGCTAAACAGATTTTAATTGCAGGAGCAACTCCTCAAAGATTCTTCCATTTATGGGGGCCGGGGTAAATGATTTTTCTCTGGTTGATGTCCTTCATGACTGATTTTCCGGGTTTTTTTGTCAGATATTGGTGTATATTCAACTGCTGCCCTGTGTATTTTGAACAGTACATGGATTCAAACTAATTTGCACAGGCTTTAAGGAATTGTGCATGCACCCCGAACCGGACCTGAACAAGGGATGAGAGTTGATTAAGATTTCTCCATTGAGAAAATGACTCTTTTGATGCAGTGATAGTGTGCCTGTCTCTGAGCTAGGAGGCGTAGGCTCAAGTCCGACTTGTATAGGTTGATTAGAAAATATCTACTCTACTGAGAAAAATGGAAAACGTATTCAATTTATAAACATTTTCTGCTGCCAGTTAAGTATATCTGCAAAATCATTTTTCTTCCTTTTCCACCCTTGACAAAAATATTTTGTCCAAGAACCAGTCCATCTTCAATAGCTCTGTATTGCAATGTTCAGGTATCTTATATAAAATGTATATTCTAAACGTGTGTGTAACCGACATTAAGCACAACACCGTTTCTTGGCACGGTGGCTTTGTGGTTAGCACTACTGCCTCACAGCGGCAAGGACCTGGGTTCAATTCCTGCCTTGGACAACTGTCTGTGTGGCGTTTGCACATTCGCCCTGTGTCTTTGTGGGTTTCCTCCTACAGTCCAAAGATGTGTACGTTAAATGGATTGGCTGTGGGAAATTGCCCATAGTGTTCAGGGATTAGGTGCATTAGTCAGGGGTAAATTTAGAGAGGATAGGGTACGGGGAATGGGTCTGGGTGGGTTATTCTTCAGAAGGTCGGTGTGGACTTGTTGAGCTGAACGGCCTGTTTCCACACTGTAAGGACTGTATGGCACTGTTTAACAGTGAAAACCAGCTCTCTTGTTAGTTCATTATTAACATTAAAATAGAGATGAAACCTGAACTTTACAAAACTCGCTCCTTGATGTGGTGTCACGTGCTTGCCAGAATATGGAATGCTGTTAAGCTGATGTCAAGTACACTGTATTTTTCTTGCAGAGTGTAACATGAAAAGAATGTGGCATCAGTACAATATTGACAATACCTGTGTGACAAATCATTTCATGAAAACATAAGAGCCAAGTAAGTCCTTTTGATTTCTTGGAATTTAAGAATTCAAATTAATTTGAATTAAAATTATCAGACTTAGTAATATATTGCTGCATCTTATTTTAGAATGTTAAAGTGTCATATTTTCTTCTGATTTTATATTTCAAATTTTAAATGTTATCTTAACCTCTGCCAATTATCCTGAGCCAGGAGACTGATAAAATGGCTGTGAATCGGTCAACTATCGAGAAATAAACTCGCTGGTAGCAAAATCTCTTGATACTGAGAACAAGAGAATTGAAAGTGTTCATAAAATTACTTTGCGTTTCGGGGCAACAATGGGCCTTCAAACACCCATCTAATGAAACACCCAACTACGTGTATTTCTATCTTTTCGAGTAATAGCTTTTTCCAAATTATAATTTCGCATTTATCAGTCTTTTGTAAATGCCACTCAACTAAGAGACTGTCAAAGTGTTATGTCGACGCAATCAGCAGCACAAGGCACAATTTGAGTTTACTTTTCCAGCGATGTTCAGAAACTGAACGTGTTTTTATCTCATCATCTCATAGACCCCCTTTCTTTCCCCCTGACCACTCCCTGGGTATTATATTGCCATGGAAACCAAAAACTCGAAAAGAAAGATTCGAACCATTCAATTCTTCTGCGTCTTCTCACACATTCCCTGTGTCCGCATGCCCACACGGTGACCAATCAGAATACAGAACCAGGCTGCAGACTTGTTGTTGAAACTTTAGGTAGAAAAGGATTTAATCCTGTCCATGAGAGTGACTCCCTGTACACTGACTGTCCGCGGTTTCCATTCGCTCTACTGCTGCTGGAGCGATTGTCCTTATGTTAATATTTTCATTCACTGTGGTTTCCCTCTCTTTTGTAATTCTTGGATCACAAATTCTCTGGTGTAATGGACTATTTAATCTAAACTCAGGTTGCATTCTTGTCTTGTTGGCAATTCAGCAACAAATTAGACAACATTTAGCAACCAGCACTGTTTGTAACACCTCGACCGTGTCAGTTACTGATTTATTATTGGCACATTGTATCTTTCTCAAGTCCTGCCCACTCTGCTCTAGGTTTGGAGATTTGCGTAGCAATTTCACAGAGAGATTAAACTAAATTCTGCAATTTTCATGAGCAATGACAGAATTTGGAACACGGCACAAAAACATCCTTTTCTGTAGCAAAGTGATCAAAACGCTTCTCAAGTTTTATTTAAGTTGCATTTGTTATGGCAAGGTCTCAGCAAACAATCTTACCAAAAAAATTAAAATGTCCAAATTTACTATAAAATCTGACATTAAAAATCCCAGAATTTTTTTTCAATCTCACTCCATCAATGTCCAGCAGCGAACAAGTTCAACCACGAATGAAATTATTCCACTGTCCTTCTAAGAGGAGCTCGACTTTTTTTTGCAGTTCCCATAACAACCCGTTGTCTTGCTGAAGAAGCTGCGACTTCATTTAATATCAATTTTGAAATCCAATACCAGTAGCAGTAGCCCAGAAAATACATTTTAAAGGTCGAATTTGTGTTTACTTATTAAAATTACGGTTTTTTTTGTCTCTGAGCAATTTTCTGCAGAACAGGCTCTCAAACAATTGGATACCATCAATTCAGTTTTGGCGTTGGCATTCAGGTCTACTATTACGTTTTGGGGACATTTTCTATCTTCTTCCTCATAATTATTTCAGCTTTTGAATATTAAATAGCTCTCTTGGGTAAGCTCCAACTCTCCCACATCTTTTTGGAATATATCTGTCCTTTCTTTGAGATAGAGATAAGACTGCCAAAGCCAGATCAGATTTTGCTAAGTGCCTTTGTTACTGGAGTTATGTACTTATCCACAAACATTGGTTTCAAAGCAGCAGAGTAAATTTTGAGTTAAAAAAATTAAAATAGAGAGCATTTGTTTTACAGTAGATGAACAAAGGTATATGATTATAAAATATAGTTGTATCTTTACACTTAATCTCCTGTTGGATTGTCAAAACAATTGTGAATTTAGCAGCAACCAGTAAAATTGACTCTAAAAGTTGACTAGGAAGGTTAATGTGCAAGAATTAACATTAAATTAAATGAAAGGAAAATACTGCAGATTTTGGAAATCTGTAATACAAATAGTGATGGAGAAACTCAGCATGTCTGGCAGCATTTATCTCAAGAGAAACTGATTTAACATTCCAAATCATTTCGGATTCCACTGATGGTGCCAGACCTGATAGTTTCTCCAGTGCTTTCTGTTTTTATTTTACATTAATTTATGATGGCCTCAGATTTTGATGTTTTAAAGTTGGGTGGTATTTTTAATGAGGAAATCAAAACAAATATTGAAGGCAAAGTTAAAAAACAAATTAAAATGCAATTGCCATTTGCTTATTACAATATGTAACTATAATTTATGTCCAGCAATAAAACAGAGCCATTAAAAGAGAATGGTTTCACCAACCGCATCAGTAAAAGAAATAAATTGCAAATTACTATGTCAGTCAGTTAAAATTTAACTTCTGAGCAGTAAGAGGAGCATCATAGTATTTATTTTGTTGAGAGTTCAGGACTGCCATGTTCCAGGAAGGAGGAAGGATATGGATGGCAAGTAAGGGACACTTGGATAACGAGGGAGGTTGTGAATTTGGTCAGTAGGAAAAAAGAAGCATATGTAAGGTTTAGGGAGCTAAAACCGGACAGGGCTTGTGAGGAATATAAAGAAAGCAGGACAGATCTCAAGCATGGATTTAGGAGAACAAGAAGGGCCTGTGAAATGACCTTGGCAAGTTGGATTAAAGAGAACCCCAAGGCATTCTATACATACATTAAAAACAAAAGGATAACTAGGGAGAAGGTAGGGCCATCAAAGATAAAGAGAACTTGTCTTGGAGGCACAGGATGTGAGAGAGATCCTAGATGAGTACTTTGTGTCAGTAGTCACTCAGGTGAAGGATATAGAGAATAGTGAGATTTGTGTGGAGCATGCTAATATGCTCGGGTATTTTGAGATCAAGAAAGATGTGGTGTTTGGTCTCTTGAAGAGTATTAGAGTGGATAAGACCCCAGGGCCTGTGGTATCTACCTCAGATTATTGAAAGAGGCAAGAGAGGAGATTGCTGGGGCCTTGACCAAGATCTTTGTATCCTTGTTAGACACTGGAGAGGTCCCAGAGACTGGCAAATAGCTAATGTTGTTCCTCTGTTCAAGAAGGGAAGTAGGCATAATCCAGGAAACTATAGACCGGTGAGTCTCACATCGGTGGTTGGGAAATTATTGGACAGAATTCTTGGCAATAGGATTTATGCATATTTGGAAAACTATGGTCTAATGAGGGACAGTTAGATTGGCTTTGTGTGGGGTAGGTCATGTCTTACTAACTTGATTGAATTTTTCGAGGAGGTGATGAAGGTAGTCAACATTAAAAATCACGCAACACCAGGTCATAGTCTGACATAGTACTAGCTTTCAGCTACTTGATGAAGGAGCTGCACTCTGAAAGCTATTACTTCCAAATAAACCTGTTGGACTATAACCTGCTGTTGTGTGATTTTTAACTTTGTCCACCCCAGTCCACCTCCACATCATGATGAACGTAGAGCAGTGGATGTTGTCTACATGGATTTTAATAAGGCTTTCAACAAGGTCCCTCATGAGGTGAGCACTTCGGGGGCAGTGACCACAACTCAGTGACTTTTACTCTAGTGATGGAGAGGGATAAGTGTGCACTGCAGGGCAACAGTTATAGCTGGGGGCAGGGAAATTATGATGCGGTGAGGCATGACTTCGGATGCGTGGATTGGAAAAATAGGCTTCAAGGGAAGAACACAAATGATATGTGGAGATTGTTCAAGGAACAGCTAATGGGCGTCCTTGATAAGTATGTACCAGTCAGGCAGGGAGGAAAGGGTCTTGTGAGGGAGCCGTGGTTTAATAAGGAATTGGAATCCCTTGTGAAAGGGAAGAGGGCGGCCTATGTAAAGATGAGGCGTGAAGGTTCAGTTGGGGCGATTGAGAGTTATAAGGTAGCCAGGAAGGATCTAAAGAGAGAGCTAAGAGCAGCGAGAAGGGGACATGAAAAGTCCTTAGTTGGTAGGATTAGGGAAAACCCAAAGGCTTTCTATAGTATGTCAGGAATAAAAGGATGACTAGGGTAGGTATCGGTCCAGTCAAGGATAGTAGTGGGAAGTTGTGTGTGGAGGCGGAGGAGATTGGTGAGACACTAAATCAATACTTTTCGTCAGTATTCACTCAGGAACAGGACACTGTTGCTGATGTGAATATTGAGTCACAAGTGATTAGAATGGATGGCCTTGAGGTACGTAGGGAAGAAGTCTGGGGAATACTGGAAAGGATGAAAATAGATAAGTCCCCTGGACCTGATGGCATTTATCCTAGGATCCTCTGGGAAGCTAGGGAGGAGATAGCGGAGCGATTGGCCTTGATTTTTTGGTCGTCGTTGTCTACGGGAATAGTGCCAGAAGACTGGAGGATAGCGAATATGGTCCCCTTGTTCAAGAAGGGTAGCAGGGATAGCCCGAGTAACTATAGGCCAGTGAGTCTCACTTCTGTTGTGGGCAAAGTCTTAGAGAGAATTGTAAGGGATAGGATTTATGAACATTGGGATAGGAATAACGTGATCAAGGATAGTCAGCATGGTATGTGAAGGGCAGGTCGTGCCTCACAAACCTTATTGAATTCTTTGAGAAGGTGACCAAGGAAGTAGACGAGGGTAAAGCAGTAGATGTGGTGTATATGGATTTTAGTAAGGCGTTCGATAAGATACCCCATGGCAGGCTAATGCAAAAACTACGGAGGTATGGCATTGAGGGTGCATTAGAGATTTGGATTAGGAATTGGCTGGCTGGAAGGAGACAGAGAGTAGTAGTTAATGGTATAGGTTCATCTTGGAGCGCAGTTACTAGCGGTGTTCCACAAGGATCTGTTTTGGGACCATTGCTGTTTGTCATTTTTATAAATGACCTGGAGGAGGGGCTTGAAGGCTGGGTGAGCAAGTTTGCGGATGACACGAAAGTCGGTGGAGTTGTGGACAGCGAAGAAGGATGTGGCAGGTTACAGCCCGATATAGATAAGTTGCAGAGCTGGGCAGTAAGGTGGCAAATGGAGTTCAATGTAGCTAAGTGTGAAGTCATTCACTTTGGTAGGAGTAACAAGAAGATGGATTACTGGGCTAATGGTAGACTACTTGGTAGTGTGGATGAGCAGAGGGATCTTGGTGTCCATGTACACAGATGCTGTGAAGAAGGCATATGGTGTACTGGGCTTTATTGGTAGAGGAATTGAGTTCCGGAGTCCTGAGGTCATGTTGCAGTTGTATAAGACTCTGGTGCGGCCGCATCTGGAGTATTGTGTGCAGTTTTGGTTGCCATACTATAGGAAGGATGTGGAGGCATTGGAACGAGTGCAGAGGAGGTTTACCAGGATGTTGCCTGGTATGGTAGGAAGATCGTATGAGGAAAGGCTGAGGCACTTGGGGCTGTTTTCATTGGAGAAAAGAAGGTTTAGGGGAGATTTGATAGAGGTGTACAAGATGATTAGGGGTTTAGATAGGGTTGACAGTGAGAACCTTTTTCCACGTATGGAGTCAGCTATTACTAGGGGACACAGCTTTAAATTAAGGGGTGGTAGGTATAGGACAGATGTTAGGGGTAGATTTTTTACTCAGCGGTTTGTGAGTTCATGGAATGCCCTGCCAGTAGAAGTGGTGGACTCTCCCTCTTTATGGGCATTTAAACGGGCATTGGATAGGCATAAGGAGGTTATTGGGCTAGTGTAGGTTCGGTAGGCTTCGGTCGGTGTAACATCGAGGGCCGAAGGGCCTGTACTGCGCTGTACTGTTCTATGTTATATGTTCTATGTTCTATGGGTCTGCAGCATGATAGGGAGAGAGAGCAGAATATGACAAGCAAACATGACACCATGCCTTCTGCCAACTTGGAACTGAACTCATTTATGCACCCTGACTGAGGCAGAAGGCTGTCTGGCAGGGCAGCCAATGCATCCAGCATTTTAGCACATGCATCCATTCTGTGCTGTCCATTATAGGGCTCCACCTCAAGGGCTCTGCAGCAGAACTCATTTGTCCTGCAAGAAGCTGCAAACAAACTACCCTTCAGCTGGATAGGTGATAGCCTGTAGCCTATTTGTGTCAGGCAATATGCCGCATCCAAATCCAACCTCGCTGGTATTCGCTGGTGGCCATGTGACTGTTGGATCATATGACAGGATCTCTTCATAAATGATGTGATTTTGCACTTTTTCTTCCCTCTTGGACATCTGTAGTTGGACAAATAGCATGTTCTCAAGTGGTTGAAAGCAGTAAATTTGAAAGGGAAAGTCAATGTGAGGGAAGGCTGTGGTGGAAGGCAAGAGTGCTTCATGGTCATATCATCTGCAGCTTGTCATTTATCAGGCAGTAGGATGTACAAGATCAAGAGCGGAGAAGAAACACAACACAGAAATGTACCATCATCCTTAATTTTCTCAGCAACATAGAACGATGGAGCTCTGCACCTGCTGATCCTATGACTCTGAGAATCATCTCTTGCACAGGGCTCAGGAGATCCAGGCATCCAGCAATCTCAGCTGCCATAGAGTGTGTCTCCAAGGGAGAGGGCAGAATGTCAGTGATTGTGTCAAATCGTGTTTGGACAATGTGTCTGAATGAGCTGGAGGTATGTGCACACAGTGACAGACCATTAGGAAGCATGTAGAATGGTTAGGCATGTTATTGTAACATGGAAGGTCTGGCTGTTATATGAATACAGTTTTGGATGAGTGATGTGGTTATGTACATTACCTTGCACCACAAACCTCACACACTGTGCATTGAGGAGGGGGTTTATTTTTTAAAGTTATTCACTGGCCTTGACTGCCCACGTGAGATCCCTAGATCTTGTGGCCCTGTTCTCTCACTCCCTTCTCATACTGCTCTTTGAGGGCTTCCTAACTTTATGAGAAACCACAGTGTATCTGCTTGAGCATCTCCAACCGTTAGGTACACATCTACAACCCTGCATGAACATTCCTTTTACCCTGGTGTTTCCTTTTTCAGATTTAAATTGCAGGAACATTACACAGAGCAGCTTCTCCTTTAAAAAGACATCCTGCCTTGAATAAGAGTAGACTAATTGCATCTCATTCTCTCTGCAGAATGTTATTCACCATCCACCCTTGCCTATGTTGTGCACAGTGTCGGCTGACAGTGTGGAATTTTTTTGGTATTCCTGTGAGACATTGGTGTCAGTGGCTGGCCAGCATTTATTGTCTGTCCCTAGTTGCCCTTGAGAATGGTGTGAGCTATCTTCTTGAACCCGTTGCAGTCCATGTACTGTCGGTTGACCCACAATGCCTGAGGGAGGGAACTCCAGAATTTTGATCTAGCGACATTGAAGAAATTACAAGTTATTTTCAAGGTTAGTGACTTGAAACAGAACTTGCTGGCGGTGGTATCTCATGTAACTGCTGTCCTTATCCTTGAAGGTGCAAGTGGATGTGGGTTTGGAAGGTGCTGTCTGAGGAATTTTGGTGAATTTCTGTTCTGCATCTTGTAGCCGGTACATACCGTTGATACTGAACATTGGTGGTGGAGGATGTAAATGCTTGTGGATGTGGTACCAGTCAAGCAGTCTGCTTTGTCCTGGATGATATCAAGCTTCTGAATGTTGTGAGTAATTTTCCATCACACTCCTGACTCGTGCCTTGCAGACAGGGTTTGGGGATTCAGGTTACTCGCCACTGTATTCCTAGCTTCTGACCTGGTCTTATATCCATCGTGTTTATATAGAACATAGAAGAATACAGTGCAGTACAGCCCTTTGGCCCTCGATGTTGCGCCGATCCAAGCCCACCTAACCTACACTAGCCCACTATCCTCCATATGCCTATCCAATGCCCGTTTAAATGCCCATAAAGAGGGAGAGTCCACCACTGCTACTGGCAGAGCATTCCATGAACTCACGACTCGCTGAGCAAAGAATCTACCCCTAACATCTGTCCTATATCTACCCCCCCTTAATTTAAAGCTATGCCCTCTCGTAATAGCTGACTCCATACGTGGAAAAAGGTTCTCATGGTCAACCCTTTCTAAACCCCTAATCATCTTGTACACCTCTATCAAGTCACCCCTAAACCTTCTTTTCTCCAATGAAAACAGCCCCAAGTGCCTCAGCCTTTCCTCATACGATCTTCCTACCATACCAGGCAACATCCTGGTAAACCTCCTCTACACCCATTCCAGTGCCTCCACATCCTTCCTATAGTATGGCGACCAAAACTGCACACAATACTCCAGATGCGGCCGCACCAGAGTCTTATACAACCGCAATGTGACTCAGGACTCCGGAACTCAATTCCTCTACCAATAAAAGCCAGTACGCCATATGCCTTCTTCACTGCACTATTTACCTGGGTGGCAACTTTCAGAGATCTGTGTACATGAACACCAAGATCCCTCTGCTCATCCACACTACCAAGTATCCGACCATAAGTACAGTACCCCATCTTCTTGTTACTCTTACCAAAGTGAATCACCTCACACTTAGCTACATTGAACTCCATTTGCCACCTTTCTGCCCAGCTCTGCAGCTTATCTATATCCCGCCATAACCTGACACATCCTTCCTCACTGTCAACAACTCCACCGACTTTCGTATCATCCTCACTTGCTCACCCAACCTTCTAGCCCCTCCTCTAGGTCATTTATAAAAATGACAAACAGCATTGGTCCCAAAACAGATCCTTGCGGAACACCACTAGTGACTGCACTCCAAGTTGAACCTTTACCATCAACTACTATCCTCTGTCTTCTTCCAGCCAGCCAATTCCTAATCCAAACCTCCAACTCACCCTCAATGCCATACCTCCGTATTTTCTGCAGTAGCCTACCATGGGGAACCTTATCAAACGCCTTACTAAAATCCATATACACCACATCTACCGCTTTACCCTCGTCCACCTCCTTAGTCACCTTCTCAAAGAATTCAATAAGGTTTGTGAGGCACGATTTGCCCTTCACAAACCATGCTGACTATCCTTGATCACATTATTCCTATCCCAATGTTCATAAATCCTATCCCTTACAATTCTCTCTAAGACTTTGCCCACAACAGAAGTGAGGCTCACCAGCCTATAGTTACTAGGGTTATCTCTACTCCCCTTCTTGAAAAGGGAACACCATTTGCTATCCTCCAGTCTTCTGGCACTATTCCTGTAGACAACGAGGACATAAAAATCAAGGTTAATGGCTCTGCAATCTCCGCCTTTGCTTCCCAGAGAATCCTAGGATAAATGCCATCAGGTCCAGGGGACTTATCTATTTTCACCCTTTCCAGAATTTCCAACACCTCTCCCCTACATACCTCAAAGCCGTACATTCTAATTAATTGTGACTCAGTATTCACATCAGCACCCAGCCCATATCCCTCCAAACCCTTCCTATTCATATACCCATCCAAATGCCTCTTAAATGTTGCAATTGTATCAGCCTCCACCACATCCTCTGGCAGCTCATTCCATACACGTACCACCCTCTGCGTGAAAACGTTGCCCCTTAGGTCTCTTTTATATCTTTCCCCTCTCACCCTAAACCTATGCCTTCTAGTTCTGGACTCCCCGAACCCAGGGGAAAGACTTTGTCTATTTATCCTTTCCATGCCCTTCATAATTTTGTAAACCTCTATAAGGTCACCCCTCAGCCTCCGATGCTCCAGGGAAAACAGCCCCAGCCTGTTCAGCCTCTCCCTGTAGCTCAAGTCCTCCAACCCTGGCAACATCCTTGAAAGTGTTCAGAAAAGATTTACAAGTTTCACAACATCTTTCCGATAGGAAGGAGACCAGAATTGCATGCAATATTCCAACAGTGGCTTAACCAATGTCCTGTACAGCCACAACATGACCTCCCAACTCCTGTACTCAATACTCTGACCAATAAATGAAAGCATACCAAACGGTTTCTTCACTATCCTATCTACCTGTGACTCCACTTTCAAGGTGCTAAGAACCTGCACTCCAAGGTCTCTTTGTTCAGCAACACTCCCTAGGACTTTACCATTAAGTGTATAAGTCCTGCTAAAATTTGCTTTCCCAAAATGCAGCACCTCGCAATTATCTGGATTAAACTCCATCTGCCACTTCTCAGCCCATTGGCCCATCTGGTCAAGATCCTGTTGTAATCTGATGTAACCCTCTTCGCTGTCCACTACACCTCCAATTTTGCTGTCATCTGCAAACTTGCAAACTGTACCTCTTATGCTCGCTTCCAAATCATTTATGTAAATGACAAAAAGTAGAGGACCCAGCACTGATCCTTGTGGCACTCCACTGGTCACAGGCCTCCAGTCTGAAAAACAATTCTCCACTACCACCCTCTGTCTTCTACCTTTGAGCCAGTTCTGTATCCAAATGGCTAGTTCTCCCTGTATTCCAAAGATCTAACCTTGCTAATCATCTCCCATGGGGAACCTTGTCGAACACCTTACTGAAGTCCATATAGATCACATCTACTGCTCTGCCCTCATCAATCGTCTTTGTTACTTCTCCAAAAAACTCATTCAAGTTTGTGAGACATGATTTCCCATGCACAAAGCCATGTTGACTATCCCTAATCAGTCTTTGCCTTTACAAATACATGTACATCCCGTCCCGCAGGATTCCCTCCAACAACTTGCCCACCACTGAGGTCAGGCTCACCGGTCTATAGTTCCCTGGTTTGTCTTTACTGCCCTTCTTAAATAGTGGCATCACGTTTGCCAATCTCCAGTCTTCCGGCACCTCACCTGTGACTATCGATGATACAAATATCTCAGCAAGAGGCCCAGCAATCACTTCTCTAGCTTCCCACAGAGTTCTCGGGTACACCTGATTAGGTCCTGGGGATTTATCCACCTTTAACCGTTTTAAGACATCCAGCACTTCCTCCTCTGTAATCTGGATATTTTGCAAGATGTCACCATCTATTTCCCTATAGTCTATATCTTCCATATCCTTTTCCACAGTAAATACTGATGCAAAATATTCATTTGGTATCTCCCCCATTTTCTGTGGCTCCACACAGAGGCCGCTTTGCTGATCTTTGAGGGGCCCTATTTTCTCCCTAGTTACCCTTTTGTCCTCATTCTACTTGTAAAAACCCTTTGGATTCTCCTTAATTCTATTTGCCAAAGCTATCTCATGTTCCCGTTTGCCCTCCTGATTTCCCTCTTAAGTATACTCCTACTTCCTTTATACTCTTCTAAGGATTCACTCAATCTATCTTGTCTGTACCTGACATGTACTTCCTTCCTTTTCTTAACCAAACACTCAATTTCTTTAGTCATCCAGCATTCCCTATACCTACCAGCCTTTCCTTTCACCCTGACAGGAATATACTTTATCTGGATTCTTGTTATCTCAGTTCTGAAGGCTTCCCATTTTCCAGCCGTCCCTTTACCTGCGAACATCCGCCTCCAATCAGCTTTTGAAAGTTCTTGGCTAATACCGTCAAAATTGGCCTTTCTCCAATTTACATAGAACATAGAACATAGAACAATACAGCACAGAACAGGCCTTTCAGCCCACGATGTTGTGCCCACCACTGATCCTCATGTATGCACCCTCAAATTTCTGTGAACATCTGCATGTCCAGTAGTCTCTTAAATGTTCCCAATGACCTTGCTTCCACAACTGCTGCTGGCAATGCATTCCATGCTCTCACAACTCTCTGTGTAAAGAACCCGCCTCTGACAACCCCTCTATACTTTCCTCCAACCAGCTTAAAACTATGACCCCTCATGTTAGTCATTTCTGCCCTGGGAAATAGTCTCTGGCTATCGACTCTATCTATGCCTCTCATTATCTTGTATACCTCAATTAGGTCCCCTCTCCTCCTCCTTTTCTCCAATGACAAAGGTCCGAGCTCAGTCCACCTCTCCATGAGATAAGCCCTCCGGTCTAGGCAGCATCCTTGTAAACCTCCTCTGAACCCTCTCCAAAGCATCCACATCTTTCCTATAATAGGGCAACCAGAACTGGACGCAGTATTCCAAGTGCAGTCTAACCAAAGTTTGATACAGCTGCAACAAGATCTCACAACTCTTAAACTCAATTCCCCTGTTAATGAAACTCAAAACACCATATGCTTTCTTAACAACCCTGTCCACTTGGGTGGCCATTTTAAGGGATCCCTCTGTTCCTCCACACTGCCAAGAATCCTATCCTTAATCCTGTACTCAGCTTTCAAATTCGACCTTCCAAAATACATCACCTCGCATTTATCCAGGTTGGACTCAATCTGCCACCTCTCAGCCTATCTCTGCATCCTGTCAATGTCCCTCTGCAGCCTACAACAGTCCTCTATACTGTCAATGACACCTCCAACCTTTGTGTCATCTCCAAACTTGCTGACCCATCCTTCAATCCCCTCATCCAAGTCATTAATAAAAACAGTAGAGGTTCAAGGACAGAGCCCTGTGGAACACCACTCACCACAGACGTCCAGGCAGAATATTTTCCTTCTACTACCACTCGCTGTCTTCTGTTGGCCAGCCAATTCTGTATCCACACAGCTAAGTTCCCCTGTATCCCATTCCTCCTAATCTTCTGAATGAGCCTACCATGGGGAACCTTATCAAATGCCTTGCTGAAGTCCATATACACCACATCCACAGCTCGACCCTCATCAACTTTTCTAGTCACATCCTCAAAGAACTCGATAAGGTTGTGAGGCATGACCTGCCCCTCACAAAGCCGTGTTGACTGCATTTAATCAAGCCATGCTGTTCCAGATGGTCATAAATCCTATCCCTCAGAATCCTTTCTAACACCTTGCAAACGACAGACGTGAGACTTACTGGTCTGTAATTGTCGGGGATGTCCCTATTTCCTTTCTTGAAGAGAGGAATTACATTTGCCTCTCTCCAGTCCTCAGGTACGACTCCAGCGGAGAGCGAGGATGCAAAGATCTTCGCAAGTGGCAAAGCAAATGCAATTCTCGATTCCCAAAGCAGCCGAGGACAAATCTTGTCTGGGCCTGGCGACTTGTCAATCTTAATTTTTGACAAAATTTTCAGCACATCAGCTTCTTCTATCTCTATCCATTCCAGCATGCACACTTGCTCTTCAACAGTTTCATTCACTACAAAGTTCGTTTCTTTCATAAAGACAGAGCAACAAACTCATTTAGGGCTTCCCCTACCTCCTCAGACTCCACACACAAATTCTCTGTGCTATCCCTGATCGGCCCTCCTCTTTCTTTGACCATTCTCTTATTCCTCACATAAGTGTAAAATAAGTGTTCTCCCTAATCCGTTCTGCCAAGCCTTTCTCGTGTCCCCTCCTGGCTCTCCTCAGACCATTTTTGAGCTCCTTCCTCGCCTGCCTGTAATCCTCTAGAGCTGAATTTGACCCTTGCTTCCTCCAACTTATGTAAGCTACCTTCTTCCTTTTGACGAGAAGCTCCACCGCTCTTGTCATTCAAGGTTCCTTTATCTTACCACTTCTTGCCTGTCTCAGAGGGACATATTTATTCATCACTTGCAACAACTGTTCCTTAAACAGTCTCCACATGTCTATGGTGCCTTTACCATGGTACAATTGCTCCCAATCCATGCTTCCGAACTCATGTCTAATTGTATCATAGTTTCCTCTTCCCCAATTAAATATCCTCCCATTTTGCCTAATCCTCTTCTTCTCCATAGCTATGTAGAATGTGAGGCAGTTGTGGTCGCTATCACCAAAATGCTCTCCCACCACAAGATCTGATACCTGCCCTGGCTCGTTTCCGAGCACAAAGTCTAGAATGGCCTCTTCCCTCGTCAGCCAGCAATGTACTGATTTAGAACTTCACCTTTTAGATCTGGTCTATCCTTTTCCATCACTGTTTTAAATCTAATAGAATTATGGTCGCTGGCCCCAAAGTGCTCCTCCACTGACACCACAGTCACCTGCCCTGCCTTATTTCCCAAGAGTAGGTCAAGTTTTGCACCTTCTCGAGTAGACACATCCACAGACTGAATCAGAAAATTGTCTTGTAAGCACTTAATAAATTCCTCTCCAGCTAAAACTTTTAACACTATGGCAGTCCCAGTCTATGTTTGGAAAGTTAAAATCCCCTCCCATAACTACTCTATTATTCTTACAGATAACTGAGATCTCCTTACAAGTTTGTTTCTCAATTTCCCTCTGACTATTAGGGGGTCTATAATACAATCCCAATAAGATGATCATCCCTTTCTTATTTCTCAGTTCCACCCAAATAACTTCCCTGGATGTATTTCCGGGAACATCCTCCCTCAGTACAGCTGTAATGCTATCCCTTATCAAAAATGCCACTCCCCCTCCTCTCTTGCCTCCCTTTCTATCCTTCCTGTACCATTTGTATCCTGGAACATTAAGCTGCCAGTCGGGCTTTTGCCCGAAACGTTGATTTCAAAGCTGCTTGGAAGCTGCCTGAACTGCTGTGCTCTTCCAGCACCACTAATCCAGAATCTGGTTTCCAGCATCTGCAGTCATTGTTTTTACCTCGTTGATTTTAACCCTACTGTGAATCCTCTTGCAAGGATGCCTGCCTTGAAGAAGTTTTCCTGCTCTCTCTACAAGAAGCTCAGGGAGTCCCTCTCCCACTGCAACTCCCAGGTCATTTCCTCTGCCCTGAAGCTCTTCAACCACCGCTCCCTCACCACTAGACGCCTGGAGGAAGAACGCCTCATCTTCCGCCTCGGAACACTTCGACCCCAAGGCATCAATGTGGACTTCAACACTTTCCTCATTTCCCCTTCCCCCACCTCACCCTCGTTCTAAACTTCCAGCTCAGTAACTGTCCCCATGACTTGTCCGGACTTGTCCTACCTGCCTATCTCCTTTTCCACCTATCCCTCCACCCTCTCCTCCTTGACCTATCACCTTCATCCCCTCCCCCACTCACCCATTGTACTCTATGCTACTTTCTCCCCACCCCCACCTTCCTCTAGCTTATCTCTCCACTCTTCAGGCTCACTGCCTTTATTCCTGATGAAGGGCTTTTGTCCGAAACGTCGATTTCGAAGCTACTTGGATGCTGCCTGAACTGCTGTGGTCTTCCAGCACCACTAATCCAGAAGCTGCCAGTCTTGCCCATCCCTGAGCCATGTTTCTGTAATTGCTATGATATCCCAGTCCCATTTTCCTAACCATGTCCTGAGTTCATCTGCCTTCCCTGTTAGGCCCCTTGCATTGAAATAAATGAAGTTTAATTTATTAGTCCTACCTTGTCCCTGCCTGCCCTGACTGTTTGACTCACTTCTGTTCTCAGCTATACCAGTTTCAGATCGATCTCTTTCCTCACTATCTCCCTGGGTGCCAACCCCACCTTACTAGTTTAAATCCTCCCAAGCAGTTCTAGCAAATTTCCCTGCCAGTATATTAGTCCCCTTCCGATTTAGGTGCAATCCGTCCTTCTTGTACAGGTCAGTTCTACCCCAGTAGAGATTCCAATGATCCAAAAATATGAATCCTTCTCCCATACACCAGCTCCTCAGCCATGCATTCATCTGCTCTATCCTCCTATTCCTGCCCTCACTAGCTCGTAGCACTGGGAGTAATCCAGATATTACTACCCTTGAGGACCTCCTTTTTAAATTTCTGCCTAACTCTCTGTAATCTCCCTTCAGAATTTCAACCATTTTCTTTCCTATGTCGTTGGTTCCAATGTGGACAATGACCTCTTGCTGGCCCCTCTCCCCCGTGAGAACATTCTGCACCCTCTCTGAGACATCCTTGATCCTGGCACCAGGGAAACAACACACCATTCTGCTTTTTCTCTGCTGGCCACAGAAACGTCTGTCTGTACCTCAGACGACAGAATCCCCTAACACAATTGATCTCTTGGAAGCCGACGTACCCCTTGTTGCATTAGAGCCAGTCTCAATACCAGAAACTTGGCTGTTCGTGCTACGTTCCCCTGAAAATCCATCACCCCCTATATTTTCCAAAACCGCATACCTGTTTGAAATGGATATATCCACAAATGACTCCTGCACTAGGTGCCTACCTCTCTTACTCTTCCTGGAGTTAACCGATCTATTGACTGTATCTGAGACCTCCCCCCTTCCCATAACTGCCATCCATCACATACTGTTGCTGTTGCAAATTCCTCATCGCTTCTGTCTGTCTCTCCAACTGATCCACTCGATCTGATAAGATGCACATCCAACAGCATTTATGGCAGATATAATCCTCAGTAACCCTTAAACTCTCTTTAAACTCCCACATCTGACAAGAAGTGCATATCACTGCAAAGGCCATTTTTGCTCCTTCACAATCTGCAGGCCCAGAAAATAACACTGTCTTATTCCTCTACAAAACACTGCCCCAGGTTAAATTAATAGTTATGGCTTATAATTTAAGTTTAATCAAGAGACTTATCTCCAAAAACATATAATCAAGAAAGAACCTACTGTAGTCACTAATACAGCCTTTCTCTTGAACAGACTTAAAACAACAATTAACTTATCTGATTCTGTGTTGTGAACTTCACCCAACAGTTCCTCCAAGATTAGTTGCGAAATTCACTGTTTGTTCATTTTCCCAGATGCACGCTGATGTCCAGCGACACACGAATTCAAACAGAAAGGCAGTAACTGTGCAGATTCTCTCTCTCTCTCCTGCACTGTCCTCACCATGTGCTTCCTTTGTCTGCTCTTCTCCATTTTTAAACAGCTGTTGTTTCGACTTTTTTTTTCCAAAGTTCCAAAACAATGCAACAGTAATTGCTGCTCCTGGAATTTGAGGAAATCACCAACACCTAAAGTACCTCAAAAAAAGAAGCAGCTCTTACAGCCAGAAATTTTTCCCATCCTCCATCTTGGATTACCCAGTGAGAATAAAAGCAACGTCCACCAGGTTCAGTTGTTTTGATATTTTTCACAAGACTTCATAGTTAAAGTCTACTTCTCAAGGGACAACTTCCTTTAAACTAATGCCTTCTGCAGCAATATTAGCATGAGAGTAATGATCACAAATAAAGACTTCCCTAAGAATTTGATTAAACCATTTTCTCTTTTTGTTTTACTAATCTTTTTCATCAGTATTTTCCGTCATTATTTACATTCCCTCAGTGACAGCAGTTTGTGCTGTTATGTATGCCACCCTCTTTCAGACCTTTTCGTTAATCACACTGCAGTCATGCTGCTGAATGGCAAAATCTCTTTCTCAAAGAAAAGGTCCCATCAAGCAAAAATCAGGCCCAAACCATTTGGGAAATCTTTATTAGAATTAGTTACAGTACACAAAACAGGGTGTTGTAAACCTTAAATCCAGAAAGGTTGGCACAGATGTTTTCTGTGCTGTGTTCATTCTATACCAACAGTTAACATTAACTAACACCAATGACAATCTTCAGGTAGAAGATACACAGTCAAAGTATTTGAGGAACATTTGGATGCATTTGCTTTTAAAAAGAAAGAGGCTGAAATGAAACATGAGGAGGACTGAAGATAATTGGGGCTTTGACATATCGCCCTTCACAGCAGTAGGAGCAGATTTAATCCCATAAATTTCCAAACAGCCACTTGACAGCTTAGTGGCTTGTAATTGTTAGCCTCAAAAACCAGTCAGTTCTCTAAAGAAACAGGAAGAAAACTGAAGGACAATGAGATGTGAAATAAAATTTAGATTTTCTTTCTGGGATGGCAAGATGAATTGGGAGCTGAACCTGATACCCCCAGGAAGTATTCAGGGGCTGCCGGGTGCAGAGAAAGGTTATGGAAAAGGTCTGGCTCAGTGCCCAAGCACCAGAAAAAAAGGTCTTCCAGCTCTCAACTCATTTACAGTGCTTCTGTCCGAACCATGCCAGTCCATGCAGCCTCATGCCAGGGCCTAAAATAGCCCCTTTATCAACCTAGTGCTGAGCCGTGAACCACCCCCACCTCACAAAAACAACAATGCACAACCTTTATCTTTACATCCTCCAGGTCAACTAACCAGTATAGAGCATGGGCAGGCCTCAGGTCCCATGCTGCATTAAAAACATTCTTTGTGTCTTTTGATGAATTTGGTATCTCAACAAAAAAAGAACTGACGAAAACCCATTCACAACATTCAACTTTCGGAATCCCTTCTAAAAACAAGCATTAGAATTCCTCGGGGAGAAGGTGGGGACTACAGATACTGGAGATCAGAGTTGAAGAGTGTAGTGCTGAAGGGCTTCTGCCCGAAATGTTGATTCTCCTGCTTTTCAGATGCTGCCTGACTGTCTGTGCTTTTCCAATACCACACTCTTCGATTAGAGTTCATCATCCAACTTAAAAGGCATTGCAAGCACTTGGAGCTATCAAAGTGTGGACTGAGAAGCACTCCACTGCCATAACAATATAAAGAACAAAGAACAAAGAACAAAGAAAATTTATAGCCCACGAACAGGCCTTTCGGCCCTCAAAGCCTGAGCCGATCTAAACTCACTGTCTAAACATATCACCTAATTCCTAAGGATCTGTATCCCTCTGCTCCCCACCTACTCATGCAGCTGTCCAGACGCACCTTATATGAATCTACCGTGCCTGCCTCTACCACCTCTGCTGGCAACGTGCTCCAGGCATCTACCATCTTCTGTGTAAAGTATTTTCCACATGTATTCCCCTTAAATTTTTCACCTCTCACCTTGAACACGTGACCTCTTGTTATTAAATCCCTCATCCTGGGAAAAAAGCTTATCTCTATTCCCCCTGTCTATACCCTTCATGATTTTGTGAACCTCAATCAGGTCCCACTCAATATCCTTTTTTCTAATGAAAACTATCCTAACCTACTCAACATCTCTTCATTGCTAGCACTTTTCATACTAGGCAACATCCTCGTAAACCTCTGCATTCTCTCCAAAGCGTCCACATCGTTTCGGTAGTGTGGCGACCAGGACTGTAAACAGTATTCTAAATGGGTCCGAACCAATATCTTGTACAATTTTAACATGACTTGCCAGCTCTTATATCAATATCCTGTCCAATGAAGGCAAACATACCATATGCCTTCTTAACCACTCTATCCACCTGTGTAGCAACCTTCAGGGTACAATGGATCTGAACTCCCCAGATCTCTCTGCTCATCCACTTTTCCCAAGGATCTTCTGTTTAAAGTATAGTTTGCTCTAGAATTAGACTTGCCTAAATGCATCACCTCACATTTGCCTGGATTGAACTCCTTCTGCCACGTCTCCACCCAACTCCACAGCCTATCTATATTCTCCTGTATTCTTTGACAGTCCCCTATGCTTTCTGCTACTCCACCAATCTTCGTGTCATCTGCAAACTTACTGATCAGATCACCAATGCCCTCTTCCAGATCGTTTATATATATCACAAACAACACAGTGGCCCCAGCAGTAGTCCATGTGGAACACCATTGGTCACCTTTCTCCATTTTGAGAAACTCCCTTCAACTACTACTCTCTGTCTCCTGTTACTCAACCAGTTCTTTATCCACCTAGCTAGAACACCTTGCGAATTTACTTTCTCCATTGGTTTACTATGGGGAGTCTTATCAAACACCTTACTAAAGTCCTTGAATGACATCTACAGCCCTTCCTTCTTCTATCAACTTTGTCACTTCCTCAAAGAACTCTATTAAGTTGGTAAGGCACAGCTCCCCTGCACAAAACCATGTTGCCTATCACTGATAAGCCCATTCTCTTCCAAATATAAATAGATCCTATCCCTCAGTACCCACTCCAGAAACTTTCCCACCACTGACATCAGGCTCACTGATCTGTAGTTACCTGGAATATCCCTGCTACCCTTCTTGAACAGGGGAACAACATGAGCAACTCTCCAGTCCTCCATCACTTCTCCTGTGTTTAAGGATGTCACAAAAATATCTGTCAAGGCCTCAGCTATTTTCTCTCTCACCTCCCTCAGCAATCTGGGATAGTCCTGGGGATTTGTCCACTTAATAGCCTCTAGCTTACCCAACACGTCTTCCCTACTTATGATAATGTGATCCAGAGTAAACAAATTTCTATTTCTAATCTCAACATTCATCATGTCCATCTCCTCAATGAACACCGATACAATGTAATCATTTAGAATCTCACCCATTTTCTCAGGTTCAACACACAATCTTCCTTCCTTATCCTTTGGTGGACCAACCCTTTCTGTTGTTACCCTCTTGCTTCTTAAATGTGTATAAAAGGCCTTGGGATTCTCCTTAATTCTGCTCGCTAAAGTATTTCATGACCCCTTTTAGCCCGCTTGATTCCTCAATGAGGATTGGTCCTACTCTCCCGATATTTGCCCAAAGCCCGTTCTGTTCTTAGCTGCCTGGACCACAATGTACGCTTTCCTTTTCCTCTTGGCCAGTCGCACGTTTTCTTCTGTCATCCACAGTTCATGAATCTTGCCTTTCCTATCCCTTGTTTTCAAAGGGACATTCCTATCCTGCTCTATCTTCAACCTATCTTTGAAAGCCTCCCACATATAAAATGTGGACTTCCTTTCAAATAGTTGCCCCCAATCCACATTTCCCAGCTCCTTTGAATTTTGATATAATTGGCCTTGGCCCAGTTTAGTATTCTTACCTCATCTTTGTCTATGAGTATTCTAAAACATACAGAATTGTGGTCACTATTCCCAAAGAAATCCCCCACTGCAGCTTCTACCACCTGGCCTTGCTCATTCCCCAACATCAGGTCCAATATGGCCCCTTCCCTAGTTGGCCTATTGATACACTGCTCTAGAAAACTTCCCTGGATGCTCCTTACAAATTCTTCCCCATCCAGACCTCAGAAACTAGGTGTATCCCAGTCAACGTAGGGAAAATTAAAATCTTCCATCATCACCTCTACATCTTTCCATAATCTGTTTACCTATTTGTTCTTCTACCTCACGCTCACTGTTTGGAGGCCTGTAGTACAGCCCCAACAGTGTGACTGCAGCCTTATTTCTCAGCTCTACCCATAATGCCTCATAGCTCAAGCCCTCCATAGTGTCCTCCTTTAGTATAGCCATGATATCATCCTGACCAGCAATGCAACTCCTCCCCCACATCTACTTCCCTCCCTGTCCTGTCTGAAGCATCTATCTCCTGGAACATTTAGTTGCCAATCATGCCTTTGCTTCAACCAAGTCTTTGTGATCGCAATAATGTCATATTCCCAGGCACCAATCCAAGCCCTAAGTTCGTCTGCCTTACCCACTATATTCCTTGCATTAAAGCATATGCACTTCAGACCAGTTCCTTTGTGTTCATCTGCTCTCTGCCTACTCTTCTCCTTGGTAATGCTAACTTCATGATCCTGTTCCTTACAGTTTCTAGTTTCCACCTCATTGTCTACTAGTCTTCTCTTTTGGTTCCCACCCCTCTGCCATATTAGTTTAAACCCTCCCCAACAGCAGTTGCAAAAACCCCCCCAAAGACATTAGTTCCAGTCTGGTTCAGGTGTAGAGACCATTCAATTTGTAATAGTCCCACCTTCCCCAGCACTGGTCCCAATGTCTCACAAATCTGAACACCTCCCTCCTACACCATCCCTCAAGCCATGTGTTCATCCTGCCTATTTTCTCATTTCTAACCAGCTAACACATGGCACTGGTAACAATCCTGAAATCACTACCTTTGAGGTCCTCCTCTTTAACTTCTCTCCTAGCTCCCTGATTTCTGCTTTCAGGACCTCATCTCATTTTTTACTTATATCATTGGTGCCTATATGCACCACAACAACTGGCTGTTCATCCTCCCCTTTCAGAATGCTCTGCAGCCCATCGGTGACATCCCTGACCTGAGCACCTGGGAGGCAACATACCATCTGGGAGTCTCGTTTTCGGCCACAGAACCGCCTATCTACTCCCCTTATAACAGAATCCCCTGTGACTATGGCCCTATGAGTCCTTTTCCTGCCCTTCTGAACAGCAGTGCCCACCACGGTGCCATGATCCTGGCAACTGCTGCCCTCCCCTGGTGAGCCATCTCCTCCAACAGTGTCCAAAATGGTATACCTGTTTTGGAGGGAGATGACCACAGGGGACACCTGCACTGCCTTCCTACTCTTTCTCTGCCTTTTGGTCACGCATTCGCTGTTTCCCTCAGCAATTCTAACCTGCGGTGTGACCAGTTCACTAAATGTGATATCCACGACCTCCTCAGCATCACGGATGCTCCACAGTGAGTCCATCCGTAGCTCCAGAGCCGTCATCCGGTCAAACAAGAGCTGCAGCTGGACACACTTCTTGCAAGTGTAAGAGTCAGGGATGTCAACCATGTCCCTGAGCTCCCACATCAAGCAAGAGGCACATGCCACAGGTCTGAGGTCCCCTGCCATTGTAAGCCTTAGCTTTAACTCAACTAACTAAAACCAAACAATGCACTTAAATATATAAAAGGAAAGAAAATATCTTACCTTACAGAGTCCTTTTCTTCTGTTTGGGGGGTGGGGAGGGAGATGCTACATGTGTAGTATGTTGGGTTTAGCCACTGCCCAAATATATATTAGGTCCTTACCTTCCCGACAACCTCCTGGTCCCAACATCACCTCTGCATGTTTGGCATTCTAACTGGAACTCCATCAATAAACACATTGATTTAGACCCCATTTACCTGCCCTTGAAAAAAAGAACTGGAAATAACATCACCAACCTTAATAAATTAAGATCTCTTTATAGAGAAGTGGGATATACCACCAGCGTTTCACCGAAGACTCTCAACGATGATGTTACCTACTCATGGTGACGAAACGTATGAAAGCAAACCTTCCAGCTCAGCCAGCTAATTTACATCCATATCATCAACCTGGGCTACAAATCTTCTCAAAAATTGCTAATATGTGGTAAAATCAAGCTTGCAGCACTAACATAAGGATGATCACCTTCAGGTTTACGTTGACAGACAGGTTGAAATAGAAAGCACTGCTAAAACAGTACAGATAGGTTTTAATAAATATTTAAAGTTCAGGAGATTTCAATGCCTTGATAGTTTTCCAGCTCCCTTTAGTAATTCCAGTGAGTTTATATATATTTCACACGCATTCTTAACTCCTTCTTCAAAATTCTGAGGAAGACTCACAGGGGATTCAAAACGTTAACTCTGCTTCTTCTTCACAGATGCTACCAGACCTATAGAGGTCTAAAAAGTGCAAAGGTTGTGTTTCTGATATCCCACTGAAGGCAACTGCACTTTAACATGTGCAGCTGCTTCCCTGAATAAGAGATATGCAAGCCACAACCCACCACTTGTCTTTCCCCAAGAAAATGATGGGGGCCAGGCTAGGGGATGGGAGTTCTGGATACAAGCCTCCAGTGCCATTTTCACCACAACAAATCATATTCTTTACCCACCATTAGATACAACCAGAGATTCTGGATGCAAATGCATCAGCTGTGAAAAACAGAAGTTTAGTAAGTCAACCACTGAAACCCATAATGGAGTCAAGGCATTAAACCACTCAAAAATAAAAATCATAATTTCCTAAGAGATATGAACATATGCCTTAGTACAGAATTGCATTTCACCATTTCAATAATGTGACTTTAGAAAGGTGTTTTGTTTCACATCCTTTTAGTTTAAAGTTATGCTCTCATGTGATAAAAACCATCTTCCTGCCTGTCAGTCTTATATTTCTGACCTTAACCTATCTTTCTGAGGTGTAAAGATCATCAGAAAAAAAAACTTTGTGAATTTCATGTTTCATTAGAAGACACATTGTATTCCTGAATATTTCTCTCATGTATTAACAACATCAAGTGGTTTTGCGCATGCAAAATGCGTTTTAAAGATATGGTTTCAAAAAGTGTTTCATGACCTTCCCCTCTCCTTTGCCAATTCTGGTCCCGAAATAAACCCTTACAATCTTTTGAAAGCAGCCACTAGAAGTTGTGTTAATGTGCCACTGTAGTCATTTTTTTCCATTCTATGCTTCCTATATGCTGAATAATGCCATTAAATGCTGAATATTGCAGGATATATGGATCATAATGCACTTTCATGGCAATTTTTAAAAAATGCTATTTCAAGTCAATTGTGTGTTACATTGTGACAAAATCAAATCTCTAGTTTTCCACCTTCCTCAAAAAAGGTTTTCCAGGCAGTTTTCTGGTAGTCACTGATTCTTTTTAATTTTAAAATAAAACAAAATGCAGCGGATGAAAGTTAACGCAGTATGCTGAATGTGTTTGTAATCCTAATATTTCTCCTAATAAGGCAGGAACATGATACTGATTAAGGATGATCAGCCATGATCATATTGAATGGCGGTGCAGGCTCGAAGGACAGAATGTCCTACTCCTGCACCTATTGTCTATTGTCTATTGTCAGTGACAGAGATTGATTGACACTCGCTACCTGAAGCAAAGGCAAGAACATTGTGGATGCTGACATTTCTCTCCCCCTTCATATGTTTGCACAGATTCCAGACTGGAGCTTATTGGTGGCCGAAGTTCTCAATGATTAGCTGTGTATGAGTCGCCAAAGGTTTTGGTGCTGGGTCAGTGCAATGCAGCAGATGGTTCTGTGTACACATAGCAGGTTGCAGAAGCAACTGGGGACTTGCCTGCTAGCTCTGGATACTTCTCAAATAACATCCATATCCTGAGGAGTTTCAGATAACATAATTAAAGAAGCTATGAATCATCATCTTCTTGTCTAAATATATCACTTAGTTTACCTCCATTCATGAGCAGAATGCAGTGCATTAACTAAGACAATATTGCAGCTTACAAGGCCATCTGCACCTAACATTTCAGAGCCTGGTACAGACCTGCCGAGTGTATGTTCAGTTATCATTTCTTGAATGCTGAAGATGCCTAAGCTATGGGTTCATTCCCAATTTCATAATTTGAAACCTAGACAATGCTAATCCTGCAAAGCAATTCTAAATCTTTAGACTAGAGGGGCATCAGGTTGATGAAAAAACAAAATGCTTTAAAAAAAAACTTCATAAACCTCGCAGCATGGGATATTGTATGGAAGGAGTAGTTTTATCTCTCCACTATGTTGTCATAAAAATAATAAAAATAATAGGGTTTTATTTGGAAATTCTCACTTCCCCCCCGACCATGAAATGTTTCTCAACCCCATTCTTCTGCCTTCTCCCCATAACCCTTGACCCCTTAGTAATCAAGAACCTATCTATCTCGGTTTTAAATACACTCATTGACTTGGCTTCCACAGCTCTCTGTAGCGATGAGTTCCACAGATTCACCACCCTCTGGCTGAAGAAATTCCTCCTCATCTCAGTTCTAAAAGGCCATCCCTTCATTCTGAAGTTGTGCCCTCAGGTCATGGTTTCTCATCTTTCCACCCACTCTATCCAGACCTCTTATTGTTCTGTAAGTTTCAATCAGATCATCCCTCTTCCTTCTAAACTCCATTGAGTACAGACCCAAAGTTCTCAACCTCTCCTGGTATGACAAAGTCAAAATCACACAACAGCAGGTTATAGTCCAACAGGCTTATTTGGAAGCACTAGCTTTCGGAGCGCTGCTCTTTCATCAGGTGGTTATGGAGTATAAGACTGTAACACAGAATTTATAGCAAAAGTTTAGTGTGATGCAACTGAAATTATATATTAAAAAATATTAGATTGTTAAGTTTCTCATCTTTTAGAACTGAAACCAACCTGATCATTCTAAAATATGAGACTTAACAAACAATCCAGGTCTTTTTCAATATATCATTTCAGTTACATCACACTGAAAACCTTTGCTATAAATTCTGTGTCTTACAATCTTATACTCCCAACCACCTGATGAAAGTGCAGCACTTCAAAAGCTAGTGCTTCCAAATAAACCTGTTGGACTATAACCTGGTGTTGCGTGGTTTCTAACTTTGTACACCCCAGTCCAACACCGGTGTCTCTAAATACTGATATGACAAGCCCTTAATTCCTGGGATCATTATTGATACTTCCTCTGGATTACCTCCAACATCAGCACATCTTTAAATTCTCCAACTTAGTAAAGAAGGCACCAAATATAGCAATGTTATCCAGAATAAATTAACATTTTATTTGATGTCTTAAATCAGAGATCAAAAAGAGAACTTAGGATTTAAAAAAAAAAGGACCGAATACTCGAAGCGTCCAAAAATGGCCATGTCACATGTGCAGATGGGGCCAACAATTCCATTTGTCTGTGACAGGCTTCAGGATTCATCTATGCAGGTCATCACCACATTCCCATATGTCGTGACATCAATATGTTCACAGGCTGTCCCACCTGCATTTCACAACAAATGGTTTTTAAAAGCAACAACCAAAGTTGAGCCAGTAATGATCAAATCAATTTGATTATTTTGGATATATTTTATTGTTCCAATAAGACAAGCATGACCACATTACTGGGAGGGAAATATAAAATTATATGCGTTTACTCGACAGCCAAACAGATAAGATAAAGGTAACTGGGTAGTGATGTCACACTGCACCACCATTTCCTGCATATATGTACTCGTTATTCCACCTGATGGTGCTGGCCTTCACATTATACACAGACTTTTATAAAAGATAATATTACATTTTGAATACAATTGTAACTTGACAATGAAAATATAGAGTTGTACACAAAGGAAAAATTCAGTTAAAGATTCTATATTGACAAAATTATCATTGCAGATGCAGCAGGGTGGTGCCAGTGAAAAACAGCAAGTTAATAAGCTTCATTACCTGGGCCTTGATGGAAAACACTGGTTTGAAGGAACTTCCACAGTCAAAAATCACCCCTTGGTTCTCTTTAGCAGCTATAGCTCAGCAGGGTGACACATTTTCATTTTAAAATCATGCACACTGAGTTAAAAATTACACTCCTGCTATATTAGAAAGCTCCTGCAGAGGTATTCAAGAGGGGCAGCTTGAATGCATGGAATTGATGGAGACTGGAATTGAGGGAGAAATGTATGGTACTACACTATGCACATTTTTTATGATGTCCACAACAAGCAACATGAAACTCTCATCCAAACCTTTATTATCTCGAGGTTCAATTACTTCAATACTCATCTCACCTGCCTTCCATTCTTCACGTTTACTGGTTATCCATGAATTAAATGAATCGATATTCAGTAAGTGTGAGGAATGGAAGGCTGGTGAAGTGAGTATTGAACTAATAGGATCTAGAGATAATAAAGGTTTGGATGAGAGTTTAGGGAACAGCTGAGCTGAATCAAGAAATGTGATGGATAATACAATGGATGCCAGAGGAGAGGGACTTTTGGAGAAGTTATGAGGTTGCTAGCTTAGCTTTGGATCAGATAGATTGAACCTTGATTGTGATCAAGGTTGAGTTCAGCCTAAGACAATAGCCAAGATAGGGGATAGAATCTCTGCTCAGGGTGTGGAGTTTTTGGTGAGGACCAGTCTATGATTTCAGTCTTCAGAATGTATAACTGAAGGATATACATGATATAATGATAAGAAAGTTAGCATTAAGGCACTTTACCTGAATGCCCGTAGCATTTGTATCAAAGCAGATGAACTAATGGCACAGATCATCGTGAATGATTATGATGTGGTAGGCATCACAGAGACATGGTTGCATGGGAGTCAGGACTGGCAGTTAAACTTCCAAGGATTTTCAACTTATCGAAAAGACAGGGAGGTGGGCAGAGGGGGCAGGGTTGCCTTGTTAATTAAGAACAAAATTAAATGTATGGCACTGAATGACATAGCGTCGGATGATGTGGGGTCTGTGTGGGTGGAATTGAGGAACCACAAAGGCAAAAAAACCATAATGGGAGTTATGTACAGACCTCCCACAGTAGTCAGTACCAGGGGCGCAACATGTACCAGGAAATAGAGAAGGCATGTCAGAAAGGCAAGGTCACGGTGATCATGGGGGACTTCAATATGCAGGTGGACTGGGTAAATAATGTTGCCAGGTGGATCCAAGGAAAGGGAATTCATGGAATGCTTACAGGATGGCTTTTTGGAACCCACATGGGAGCAGGCTATTCTGGACCTAGTGCTATGTAATGAACCAGACTTTATAAAAAATCTTAAAGTAAGGGAACCCCTAGGAAGCAGCGATCATAATATGGTAGAGTTCAGTCTGCAGTTTGAAAAAGAGAAGGCAAAATCGGATGTAATGGTGTTACAGTTAAATAAAGGTAATTATGAGGGCATGAGAGAGGCACTGACAAAAATAGACTGGAAGCAGAGGCTCGCAGGGAAGACAGTAGAGCAAAAATGGCAGGAGTTTGTGGGTATAATTGAGGACACAGTACAGAGGTTCATCCCCAAGAAGAGAAAGAATATCCGGGAGGGATTAGACAGCCATGGCTGACAAAGGAAGTCAGGAAATGTATTAAAGAAAAAGAGAGATCCTATAAAGTGGCCAAGAACACTGGGAGATCAGAAGCTTGGGAAGGCTACAAAAACAAACAGAGGATAACAAAGAGAGAAATAAGGAAGGAGAGGATCAAATATGAAGGTAGGCTAGCCAGTAATATTAGAAAGATAGTAAAAGTTTCTTTCAATACATAAGAAACAAATGACAGGCAAAAGTAGACATTGGGCCACTTCAAACTGATGCTGGAAGCCTAGTGATGGGAGAGAAGGAAATTGCTGGAGAACTTAATAAGTACTTTGCATCAGTCTTCACAGTGGAAGACATGAGTAATAACCCAACAATTAAAGGGAGTCGGGGGCTGAGTTGAGTATGGTTGCCATTACAAAAGAGAAAGTGCTAGAAGAGCTAAAAGGTCTTAAAATTGATAAATCTGCTGGCCCCGATGGGCTACATCCTAGAGTTCTGAGGGAGGTGGCTGAAGAAATAGCGGAGGCATTGGTTGAGATCTTTCAAAAGTCACTGGAGTCAGGGAAAGTCCCGGATGATTGGAAGACTGCTGTTGTAACCCTCTTGTTCAAGAAAGGATCAAGATAAAAGATGGAAAATTATAGGCTAATTAGCCTAACCTCAGTTGTTGGTAAAATTCTAGAATCCATCATTAAGGATGAGGTTTCTAAATTCTTGGAAGAGCAGGGTCGGATTAGAACAAGTCAACATGGATTTAGTAAGGGGAGGTCATGCCTGACAAACCTGTTGGAATTCTTTGAAGAGGTGACAAGTAGGTTAGACCAGGGAAACCCAGTAGATGTGGTCTGTCTAGACTTCCAAAAGGCCTTTGATAAGGTGCCACACGGGAGGTTGCTGAGCAAGGTGAGGGCCCATGGTGTTCGAGGTGAGCTACTGGTATGGATTGAGGATTGGCTGTCTGACAGAAGGCAGAGAGTTGGGATAAAAGATTCTTTTTCGGAATGGCAGCCAGTGACAAGCGGTGTCCTGCAGGGTTCAGTGTTGGGGCCACAGCTGTTCGCATTATATATTAATGATCCGGATGAAGGGACTGGGGGCATTCTAGCGAAGTTTGCCGATGATACGAAGTTAGGTGGACAGCAGGTAGTACTGAGGAAGTGGGGAGTCTGCAGAAGGATCTGGACAGTTTGGGAGAGTGGTCCAGGAAATGGCTGATGGAATTCAATGTGAGCAAATTGCGAGGTCTTGCACTTTGGAAAAAAGAATACAAGCATGGACTACTTTCTAAATGGTGAGAAAATTCATAAAGCCAAAGTACAAAGGGATCTGGGAGTGCTGGTCGAGGATTCTCTAAAGGTAAACATGCAGGTTTAGTCCGTGATTAAGAAAGCGAATGCAATGTTGTCATTTATCTCAAGAGGGTTGGAATACAAAAGCACCGTTGTGCTACTGAGTCTTTATAAAGCTCTGGTTAGGGTCCATTTGGAGTCCAGTTTTGGTCCCCACACCTCAGGAAGGACATACTGGCACTGGAGCGTGTCCAGCGGAGATTCACACGGATGATCCCTGGAATGGTAGGTCTAACATACGAGGAACGGCTGAGGATCCTGGGATTGTATTCATTGGAGTTTAGAAGATGAAGGGGAGATCTAATAGAAACTTACAAGATAATACATGGCTTGGAAAGGGTGGACGCTAAGAAATTGTTTCTGTTAGGTGAGGAGACTAGGACCTGTGGACACAGCCTTAGAATTAGAGGGGGTAAATTCAGAACAGAAACGCAGAGACATTTCTTCAGCCAGAGAATGGTGGGCCTGTGGAATTCATTGCCGCAGAGTGCAGTGGAGGCTGGGACGCTAAACGTCTTCAAGGCAGAGATTGATAAATTCTTGATGTCACAAGGAATTAAGGGCTATGGGGAGAATGCGGGTAAGTGGAGTTGAAATGCCCATCATCCATGATTGAATGGCAGAGTGGACTCAATGGGCCAAATGGCCTTACTTCCGCTCCTATGTCTTATGGTTTTTGGTCTTATGGAAACTGCAGAATTGAAAGTCATACAAGCAACTTGAAAACATAGGCAGCAGAGACTCTGGAGAGGAGGAGAGATAGAGTTTTGCTGTTGTTTGCAAACAATAAAATAAATAACTATAAGCTGTTTCACAAACTCTTGCACATACACACAGACATAGAAGCCCTTTTCTAAATCCTCAAAGGAAATTAAACTTCCATCAAATTATTATATTTGAAGTTACTTTCTTCCTATCTTTCTTGAGTACTATGGGAATCTCAGTTATGACTCTGAAAAATTCCAAATTAATTCTTAGACCCTAACGTTAAGCCGTTGTCTGGCAGAAATTATACAGAGAGCAAGTTAAAATATGGACAATGGCACGTGCTCTCCTGCCTTCTTGGTGCCAGTATTAATTTCAGCTTTTGAGCAGGGAAGCAGGACCCCACAGAAAAGCAGCATGGCCCTGATTTGAGCACAGATCATTCAACAAAGTCAGAATCCAAATGCAGTTTTAGATATTGATTTGAGCGGGTGCCTCCCCTAAGGTTTTAAACAAAAAGCAATAGGTTTCTGGCCATGAAGAACAGGTGAGCTTTTTTGCCCCAGACTTCCCTTGCTGCGCCTCAGTGGCTCCCTTCATCACCCTCCGATAAACCTACCTCTCAACATTCAGTCTCACCAGCTCAACTGTGTTCTTCTACTGCCAAAGTCCCAGTTTCATCCATTGATCAGATAATAGGAATCTGAGAAGATTCAAATTAAAATAAGCTTCATTTTGATGCTAACTAGAAATTATTTTCTAAGCAATTATTTTAAATATATAAAGAAGCACAAGTGACCAGTTTATTTTTAAACAAGGAATGAAATATTTCTTTTCTCTGCATTTATGTCCAGCATTTAGTAATCTGTGGCTTATTTGTCCTTTTATTGCCTGTCATGATTGAAAGCAAAAGCACAAAGATCAATCAATGTAACCATGGGATTTGTCACGTGCACGGAGTGCAATGGAAGATCAATCGATCAAGTCCACAAACTGAGACAGACAATCCGATCAAAGCTCCAAAGTGAGAAAAAGAAAAATGTGTGGACTTTACAAATAGCTTTTCTCTCATAACGTGTCTTAGCTTGTTTCAACACTTACAAAGATTGCCATAAGGATTAAAAATCACTCTCCTTTTAACTCCATTCGTACAGCTATCAACCAATTACAAAACATGGGTATGAAAAGCTGTTTAAAGCTTGCTCTGTTAGCTATTGAAACAGTTCATTTGTCAATGTTTGCAGTAAGGTTACGATGTTTTCCCCGCTTCAATTATTTTTCATGTATTTCCAATTTTTGTGAAACATACCAATTTACAGACAGGAGAGCATGTGCCGCTGTCCATATTTTGACTTGCTGTATATAATTTCTGCCAGAAGAGGACTTAATGTTAGGGCCTGAAAGTTGGTTTGGAATTTTTAAGAATTATAACTGCGGTTCCCATAGTATTCACAGTGTAGAATTATTTCATGTGATCTCTTGGCTCTGTCACTCTGTGCTTACAAAGTGCTTACGATATCAGGGACTTTTGTTGCACACAATTAACATACCACATTACAGAATCAAAGTTAATGTCGATGAGTTAAATTTACGAAGAAGGAGAACCACAAATTACAAGAATTTTACAATGAACTAAGGGAACGTGGATAGATCGGGCTAACAATTGGCAGATGCTGTTACTACAAATGTAAACATAAACTAAAAAGATTGGATAAGGGGAATAAACAATTGGAACAAAAATGTGAATGCATGAATAATGCAGATAATGGATAGAAGAGAAATATAAGCTTCTGCTGGCTTTGAGTCAATGCAAACAAGAGCTGAAAGTGTACCATCCTAAAACATAAAGCTCAGAGATAGCAATGGAGAAATCCTGCTTTGAGGATAGTGCAGATAAAAGCAATTATACTTAAAGCAGAGAGTAGACAGTTGAACAACAAGGACTAAAAAAAACTTTGAAGATCACAATGAAGGCAAACCAAACTCGGTAAGGTCATGAATCTTTTTCCAATAATAATAGTTCATTCGGTAAGTGGCAGAATGGATGAGAAGTGACGAAAAATGGGACCAGTAGATGGTCACTTCTCAGGTCCAATTTCAACATTGTTAGATTTTGCAGGGTTCTTTGAAACTCATCCTGGGAAATCCACTTAAATTTGTCAGGTAACACATCACAATATCCTGCAAGCTCAGTGGACCAAGTGAATATATGAAATATCTGTAGCTTTCTGAGGAGTTGCAATATCTACTTCCTTGGTATTGTCAGCATTTGAACCGGCTTCTTTTCTGTAGAAATAGCTATTGTTTACATTTGTTCATGGTATTTCTCATTCTTAAGAAGAGCTATGATTTTGTGCACTTCGGTAACATCATAAACACACTCTCACTCTTTACATGGCTATTTTCTGAGATCTGCATTGTATGTCTGACCATAGAACATAGAAGAATACAGCGCAGTACAGGCCCTTTGGCCTTCGATGTTGCGCCAATCCAAGCCCACCTAACCTACACTAGCCCACTATCCTCCATATGCCTATCCAATGCCCGTTTAAATGCCCATAAAGAGGGAGAGTCCACCACTGCTACTGGCAGGGCATTCCATGAACTCACGACTCGCTGAGTAAAGAATCTACCCCTAACATCTGTCCTATACCTACCACCCCTTAATTTAAAGCTATGCCCCCTCGTAATAGCTGACTCCATACGTGGAAAAAGGTTCTCATGGTCAACCCTATCTAAACCCCTAATCATCTTGTACACCTCTATCAATCACCCCTAAACCTTCTTTTCTCCAATGAAAACAGCCCCAAGTGCCTCAGCCTTTCCTCATACGATCTTCCTACCATACCAGGCAACATCCTGGTAAACCTCTTCTGCACCCGTTCCAGTGCCTCCACATCCTTCCTCTAGTATGGCGACCAAAAATGCACACAATACTCCGGATGCGGCCGCACCAGAGTCTTATACAACTGCAACATGACCTCAGGACTCCGGAACTCAATTCCTCTACCGATAAAAGCCAGTACGCCATATGCCTTCTTCACCGCACTATTTACCTGGGTGGCAACTTTCAGAGATCTGTGTACATGGGCACCAAGATCTCTCTGCTCATCCACACTACCAAGTATCCAACCATTAGCCCAGTACCCCATCTTCTTGTTACTCATACCAAAGTGAATCACCTCACACTTACCCACATTGAACTCCATTTGACACCTTTCTGCCCAGCTCTGCAGCTTATCTCTATCCCGCTGTAACCTGAACATCCTTCCTCACTGTCAACAACTCCACCGACTTTCGTATCATCCGCAAACTTGCTCACCCAACCTTCCAGCTCCTCCTCCAGGACATTTATAAAAATGACAAACAGCAATGGTCCCAAAACAGATCCTTGCGGAACACCGCTAGTAACTGCACTCCAAGATGAACCTTTACCATCAACTACTACCCTCTGTCTTCTTCCAGCCAGCTAATTCCTAATCCAAACCTCCAACTCACCCTCAATGCCATACTTCCGTATTTTTTGCAGTAGCCTACCATGGGGAACCTTATCAAACGCCTTACTAAAATCCATATGCACCACATCTACCGCTTTACCCTCGTCTACCTCGTTAGTCACCTTTTCAAAGAATTCAATAAGGTTTGTGAGGCACGATCTGCCCTTCACAAAACCATGCTGACTATCCTTGATCACATTATTCCTATCCAGATGTTCATAAATCCTATCCCTTACAATTCTCTCTAAGACTTCGCCCATAACAGAAGTGAGGCTCACCGACCTATAGTTACTAGGGTTATCCCTACTCCCCTTCTTGAACAAGGGAACCACATTTGCTATCCTCCAGTCTTCTGGCATTATTCCTGTAGACAACGAGGACATAAAAATCAAGGCCAATGGCTCTGCAATCTCCTCCCTTGCTTCCCAGAGAATCCTAGGATAAATGCCATCAGGCCCAGGGGACTTATCTATTTTCACCCTTTCCAGAATTTCCAACACCTCTTCCGTACATACCTCAAAGCCGTCCATTCTAATTAATTATGACTCAGTATTCACATCGGTAACAATGTCCTGTTCCTGAGTGAATACTGACGAAAAGTATTCATTCAGTGTCTCCCCAATCTCTTTAGCCTCCACACGCAACTTCCCACTACTATCCTTGACTGGACCTATTCCTACCCTAGTCATTCTTTTATTCCTGACATACCTATAGAAAGCCTTTGGGTTTTCCCTAATCATACCAACTAAGGACTTTTCATGTCCCCTCCTTGCTGCTCTTAGCTCTCTCTTCAGATCCTTCCTGGCTACCTTATAACTCTCAATCGTCTCAATTGAACCTTCACGCCTCATCTTTACATAGGCTGCCCTATTCCCTTTAACAAGGCATTCCAAATCCTTATTAAACCACGGCTTCCTCACACGACCCTTTCCTCCCTGCCTGACAGGTACATACTTATCAAGGACACTCAATAGTTGCTCCTTGAACAAGCTCCACATATCGATTGTGCCCTTCCCTTGAAGCCTACTTTTCCAAGCCACGAATCCTAAGTCGTGCCTCACTGCATCATAATTTCCCTGCCCCCAGCTATAACTCTTGCCCTGCAGTGCACACTTATCCTTTCCATCACTAGAGTAAAACTCACCGAATTGTGGTCACTGTCCCCAAAGTGCTCACCTACCTCCAATTCTAATACCTGGCCTGGTTCGTTACCCAGAACCAAATCCAGTATGGCCTCACCTCTTGTTGGCCTGTCTACATATTGTGTCAGGAAACCCTCCTGCACACATTGGACAAACACCGACCCATCTAACGAACTCGAGCTATAGCTTTCCCAGTCAATATCAGGAAAGTTAAAGTCCCCCATAACAACCACCCTGTTACTTTCACTCTTCTCCTGAATCTTCCTCGCAATCCTTTCTTCTACGTTTCTCGGACTATTAGGAGGCCTGTAGAAAACTCCTAACAGGGTGACCTCACCTTTCCTATTCCTAACCTCAGCCCAAACTACCCCAGATGGAGAGTCTTCATCCATCGTCCTTTCCACCGCTGTAATACTATCTTTGACAAGCAATGCCACACCTACCCCTCTTTTCCCCCCACCTCTGACCCTACTAAAATACTTCAACCCTGGAACCTGCAACAGCCAATCCTGTCCCTGTTCTACCCCAAAGACAACACAGATGAAAATTGGGACATGTTCTTAAATGGTTTGTCATTGTTTTAGTTTGTTCATAGTAATCTAGTTAAGGATATTCTTAAGAACAATGGCGGAATTTTCTCAAGCTTTGAATAACGTGGGCAATGTTTTGCCAGAAAATAATCAACAGTAAATAATCAAATAATCTCACACAACACCAGGTTATGGTCCACCAAGTTTATTTGGAAGCACTAGCTTTCAAACTAGCCTCTGCTTCCAAATAAACCTGCTGGACTATAACCTGGTGTTATTTGATTTTTAACTTTGTCCAACCCAGGCCAACACTGTCACCTCCAAGTTAAATAATCTCAATATTGAGAATCCTATTTCAACATTCTGGAGAAAATATAAAATTTGATTTTCCACAGAGGGTGGTGCATGTGTGGAACGAGCTGTCAGAAGAAATGGTAGAGGCTGGTACAATTAAAACATTTAAAAGATATTTGGACAGATACATGAATAGGAAGAGTTTTACAGAGAAATGGTACTAGATCAGTTTAGGCCACCTGGTCGGCACAGATGAGTTTAACTAAAGGGTCTGCTTCGGTGACTCAATGGTTCTATTTACAACAATTCAGCCAAGTATTGAATCAATTAGAAAGAGCGACTTTGATCATAAAATTGTCAAAAAATGAATTTGCCAAAACAAAAGTAATTTATTTTGACTACACTATAGGACAAGGTCAAGCTGTGCCTAGAGATCTTGGTATTTCCAGTGCCTAAAACAAATTGAAAGATTTTGTGGTATGTAAGCATAAATGAGTTCTATAGGAAGTGTGTTCTGAATTTTAGCATTGTAGTGGCTCTCTGTACAAGTTTATGAAAGAAAGGCATGAAATGTCTATGGATAGAGATGTGTCAAAAGTGCCTTTGACAGCTTGACAGCTGACTGACTACTGCACTGACTTTAGTAGCACCAAGTTATACCAAGTCATTTAAACTGGCTGTTGATGCTAGTGATGCCATTATGAGTGTGATTTTATTCACAGCAGACAAGATGGGGATTGAATAACCAATTAGCTTTTTTCTTCCAAGTTGAATTCATGCCAGTAAAAATATTGAACTAGTAAAAAGAGATTGAGCTTGTGTTGGCTCTACAACATTTTGAAGTTGATATATCCAACAACTCTGCAGAGACTATTATTTGCATAAACATAATCCATAAGCTTTCCTATCAAAATTCCATTCTAGGAATTTGAGACCATTTCATTGGAGTTTATTGTCACAAATATATGATATGAAAATCATTCATCTTGCAGAAAGAGACAGTATTCATAACAGTGCTTTATTATGGTGATATTGTGGAACTCATATTGTGATCAAAATGGACACGTGTAGAACATGACTTCTGCGCTAAGTCACTGTGTATTTCATATAAATACATTGTTGCTGCTAGAATAAAATCTAAATGAAGAGAGATGGGGCATTGTAATAGAAAAATAAAAATGCTTCAAAGATTAATTTTCTTTTTTTCTGCACAGCATGAAGAAAAATGTATAACATTAAACTGAATTTATATCTTGCATTTTATGGGTTAAGGAGAAGCAGTTTCATTTGTGAAGTCGGAGGCTGTGATGCCAAGAAGTCTGGAGTTCTGTTTTATTTGAAGGGGTTATCAACCATTGAAGGGAACAGCTCAGTGCATTACAAAAGTTTGAGAAGAAAACTGCATTTGCTTAGTGACAGTAGTTTAATAACATACCAAGAAAGGCAGAACAAACATGAAAGTTACTCAATCAAAATAGAATGATAGAAGATATGAGCAAGATTAAGCCATTCTCCCTGTAGAGTCTAGAGTGTGGTGCTGGAAAAGCATAGCAGGTCAGACAGCATCCAAGGAGCAGGAAAATCAACATTTTGGGCAAAAGCCTTTCCTGATGAAGGGCTTTTGCTCAAAACGTCAATTGTGCTGCTCCTCGGATGCTGCCTGACCTGCTGTGTTTTCCCAGCACCACACCATCAACTCTAACCTCCAGCATCTACAGTCCTCACTTCCGCCCATTCTCCCTGTACAGTCTGGTCCATCATTGAATACAATCATGGCTAATCATTCAGTCTCCTGTTCCCACTTTCTCCCCACACCTATTGGTTCCTTTAATCCTAAAAACTATACCTAACTCCTTCTTAAAAAAGTCAATGTTTTGGCCTCAACCTCTGTGGCAGAGAATTCCTCAGGCTCAACACTCTCTGAGAGAAGAAACTTTTCTTCATTCAGTCCAAAATAGCCGACCGTGTATCCTTACACTGTGACCATATGTATACCATAGAATGAAGGACTGCTATACACTGGTTTTAGGAAACTCAGAGTTGCTCTGGAATTTAAGTCATAGTGAACTTAGTTTGCAATTTATTTCAGATGTCTCAGGGAGGGACATCAGATAAAGAGAAGAAAATATGAAGTGGCTACACAGACAAATGCTGCGAATAAACTGATTGCAGGTTTTATGCAAGGCAACTTTATGAGGAAACAATGATAGCTCTTTATTGAGATTTGATTGATTATTGTTGGAATATAGGGAAGTGTATGAATCTTGACAAGCTTCTGTTTTGCCTAATATTATCTAGTACATATTTTTAAGGCCATAAAATGTAGGAGCTGAAGTAAGTCATTCAGCCCATCAAGTCAGTTCCAGAATTCAGCAAGATTGTAGCTGATCTGATAATGTTCAATTTACTTTCTTGCTTTTTTTAGCCTTCATTTCTTTTAAAAATCTCCCTAACTCAGCCTTGAATATATTTGATGACCCAGCCCCATTCACCCTCTACAGTAAAGAATTCCACAGAATGTCCAGATTACAGAGGAGGAAGTGCTGGATGTCTTAAAACGCAAAAAGGTAGATAAATCCCCAGGACCTTATCAGGTGTCCCCTAGAATTCTGTGGGAAGTGAGTGAGTGAGTGATGTGATTTCTGGGCCCCTTGCTGAGATATTTGTATCTTTGATAGTCACAGGTGAGGTGCCGGAAGACTGGAGATTGCCTAACGTTGTGTCACTATTTAAGAAAGGTGGTAAGGACAAGCCAGGGAATTATAGACAGGTGAGCCTGACAATGGTGGTGGGCAAGTTGTTGGAGGGAATCCTGAGGGACAGGATTTACATGTATTTGGAAAGGCAAGGACTGATTAGGGATAGTCAACATGGCTTTGTGCGTGGGAAATCATGTCTCACAAACTTGATTGAGTTTTTTGAAGAAGGATTGTTGAGGCCAGAGTGGTGGACATGATCTATATTGACTTCAGTAAGGCGTTTAACAAGATTCCCCACGGAACACTGGTTAGCAAGGTTAGATCTCATGGAATACAGGGAGAACTAGCCATTTGGATACAGAACTGGCTCAAAGGTAGAAGACAGAAGGTGATGGTGGAGGATTGTTTTTCAGACTGGAGGCCTCTGACCAGTGGAGTGCCACAAGGATCATTGCTGGGTCCTCTACTTTTCGTCATTTATATAAATGATCTGGATGAGAACATAGGAGGTATAGTTAGTAAATTTGCAGACAACACCAAAATTGGAGGTGTAGTAGACAGCAAGGAAGGTGACCTTAGATTATAACGGGATCATGATCAGATGGGCCAATGGGCTGAGGAGTGGCAGATGGAGTTTAATTTAGATAAATGTGAGGTGCTGCATTGAGAAAGCAAATCAGAGCAGGACTTATACACTTAATGGTAAGGTCCTAGGGAGTGTTGCTGAACAAAGAGACCTTGGAGCGCAGGTTCATAGCTCCTTGAAAGTGGAGCCACAGGTAGATAGGATCGTGAAGAAGGCGTTTGGTATGCTTTCCTTTATTGGTCAGAGTATTGAGTACAGGAGTTGGGAGGTCATATTGCAGCTGTACAGGATGTTAGTTAGGTCACTTTTGCAATATTGTGTGCAATTCTGGTCTCCTTCCAATCGGAAAGATGTTGTGAAACTTGAAAGGGTTCAGAAAAGATTTACAAGGACGTTGCCAGGGTTGGAGGATTTGAGCTACAGGGAGAGGCTGAACAGGCTGGGGCTGTTTTCCCCGGAGCGTCGGAGGCTAACGGGTGACCTTATAGAGGTTTATAAAATCATGAGGGACACGGATAGGATAAATAGGCAAAGTCTTTTCCCTGGGGTCGGGGAGTCCAGAACTAGAGGGCATAGGTTTAGGGTGAGAGGGGAAAGATATAAAAGAGACCTACAAGGCAACTTTTTGACACAGAGGGTGGTACGTGTATGGAATGAGCTGCTAGAGGAAGTGGTGGAGGCTGGTACAATTGCAACAGTTAAAAGGCATCTGGATGGGTATATGAATAGGAAGGGTTTGGAGGGATATGGGCCAGGCGCTGGCAAGTGGGACTAGATTGGGTTTGGATATTTGGATGGCATGGAAGGGTTGGACCGAAGGGTCTGTTTCCGTGCTGTACATCTCTGTGGCTCAATGATCCATTACCCTATGAGAAGAAATTCCTTATTTCTATCTGAAGAGTAAGGGATGGCAATGGCTACATGGTACTATCGCTGGACTGGTAATCCTGACTGGCTGACGGTAGAATTTGAATTCAACAAATATCTGGTATTCAGAGTCTAATGATGACCATGAATCCATTGTTGGTTGTTAGGAAACACCCTTCTGGTTCATAAATGTCATTTAGGGAAGGAAACTGCCATCCTTACCTGGTCTGGCCAATTTGTGACTCCAGACTCACAGCAATGTGGTTGACTCTTAACAATTAGGGATAGGTAATAAATCCTGGCCTGGCCAGTGATGCCCTCATCACATGAATTAATGTTTTTAAAAAAAGTGTAATCTCTTATTCTGAGAATATGTCCTCTGGCCATAGACACACCCACAAAGGAATCTATCTTTCCGAATGTGACACAATGGGATAGCATTGTAGTGAGAATGTGGTTTTAAAACAATGACTGGCTTCCATTTCCATTGTGACACTTCCACTTTTCTGCTTCAACTCTCAGCCACTTGTATATCTGGTCTACAAGAAAGGTAATGTTCCCTATAAACTTCCATCACTCTCATGGTGTCAGTGTAGTTAGTCAGTTGTATGTGTAATGTACAGTAACATCAATAGGAAGCAGAACCTAGACTGTGCGTAAATCTGTGATAATGTAGCTGTGTAAGTACTTAGTTTTGTTAATAAGTAATATATTTGTCTCAAAAGAACACAACTCTCTGTGATACGTTGTGTGGACTGATGTATAGAAAACCATAGACTGCGTCATGGCAGCAGTAAGTGGGTACTAAAAGCCAGTTGTGACAGCCAGCTAGTGGCAGTAATTAGTTGAAAAGGCTGAAAAGCAGCATGGCAGCTGTAAAAAGTCTTTCTCCTTATACTCATCCATCAAATCTTTCCAAGTTCAAAGCTGTAGATACAACTCCAAACAAGAAAAAAAGAGCTACCTGCAAGCATAGAATAACAGTGAGTATTCCACTCATTTCTCTCTTTTAAAAGGAAATAAACACAAGAGACTGCAGATCCTATTTAAATGAGGGCAACTTAAAGTTAAAAGGACAACTCCAACTTAAGAAAACAATTATTTCGCAAATACAGCTTAAAACTATAGAAAAATCCATTTTCTATACTAAAGACCTTATCCTAGCTGCAGATGTTGGTCGAGTCCACCATTTTCTTCTTCTGCAATGGGACAAAACTAAAAAAGGCACAATCATGTTATGATTGTTTATTTTAGGCACAAACACCACAACTTTTTAAAAGCGAGCAATTTTAAAGTTCCATTAATGAAACCAAAATAGAGAAGCAAACAAAACACAGAATAGCAATACATTTTGTCATGGAAATTAAATCAACTCAACTCAAATGCTAGCAAAAGCAAAGTAAAAGCTATATTGTAACCTCTGTAGGGGGCCCAATATGCTTGGCAAAAATGCTGAACAACTTTCACATATTCTCTCTATACTATATTTCACTTCTCCTTATCACACGCTCAAGGACAAGAACTGGGAATATTCTAGCTTCTTTCCACATATGGAGTTGTTTTTCTCATTCATTTGCTGTTGATATAATTGCTTATTGCCCTTATGATTTCCCTGACTCTTGCTGAATCTGACAGTTTGGAAGACTTGCAAGACTAAGCTGTCTGTTTGCAAAATCCAGCAAAGTCAGGCTGTCTACTTAAAAAAATAGCAAAGTGTTAGATTTAGCAAAGTATTCTCTTTCAGATTTCATAGTAAATGTTAATTTTGTTAATTTTCCATTACATATTCCAATACAGGTTCTTACAAAGGCATCAACAAGTGAAAAGATGAAAAACAAAGATATCCCCTTGGATTGTCAATCCATTGACATTCTTTAAATAACTGAATTTCAGACAGAAAGAACCAATTGTTACTTTGTAAATCAGCAAATATCTGACAAAGAATGACAGACAGTAAAACTTCTCATTTTGGACACTGAAGGATTAAGAATAAAATCTTTGATCATTTCTGACAGTGACAGCAAAGATTTAAGCAGAACTTCAGATTAAAGATTAGAGACATACAAGATGATCAGAGGATTAGATAGGGTAGACAGTGAAAGTCTTTTTCCTGGGATGATGACGTTAGCGTGTATGAGGGGGGGTAGCTACAAATTGAGGGGTGATAGATTTAAGGCAGATATCAGAGGCAGGTTCTTTACTCAGAGAGTGATAAGGGAGTGGAATGCCCTACCTGCTAATGTAGTCAACTCAGCCACATTAGGGAGATTTAAGCAATCCTTAAGCACATGGATGATGATGGGATAGTGTAGGGGGACGAGCTGAGAATAGTTCACAGGTTGGCACAACAGCGAGGGCCGAAGGGCCTGTTCTGCGCTGTATTGTTCTATGTTCTAAAATGCAGTATGAGTAATGGCCTGAATAAGGTAAAAACAATGACTGCAGGTGCTGAAAACCAAATACTGGATTAGTGGTGCTGGAAGAGCACAGCAGTTCAGGCGCGATTTCGCTGCTCGTTGGATGCTGCCTGAACTGCTGTGCTCTTCCAGCACCACTAATCCAGTAATGGCCTGAATAGCCTGTTGTAGGGATTCTATGATTCTATGATTTCAGGATACATACTCATGTCATGTTTACACCAGCCAGCTGAACCTATCAACCAATTCATAGGTGACTGTTGAGACAAAAGTGTATAATGTGATTTCATCAAAACTAGTGTAACTGAAAGTCTTGTTGACTTGGTCATTGCATCTACACTCATCAAATCCTCAGGAAACAACTTCTAGACAAACCTAAACAACATATTATTGATGATGAATGAGAAGAAGGACTTAAGTTTCAAACAATTGTCATAAGCCAGCAGCATCTGCAAATGTTTGACTATGGAGCAATAATTGCAACTGTCAACAGTTTTAATGAAACATCTCAACCTTTTGGATCAGGTCCTCTTGTGGCATAGTGGTGGTGTCTCTACCCCAGGACTGAGAGACCTGAGTTCACGTCCTACCTGCTCCAGAGGTGTGTAATATAACATATCTGAGCAGACTGATTCGAAAAATAAGTAAATAAAAAAGCCTTTTTGATGTATTTCGTCTCACCTGCCACGGTAGTGTTCCAATTTGTGATGCAGGTAGTTCTGGTGTAGTGTGTGTTTTGTCAACACAAATTCATTATAATGTGATTGATGAATAGGGGCGCTGTTTCTAAAGCACAATTTTTTAAAACATATGTTGGCTATAGCGCGATTGCCTCCCCAACACTTTAAATGTGTTTTGTTTAGTGCAATTTTTGTATAGCGTGGGGAGTGCAACTACTGCTTAATAGCAGAACTACCTGAATGTACAAGCTCTGTTCTGCAACAAGACAACGTGCTACAAAGTGTAGGAAGTCCAAACATCCAGAGAAATCCAAACAAATCTGCAGAACCATTCAAAGAAGAGCCAACCAAGAAACAATGCTAAAGAAGTTTTCAAAGTTCCATCCATGATACCCAAGCATGCCAACAAAGTCCAAAAATAACTGAACGTAACAGCTTGTAGACTCCAGTCACACAGTATACAGACAGAACATGTGGGTCAGAAACAAACAGAAAATGGTGGAGAAACTCAGAAGGACTGGCATCTTCTGTGAAGAGAGAAATTCAGTAAATGAGTCCAGTATGACTTCTTCAGATTACTGATTGGACTCAAAATGTTAACCCTGCTTTTCACTCCACAGATGCTGCAAAACCTTTTGCATTTCTCCAGCATTTTCAATGTTTGTTGAAAATTTCCAGCATCTGCAGTATTCTACTTTTATTGGACAGTTATCCCAATTTAAACCAGGACAATTTTCAAGAGTCTGAGATTTTCTTACGAATGCATGGATTCATGGAATGATACATGCCATTATATCCATCATTATAATGACGATGTTCCAATCCTATGAAGTTACAATCAAACGACATATCAGCAAGCACCCACACAAGATGATAGTTCAGACACTGAAGCTATCAAGTCAAATAATAATCACCATCCATAACAATTAAACACAACATAGAGTGAAGCTACAACTCCAAATGGTGATAACTGCATAAGGACTGGATCTGGTCATATTTCCATCAAGGCACTGTCAGAAACAATATATCTATTTGCATCCTTGTACATGTAATTAGAAAAGATTCCTGTTGTTTAAAAGGAAAAAGGGGGGGATATTGTTTTATGGTATATATTCCAGACTGGATAGATTTCTACCTTTAAAACAGTTACATGATGTGTGACATTTAGGTTAAAAGGTACCAACCTTGCCCTCAGTTACTTTCTGTGTCATGGAGTTGGTTTAGTGCTGTCATCAGTGAGATATGTGTATTTAATGTCATGTACAGTAACATCAGTAAACACAAAAGCTAGACTGTGTAAGTCTGTGATATTGTAGCCGTGTACACAGCATTGTTATTGATCTTCAAGACATCAGTCCAAAAATGAAACCAACTGTCTGTGGTAACATATAAAAACACAAAGTACATCACTCACAGCAACTACATGTTCAAGCAGCTGCTGATTTGCTTGATCTTTGAGCATACACTTTAGTAGGTTTAACAATGGTTGAAAGGAGACTAATAATCAAAGAAGTTATTAGAATTAGAATATTTTAGGTTTATTCCAACAAATACCCTCCTAGTGAGATCAGACTGGGGGCAGGTTGAATCATAATGGAGACTGACTGCAGAAAGCAACAACAAAGAGGGATGTGGGGTCTTTGTGACCTAATCTCAAAAACAAATTTACCTATATTTTCACACATGTCATCTATTGTGTCCATTGCTCCCAATGTAGTCTCCTCTACATTAGGGAGACAGGACACCAACTTGCGGAATATTTCAGACAACATCTCTGGGACACACACTAAACAACTCCACCACCCCATAGCTGAATATTTAACTGCCACTCCTACTCCATCAAAGACATGCAAGACCTGGGCGCCCTCCATCGCCAAACCCTAACCACCCGATGCCTGGAGGAAGAATGCCTCATCTTCCGCCTTGGGACTCTCCAACCACACAGGATCAATGTGGATTTCACCAGTTTCCCCATTTCCCTCCCCCCACCTTATTCCAGATCCAACCTTCCAACTCAGCACTGCCCTCTTGAAGTTTGACCTATCCATCTTCCTTCCCATCTCTCTGCACCTCCCTCTTCTCCGACCTATCACCTCAACCCCCCTACCTATCACATTCGTAGCTACCATCCCCCCAGCCCCACTCCCCTCCCATTTATCTCTCAGCCACCTTGGACCGTCCCTCATGATTCTCCTGCTCCTTGGATACTGCCTGACTGGCTGTGCTTTTCTAGCATTATATTCTTTGACTGCATTCATATTCAGTAGAGTAATAAAGCAGGAAAATAGAACAGAGTATAAAAATAAGTAGGCCTTGATAAAACTGTATAACACACTAGTCAGACTGCAGGTGGAATATAGTAAATAGTTTTGGTCCCCTTTTCTAAGGAAATATATGCTGGCATTGGAGGCAGCGTGAACAGCCTACTTCTGCTTTGACGTCTAATGATCTTATAATAATCTGAGAGATGTTTGATTTGCTACACATGAGGATAGATCACTTGGTTTCTATCTCAGGTTTCTCATTGACAATCCAGTTTCTGTTACGTCAGCACCAATGTACTGCTGTTGAACCTGTGGTAAGACTGACGACCTACTTTTCTTTTTTCTGCCTTCAGTCTAGCAGCTCGTGCTGATTTCCAGCATTGCTTGGCCAAAAGGTCTGGTTCTGTGCAAATGTGGATTTTAACATTCTTAACAATAAATCAGTCTAGAGAATTATTTATTTGACCACATATCTGATGTGGTTTCCTGAGTTAGAAGCTGTTGGAAACTGAGGCCTATTAATCAGGCCTATAAATGTGCTTGGCAACACTTTCCACCCGAGGTGCTAGTTCAAGAACTCTAGCAGACAGTTTGTTAAAAGTGAGAAACATTTTCATCATCGCTTCTCCTAGTCTGGCTAAACCAAACAGCTCCACAACGGCTGAAAACAGGTGTTTTCAGAATTAGATATTCTTTATTGTTTTTAGCAATAGACAATCATTATTTATCTTGAAGTTAAGCAGGGATACTCAGTCTCAATTGCAAGTCATTCTAAAACTTTGTTCAAGCTTGAACCCATGTTTTTTACAGCCTAATAACTAAGATGACACAAAGAAAGATGGTTGTGATTGTTAAAGACTTGTCCCCACAGCCCTAAGGACTCTACCACAGAACTTCCTCAGGAAAATGTCGTCAGCTCAACACTGTGATGCTTCACTGGAGTACTGCACTGGAAATCAAGCCCTCTCTTTCCAGAGTCATCAATTCCCCAATTTCTCCATCTTTTACAAATTCACAGAAAGGGCAGATCAGATTTCTGTGCTTAACAAGAATTACTATTTATTACACATGAATTGACTCTCTACAGGTAAACAATCACGACTTGTCAACTTATAACTTCACTAGTCACACCTCTATCCCCTTGAGTGGAGTCCCCTTTACACACAGACACACACACACAGACACAGACACAGACACACAGACAGACACAGACACACACACACACACAGACACAGACACACACACAGACACACACAGACACAGACAGACACAGACAGACACACAGAGACACAGACAGACACACAGACACAGACAGAGACACAGACAGACAGACAGACACAGACACACAGACAGACACAGACACACACACACAGACAGACACACACACAGACAGACACACAGACATAGACACACAGACACAGACAGACACACAGACACAGACACACACACACACAGACACACAGACACACAGACAGAGACACACAGACAGACACAGACACAGACACAGACACACAGACAGACAGACACAGACACAGACAGACACACAGACAGACACAGACAGACACACAGACACACAGACACAGACACAGACGGGGCAAACAAAGGGAAAGACTGGAAAAGTAGTTCAGTGAGTCCCTGTTCACAAGATCTGTTCAGATGACTCTTTTGCTGATCAGAATACTGCTTTCAATCCTCCTTTGCCAGATGTTTTCACTTATTTTCAGTAAATGCAGGATGACTGATTCATTCTTATTAATTAAAAGTCTTAGCTTGCAGCATGTGAAGGAAAAATAAGCTGGTTTTCTTCAGCTATGAAGTTGTTTTCACTGCAGGAACAGAATAAGCTGTGAGATCAGATGGCTCCTCTCTGTCTTATTCACAGCTCTAAGCTGTTCAGCTACTTGAGAACCAATCACACAGCTGTTGGCCAGTTACTGGTCATTAGTCCACAGCCCAATCAGCTGCTTGTTGCTAGCTGAATCCCCACTTGTACACACACTCTACTACTACTAAGTGAACCAGCAGCTATATAAACTATATTTACAATACTCCTTCAGCAATTCTTGTTTCTTTTTCAAACAGTTATTTTCCCATTTCAGTCCACAATGAAATACAGTAAAATAAAGAGACTCCATTTTATGACGACTTTACCTGTATGCTGAGTTTATAGTAATGCAATACTAAAAATGTTTATACTAAGTTAAAAATTGCACAACACCAAGTTATAGTCCAACAGGTTTATTTGGAAGTGCAGAGGAACTTTGATTATCCAAAGGACATGGGTAGCGAGCATTATGTTCCGTTAATCGAATTCTGGATAATTGAATGCTGGATAACATAGTTTAGCCTTGCATCATGGCCTTGCAATCTTGCTGAATAATCTGATATTCAGATAATGGAATGCTGGATAATTGAGGTAGCTCTATACAAGCTTTTGTAGCACTGCTCCTTCATCAGGTAGCAGTACTCTAAAAGCTAGTCTTTCAAATAAACCTGTTGGACTATAAACTGGTGTGTGATTTTTAACTTTGCCCACCCCAGTCCAACACCTGCACATAATGTTTTTACTGATATTAGGATACTGGTTACCAGACATTGAAAAAGGACTGGTGAAATTAAACCTGGAGTATAGAGGTGCCGTTAAAGAAATCCTAGAAGTCACTTTCTTCTTCAGCCCTGGTGTTAACCACGGTTTGGTTCTATCACCATAAGATCAGACATGGGGCTATTCACTGATGATTCAAGACTCCTGCTTCATTCTTAACACAGCCAATAATCAGTTTACCTAAGACAGCCTACAATAGCACCCAGATAATACCTAGATTTTGGCTTCAAGTGGCAGTAATAAATACTTGCACCACCCAACTCCTAGACAAAAACTATCTCCAGGAAGAGAGAGGTTAACCACCGATAATGATATTGCCATCAACACCTCTACTAATTGGTAGCTTAGTGGTCACTATTTAACTGAATAAGCCATATCAATATTGTGACAACAAAAGCATGTCAGAAGACTATTCAGAGAGCACCCTTTTCTTCATTTACACCCATTTTCCATCTCTGTTTTTCCTTTACCACCATAATGCTGCACTGGTCTTTTGTTCTGGCACCCTCTGTTCTACTCCTCTTCGTTTCTCTCCATCATTATCATGAAAACTGGCATTTCCCAGCCCCTGGCAGTTCTAAAGAGGAGTCATATTGGATATGAAACCTAACTGCTTCTCTCTCCACAGAATTGCCAAGTTTCTCAAGCACTTTTTTTTAATTTCAGATGTCTATAAACCACCTACAAGACTCATGTTAAGAGTATTATTTAACATTGACCGATCATCGAGATAGATAAAACCACAACAATACTTAAGAAACTCAACACCATCCAAGGTGAAACAATTCAGTGAATCAATGCCCTTGTCATAGTACTTACTTTCTGTCTTCACTACTAGTGCTGTATGTCTGGAGTAGATGGAACCTAAGAACTCATTACAGTATTTCACCGTAAGACGTAGGAGCAAAAGTAGGCCATTTAGTCCGCCAAGACTGCTCCACCCTTCAATGAAATTATGGCTGATCTGATATAATTAATTTCACTAAAATGAGTTGACAGGACCACCCTCCCAGTGACCTTAACCACAAATACCATGAGCTACAATAGCATGAGAACATTCCCACCTCTTGACTTCTACTCACATTATATACCACATTGATGAACAAAAATTGCTGTACCTTCAACTCAGCTGGTCAAAGTTTTGGACTATTTCATGACAGATAGTTGTCTTAGTTTCCACTATTTTCTATTCCATCCATTTGAGAAGGAGCGAAGAGTTTTTGAGTATTAATTTGGCGTGACATGTATTCCTTTTTTAAATTTCCATTTTAAATTCATTCAAGCATGCGGGCATTGTCAGCTCAGCATTTATTGCCCAGAGGGCAGTTAAGAATCAACCACATTGCTGTGAATCTGGAGTCAGATGTAGACCAGGCCAGGTAAGTAGACATTAGGACATTAGTGAACCAAACTGGCAATGAATTCATGGCCATCATTAGACTTTCAGCTTTTTTAAAATTGAATTCAAATTCCATCATCTGCTGTGGCGGAATTTCAACCTAAAGCATTACCTGAGTCTCTGGATTGATAGTCCAGTTTTAATACCACTAGACTGTTACCTCCCCTTTAACAGCAGTTTTACCATGCCAACTAGGAAACTCCATTCTGAATCCCACTTTTCCAGGATGTAAACCAAGCTTCATGCACACATACAGTGCACCGAGGCAAAGGACTTAGGAATTCTGACAAGCAGCACACTTCTATTTCCTTTAGTGACCTTACAATTTGGGAGGACATGCATAGGAAATGCCTGCACCTCAGTCAAGCTGGAATGTATCATCTGACAAAAAAAAAGCTAGAAACCCAGCAAATACTTCTCAGGACTGCTCTGACCCATCGGTATGGCCCTTAGTCAGTAATTTCAGAAGTTTGTGAAAACAGGTTTTTTAAACATGATTACAAAAAAAAGGTTCTCAAAGTTATTTAGCGTAATTAGTTATCCTAAGAGTTGGTTCATAGCAACAAAAAAGAATACTTTGACACTTGCTTTTTTAAACAAAGAGCAATTTTTAATTCTGTGGGTGACAGATTTTGTATTAAAAAATTCTCTTTCATTTATATGATGAGGTTGCCAAGTGAGACTAACAATAAAATACTGGTGTAAATCAAATTATTCATCCCCTTGTCAACAAAAAGGTCTGGACTATAACTTGCAAAATCTTTTGAAGTTTTATAGAATAAGCAATGAACCTTCCTTATGTGACAATATATATGTTGGCATTTACTGACTAACAGCCCTCTTGGCTTACAATTTGGGTTTTTGATGAAAAATGTATTTGATTCTTTATCCAATAAAAATAATTATCCTTGAAGAAATTTCAAAACAAATACTTACCCTTCTCCACTTTATAATCTCCACCCATCCTACAACCCCAAGATGTCAATATGCTACAAATTCAACATCACACATTTTCTGTTTTAATCACATTACCACTGATGACAACCTCATCAGCTGCCTGGGTCCTAGCTCTGTGAAGACCTGCCTAAATCTCTAATTTCTTTACTTCTCATTCTGTTTTCTATCTTTGTGGCCTGTATATTTCATTACTTTCCCACAAGTAATTTATATCGAAGTTCTGATGTGAGAAAGGAAAGTACTTAGACCTGAGCAAAGAATAGCGTGGGTTGTACAAGCTGACAAGATGTAAAACACTAACAATCACATAATATCAATGAGATACTGAATTCATTTTATCTTTCCCTGGTTACAAACGGGTACATCCATTTTTGAAGTGAGTAGATTCATGTTGAAATATTGTTGATTAATTTAGAAAGGATTATGACTCATGAAGGAGGTTAATTCAGTAGCCATTACCCTTGGAAAAATGGGCAAAAACATTCTTCCAAGCCCAAATGTTACTCACAAGAACCCTCCCCCAGCTTGTTGGTTGTCTACTTCAAGTACAATAATTGTGAGAGATGGCTCCATGTTAGACATTACCTATTTATTAGGAAGCATCAGCTCCAGAGTAAGCAGCACTCAGACCATTAACAGCACTATGGTGGTTAAATGACCTCATTCTCTCAAAATAAAACTAAAAATCATGCCATCACCATCTGCTGTTAACGAATGTTACAATGCTATTTGTTGCACGGATGTTACCTTTCACCAGTGAATTCTACACTATAGTTTGACAGAGTTAATGTAGCCAAATGGATTAGTTTACATAATACATAGATATTCAATGAATATCTATTCAACCCTTTTCCTGAAACTCTAAGCTCAAGAGCACAGGAAAACGGAACAACAGAAACTCATCCTTCTAAATTCCAAAATAATTAAGACAAAAAATATTGATATTCAGATTCAGAGACAGAAAGAGAATGTAAGTTCAAATATGCTGTTTTAAAATTTTAATCTTTGTGATTATATCCATGATGGAATTAATTGCATTTTTGTTATTGTAGCATATATATTTGAGAATTCTGAGTCACATTGAATTGAAGCATTAACTCTGTTTCTCTCTCCACAGATGCTGCCAGACCTGCTGAGTTTCTCCAGCATTCTGTATTTGTTTCAAATATTCAGTATCCATAGTATTTCTCTTTTATTCTGAGTTTATGAATTGTGAAACCACAACAGTTAAATACTGTGCGGGGAGAGATACTGATGTGGTTGCCATTGTATAACCAAAAGCCAAAAACATTTCTCAAACCGTAATGCTGCAGGAAGCCCATCAGCAATTCACAGAGGAGCGACTCATCAGCAAGTTCCTCCAATTGAAAAAGGAGCTGTCTACTCAGTAATAAGTCGGTAATAACAGCTGAAGAAAGCATGGAAATAGAAGGCAGTCACAAAAAGATTTCATGGTAAATTGTCCAAGAATATAGTTATGTGATGGGGGAGAAATCCTTTATGTGGGGAGGTGCCCTCCACAGAATCAGCACAGGTCAAAGAGATATTATGCGGTTTGAATTTTATTATTTCTTTTATGTGTTGTAACTCAAATGTTCAAAAGTACAATTTTAGAATATAGTGCAAAAGTAGCTCACACATTATTTCTCTAGCCCACACTGCATAGTTCCGGAGAGTAGTTTGTGCTACCTTGCAAAATATGAAACCACCAAATACTGTGAGCAATTGACATCTCACTTGTGTCTGTGGGGAACCTAACTAATATCTATGAAAGTGAGGCATTTTTGTTTTTGTTTCTACTCCCCGTTCCACCCAGAAAAAGATAAAGTACATTTTCTCCCTTCAAATCTGACACTTGGATGAAAAGCACCAGAAAACACCTGGAACTATATGCACAAGCATTCGATACCCCTATGTGCACTGCTGCTTCCATCCAGCCTGGTAAAGCAGCATAAGTATATTCAGAGGAAGGTACATTAAAATAAATGAGGCGTACAAACAAATTAATTATTTTAGCTTCAGTGAAACAAGAATTATTCCCTCAATCTCAAACATGTGAGCATGGGAAACACTGTAACTCCTCTCTCAGAAACCATTCACTGAACAGAACATCACTTGAGTGACTGTTGGCATCCAAATGGGCTCCAAGGATGCCTCCCTTGGCAAAGGCCCGATCTACCTCAAGTACGATTTAAGTGCATGGCATCTCTACAATTTTTAGTGTCCACTAATAAGATGCTGCCATCATGCCAAAAGAATGTTGTGCTGACCACACAAATGGGTAATGTGATGTATGAATTTCAGGTTGGTGAGATGTCAGGGATGTAAGTCATATGTACCAGTGACTGGTGGATAGAATCAAATAGCATGTCCCCTGTGGCTGCTCACAATTGATCGAACTCGGGCCACCATGTTGAACCAGCCTATGCTTGCAAACCTCAGAATATAATATATAACATTAGTTGTGAGTCTGCAAATGGACAGCACTTGGTGGACAATCCCAAACATTACTGTCAGCTACATATTTATACACGGCACTATACTCCACAGGAAAACAAAACATGTCGAGACATTTCACCTTTTTTGAATTAAAAGATGAACAGCAACATGGAGGACAATCAATTCCTGGTACACTTGCTATTGCAATACCACAATCAATCACAGCCAACTTGCTAACTAATAACACAGTTTTTTCATACAGTATGAATTGCTGCTCCCTGTCCTGATGAGTGCAAGACAAAAAACTTTGATAGAATGTCTCTATCATCAACAATATTTCCATTTTGTACTATCTGGTGACTATTTAAATACACCTCATATCGAAGACATTTCCAGATTTTTATCAAAAAAGAAGGTAACCAAATACCAGCAGAGTCTTCATGTGTGTTGCCAACCATATTACACCAGGAACTCAATTCCCTGAATTTTGTGAAGAATTTTGACAATCTTGAAATGGTTCACAATTGAGGTCATCACAATTTATAGTTCTGGCAAGCATTGAAAAGAAATAGATGCATCATTCTGGATTAAGCTTCTTGAACATTAGTTTTGTAAAAAAGTCAAATTGAAATAAGCTATTAAGTTTGGACTGATTCTTGCCTGCTCTCTTCCATCTCTTAAAAAAAATTGCACACTTAACCAACAAATGCATGTATCAAGACATGGATATGGGGTTACATGATGTCAACAGCAATTAATGGGATTCAATGTTCAACTTTAAATCAGTATTAAGTCAGTTTAATTTTTATCCTACAAGACACCCCATAAATTACAGAATTATGACAGCACAGAAAGATGTGATTCAGTTTGTCATGTCTGCACTAGTATGGGCATTCATGCTCCTGCTTTCTTTATGTAACCCTGCATATTCTTGCTTTATAGATAGCAGTTTAATTTCCTTTTGAATGTTTCAGTTAAACCTACTGCCTCCACAGTCTCAGGCAGTGAATTCCAGATATTGGCCACTCACTGCATGGGAAAGCTTCTATCTCAAGTTGCTTTTGTTTCCTTTACCATTGACTTTAAATTTGTGTCACTTGTTCTTAATCCCCTCACAAGAGAGAATCATTTCTCCTTCTCTGATCTTTCTGGATCCTCATGATTTTGAATATCTCTATCAGACCTTCCCTGAGTCTTTTCTTCTCCAAGGTAAACTGTCCTGACTTTTCCGATCTATCTTCGTAACTGAAGTTCCTCACTGATTGCAGGCTGGTCTCTGATGCTCATTTCATTGCTTGTCAGCAAGATGTGCTGGTACAAAACTACATGAGTTTAATTTCAATTCATTTCAACAAGAAATCACTGTGTTCACCATACAATAAAATGTTTTGGGGTGATGGGTGTCTCTAAGCTTTGTCTGATAGATCAGCAGACTATGGTGCCAACTTTAATGTAACCAGCCAAATGGGAACGGGACAGATTCAGCTCAAGTCATTTGGTTTACATTCTATCTAAATATTGCTCTCTATTAAAGTCAATATAAAAAATTGGTGGCAATCAAAACTGGTACTGCTTCCACTGCCCTGTTCCTGCAAGGGAACTTGTGTTAAAATTAAGGTCTACCAGCCAAAAGTGGTGTAAATCAGAGTGGGGACACATTTGATCTGGTGCTGACATCTGGGACTCCACAGCTCTCTAAAAATAATTAAAATTGTTATTTAAATTTCAGAGCCAGAGAGATGGAAACAGGAAATGCTTCTCGTTTGTGTCATTCTGGTAGTGTGGAGAATTTTCTGCTGAGTTCCCTAATTTTCCTCAGGAATTTAGCCCACAATAATCCTGCCAGGTCAGATCTGTTGAAAGTAGATTGCCTACAGTGTGGAAACTGGCCCTTCGTCCCAACCAGTCCACACCGACCCTCTGAAGAGTAACCCACCCAGACCCATTTCCCTCTGACTAACACACCTAATGGTGTGGGCAATTTACCAAGGCCAATTCACCTGACCTGCACATATTTGGACTGTGGGAGGAAACCCAAGCAGACATGGGGAGAATGTGCAAACTCCACACAGACAGTCGTCCATGGCTGGAATAGAATCTGGGATCCTGGTGGTGTGAGGCAGCAGTGCTAACCACTGTGCCACCCAGGTATGGGTTCCACTGAAGGATCACATGTGAAGATGACAAACAACAATTAATTCAAGGAGGATTGCATGGCATTAGGCAAAAAAGTTTGAAAGAATTAAAAATTATACACTTCGCCAGAAAAAACCTGTAAACAGCATACAGCCTTTTCCCTAATGCAGCCATTGGGTTCAATATTTTATAACAGTATGTTCCTTATCTGCCTTTGTGGATTGCAGCCATCTCTATTATGACTGCCATGGATGTCCCTGAACATTTAAATAGCTCTATTCCTGCGATTTGGGATGGGGTTCTATGACAGAAGAAAGTGGCAGTTGAGGGTTACACCCTGCTACATTTGTACCACAGCCACAAATACAATATTTCTGATTTGTAAGTGTAACAAGATCAACTTTGTAAAAGGAATTATTTATTTTAACTTATTGGTGGTCCAGCCAGCGATGCCCACAGCCCACGAGTGAATACAATAAATGCAAATGCCGATAACAAACATCTGATCAATCCCACAAATGGTGACAAGGAATTTCACTGAACAAACTTTGCAATTATTTCCAATTTTCATTTTGGTCAAGGATACATAATCCACTCATATTAACCCACATTCTCAGAGCACTCTAGCTGCTTGGTCAAGCTTATTTGTATCCTTGCCAAGAGAATTTGCTGTGATTGAAGACTTACTGATATAAGATATAAAGCAATGGCACTTGCTATATGTCTCTTATTTGTCTGATTCGAAGTCAACTGTATCCATATATAGTTGGAATAATCCCCCTCTAATGTTGCTGTGTCCACAAAACCATAAGATCATTAGAAACAGGAGTGAAAACAGTGCATTTGACCCCTTGCATCTACTCCATCATCCAATAAACATTTGACTGATCTGATTGTGGCATTAAGTTTTTCCATTTGTCTGCCTGTAAGTCATTCTGCCCCTATCCGTCAGAAATCCTACACTCTTTTGGATGTTGAAAGTCTATCTAACACTTTGAATATTTTAGTTTCCATTCTTCTCTATTCAAGAGAATTCCAAAAACTGACAACTCTCAAAACAAATTGCTTGTCCTCTCTGTTTTAAACTGGGAAACCCCTCATTTTTAAACTCTTTCAGTCCTAGATTCTTTCAGCTCCTCAGAATATTATGTATTTCAATACAATAAGTTGTTTTTCGTATAAACTTCAATGAGCACTGCCCCAACTTGCAAACCACAAGCGCATAGGATCTAGGAACAGAAGTAGGCTATTTGCCCTATTGAAATGACTCAGCTATTCAACAAGATGATGGCTGATCTGATAATCCTCAGCTTTGCTTTCCTGCTTTCTCCTCCAGTGAGTTAACTGCTTGCCAGAATTCACAACTAAATGTGGTAAGAAGGCAAAGCTTACATTTGATCTGTTCATTGTGAAATTGCTTAACTCTGTCCATCTGTATGTCACTTGCTGCTAATGCTGTTTGGCACATGAAGGATTCTGTTTGGTAGCTTCACCAGGTGGACAATTCATTTATAGATTCGTCTGGTGTTAGTCCCGACATGCCCTCCTGCACACTCCATTGAACCAGGTTTGATCCCTTAGCTTGATAGCCATGGGGGTGTACCAAACTATGAGGTTGCAGATTGTGTTCGAGAATAATTCTGCTGCTGAAAATGGCCCACAGTGCCTCATGGATCCCTAGTTTTGGATTGTTCAATCAGTTCAAAGTCAATCTGATTTTGCAACACAATGGAGAGTATCTTCAATGTAAAGACATAACTTTGTCTCCATGAAGACAGTGCAATAGTCATTTCTACCAATACTATCATGGACAGATGCAACAGTAACAGGCACGTAATGTGGTTAAGTGTATTTATTAGATTCAGTCCATGCTTTGTCCTTTAAGACTCAACTAACTCGGTCAGCACTTTTAAGTCAGTCAATGAAAATGCTTTCAATTGTTTATTAAGAAATCTCAAACAATCAAATAGTTATTTAAACCCTAATGCATGTCACAACCAAAATAAGACATCTCAAGTGAGCAAGTTAGGCTTCACAATGCAACTTGGCTATTTCCTGGTTAATGGTGGAATTTAGCTATCATTCCAACCAACTGTGTTGGTCTCTGGATATCCAGGGTTCAAGTCTCATGCAGTATTGTTTTCCAGAGTTCTGCTACTGAAGAATCCTGGAGTTGAATTCTTATAGTATTTTCTAGTTTATAGTGCAAAATTATTGATATCCTTTAGATTCTTTCATCCACAGTATTGCAAGTCTACAACTTGCTTTCACACCAAAACTGTTCCTTGTTAATTTGATATTGAAGGCACAATTTTCCTGTAATTACCACCTTAAATTCTTCTGTAGGGCAATCAATTGTCCTTGTGGTGTAAGGCAGACAGTTTTCAAGCAGTTGTTAATAGAGTTTGTTTATGTAGCTTTAACGTCTTCTTTTCCCAGGAATGGCTAATTGTTTCCAGTTCCTGTAGAACAGCTTGTCCTTGTCCCTTAACCATTTATTCCAGACAGAGTTATTGCTGATTCTTTCAATCTATGAACAGTTATTAAAATTCTGAAGTTTACAGTATCACAAAATAATACTTTTTATCTATTTTTTTCTGTTTAAGTGGACAACTTCACATTAATCTATTTTTTGACAGCACATTCAATGTATTTATATCCCTTTGCAGAGTCTTTATGTCCTCCTCACAACTTGCTTTCCATAATTATCTTAATATCAACAACAAATGTGGCTATAATAGAATCAGAATTTAGAAAAATGTCTAAGAGGCATCATTTAAGGCATAGTCTCCATCGCTGTACTCCCACCACCCCCCCACCCATTGACTAGAGTTGGAAGTGAAATTACAGATGCAGGCCAATTCAAAATACAAACCAAGTAGCACTGAGAGGACATGACCAAAATATTAAATGATGTCACCCCTTACGAAGTTGGCAACGCTGAGCTGCCTCTATGTATAAGATAATTGGAATGTAAGGAATGTTAGCAATTAGTTTGATTTTTTTTGCTCGCTTTCCTCTCTTATCCCCCTTCCCCCCCACTTTCTTTCTCAAAATTCTTCCTCAATTCTCCTTGTCTTCTCATTACTAGACTGTTTTCTCCCCCTTTTATCCTGCTGTTTATTTTTGCTGTCTTGTTTTTCTTTTCACTTTCATAATCTGCTGCAATGTTCTAAACAGAAGCTGCTTTTAGTCATTTTAGAATTGGCCATGGAGGGATTGAGTTCTCTGTCTGAATCACCATGTAACACTGCAGTTCTCATCAATAATGGGAATCTCCATGGGAACAGGAATGAAAGCATACAAAACAGATGCAGCTTGATTTTCAATACTAAACAGTTTAGGGAAAGTTAGGAAAAGCCTGTTCTGACTCATATCAGCCAATACTTCACTCGACATCAAGAATCTTTCACTGATCATTTATTAATCTAGAGATTAACATAGCTGTTCTTCCTTCATCGATAGTATTCAGTTATGTTAGACTTTTTGCTAAAATATAGTAATCACATAACAAACAAAACCAGGGATCAAATTTCTGCAAATATTAACTCAAATACAGCAATTCTTTTTAATGCTTTCTTTGGAAACTTTGGAGGCATTTTTAGTTATAATGTACTGATTCTGCAATTTAATTCAAGTTGATTAAGAAAAATGTGTGCTTCTCTTAATATTCCTAATAACTCTACCAAGGGAAATTATACAGAAATCTTACATAGTCTAAACCTGAAAAAAAAATTAGATAGCTATAGCGTGAGGAGAAATAAAATCAGTAAAGGGATATAGAAGCACCTTTAATAATGTAGAAGAGATGAATAATAATTTGTTGAAGCATTTGGCAGCACAGCCAAACTATAAAAGGATACTGTTGTTTATTGCTTGTGATTTAACTTTGTTTTGCTGTCATGTTTTGGAGAAAAATCAATTAAAAAAAAATGTTTTCCATGTCTGTTGGTCCATTTTCATGGCTAGAATATACCATTATTATAGCACAGAGCAAGACAGCTGCATCATTTGTGTTTTACCAAAATTAGACCTTATGGGCTGTTTCTTTTGAAGAACAGTTTGGGGTCCAGACACATTCAGGGAGCCACACAATTTGGCACTACAACCACCTGATCCCTCAACACCAGCTCGATAGCCAAGAAAGCCTAGCAACTTCTCTACTTTCAGTGTAGACTGAGGAAAGCCCATCTCCCACCCCGCATTCCTCATCACGTTCTAATGAGGGTTCATTGAGAGTACCCTGAGCTGCTGTATCACTGCTTTGTTCGGGAATTGCACCATTTCGGATCGTAAGACCTTACAACGGATAGTGAGGACAGCTCAGAAGATCATTGGGATCTCTCTCCCCTCCATTCAGACATTTACACTACATCCAAAAGGCTTACAGCATTGTGGAAGACCACACACATTCCTCACTCAAACTCTTCTCCATCCTGACATCTGGCAGAAGATATTGGAGGATTCAGTCTCGCACAGACTGTGCAACAGTTTCTTCCCACAAGCCATCAGCCTCATTAACACTGTATGATTGGACTAGTTTCCATCTGAAATTCTTTGCATGACTTCAAATTGCTGCTAGAAAAATGAGTATTAATTACCATTCTTTTATTATACTGTAGCTTGCATGTTTTGCACTTCTTATGCAGTTAATGCTGCCCTGTGTACGATTGTGTAGCTTGTGCTGTCCTTGGTCCTGGAGGAATGCTTTCTTGTTTTTTTATGTATCAGTTGTATATGGTAGAAATGACAAATAAATCTACTCTAGTCTACCTTGGCAGGCAGCCAATTGACATTAGAACATTAGAACATATAAAACATTACAATGCAGTATAGGCCCTTTGGCCCTCAATGTTGTGCCATCCTGTGAAAGCAATCTGAAGCCTATCTAATCTATACTATTCCATTCGCGTCCATATGCCTACCTAATAATACTTAAATGCTCGTAAAGTTGCGAGTCTACAACTGTTGCAAGCAGTGCGTTCCACATCCCTACTACTCTCTGAGTAAAGAAACTACCTCTGACATCTGTCCTATATCTATCATCTCTCAAGCTAGCCATCATCAACCAAGGATAAAAGCTCTAACTGCCCACCCGATCTAACCCTCTGTTTATCTTGTATGTCTCAATTAAGTCACCTCTCAACCTTCTGTCTAATGTAAACAGCCTCAAGTCCCTCAACCTTTCTTCATAAGCCTTTCCCTCCATACCAGCAGTGGTGGAAGATACTGTGACATTCCATTAATACTAAAGAGTATAGGTAGAGGAATTAAGCACCATCGCCATCACTAGAGAAGTAGCATTGGACAAACTAATGGGTATATAGGCAGATACGTCCCCTGGCTCTGATGGCTTTAAGTTTAGGATTCTACAATAAGTAGCTACCATATAATGGATGCATTGATTGTAATTTTCCAAAAGTTGTTGCATTCTGGAGAAGCACTAGAGGATTAGAAAGTTGCTTAATGTGACTCTCATATTCAAAAATAGAGAGAGACAAAATGTGGGTAATTATAGGCCGATTAACCCTAACACCTATTGTTGGAAAAGTATTGGGATCAATTATGTAATAGCAGAACATTTAGAAAATCATAATCTAATCAAGCAGAGTCAGAATGGCTTCATGAAAAGGAAATCATGTCTAAATAATCTATTTGATCTTTTTGAGTAAGTCTCAACCAGAGTGGATAAAGGAGAACCAGTAGATATATTTGGACTCCAAAAGGTGTTCAACAAGGTACCTCGCAAAAGGTTATGTCCTAAGTCGAGCGACAATGGTATTGGACATAATGTCCGGACAGGGAATTGGTTCTGCGCAGGAAACAGCAAGTGGGGATAAGGGGTTCCTGGCAAATTGGCAATCCATGACTAATGGGGTTCCACAGGGATCAGTGCTGGGACCACAAGTGTTTATAATATACATTAATGACTTGCAAAAAGGAAGTGATTATATTGTCGCCAAATTTGCAGATGACACTAAAATAGATGGAAAGACAGACTTTAAGAGGGATACAAACAGTTAACAGAGAGATATTGATTGGTTAAGTAGGCAAACGTATGGCAAATAGAGTATATTGTGGGAAAATGTGAAGTTTTTCATTTTGATAGGGAGAACAGAAGAACAGGGTATTATTTAACTGGAGAAAAACTGCAGAAAGCTGCAATACAAAAGGACTTGGGGGAATTTGTTCACAAAACACAGAAAGCTGGTACACAGGTGCAGCAGATAATCAGAATATCTGATGGAGTATTGGCCCTTATTTCAAGGGGTTTGGCATGTACAAGTAGAGAAGTCTTACTGCAACTGAACAAGATTTGGAGACCACATCAGGAGGGCTGTGAGCAGCTTTGCTCCCCTTATTTAAGGAAAGGCATTGTTTTATTAGAGGCAGTGCAGAGAAGGTTGACTCTGGTGATCCCCTGTATGGATGGATTGATTACAAGCAAAGGATAAACATGTTTGGACTCTACTCACTGGAGTTTAGAAGAATGAGAGGTGATCTCATTGAAATGTATGGGATTCTTAATGGGCTTGACAGGGTAAATGCTGAGAGGGTGTTTCCCCTACATGGGAAAGTCTAGAACGCGAGGGCATAGTCTCAGAATAAAGGGGCACCAATTTCAGACTGAGATGAAGAGGAAATTCTTCTCTCAGAGGGTTGAGAGTCTTTGGAACTCCTTGCTGTGGAGAGCAGTGCAGGCAGAGCCCTTGAGTAGATTTAAGACTGAGATCAATAGATTTTTGATTAGCTGGAGAAATAGTAGTTATGGGGAAAATGCAGGAAGTAGACATGAGGAATATCATATCAGCCATGATCCTATTGAATGGGAGAGCAGGCATGAAGGGCTGAATGGCTTCTTGTGTTCCTATCTTACAGTTCCTGATCCATAAATGAACATAAGCCCTCTGAGTGAAATATTCCACAATAGCATCCTTAGTAATGGACTCTAAAATTTTACCAATGACCAAGGTCAGGCTAACTGTTCTTTAACTTCCCATCTTCCGCCTCCATCCCTTCTTAAACAGGGGCGTTACAGAAGCCATTTTCCAGTCCTCTGGGACCATCCCTGATTGAAGGATCACTACTAATTCCTCAATGATGTCTCCTTCAGAACCCTGGGGGTTAGTTCATCTGATCCAAGTGATTTATCCACCTTCATACCATTCAGCTTCCCCAGCACCACCTTCTTAGTGATGGCCACTACATTCACCTCACCCCCGATTCTCTTTAAGTTCTGGTATGTTACTGGTGTCTTCCATTGTGAAGACTGATGAAAAATACCTCTTCTGTTCCTCTGCCCTTTCTTTGTTTCCCCATTACGAGGTCTTCAGCATCATTTTCTAGCAGTCCAATGTCCACTTTTGCCTTTCTCACTCACCCCTTCCCTTTTATATTTCTAAAGTAACTCTTGTAATTTTATTTTATATGACTAGCTAGCTTACCCTTATTTCATCTTCTCCTCCCTTATTTTTTTTTTAAGTTATTCCCTCTGCTGGATTTTTAGGGCTTCCCAATCCTCTGGCTTCCCACTAATCTTCACTACATTGCTTTTACCTTTGATTTTATACTGTCCCTGATTTCCCTTGTCAACAATGGTTACCTATCCTCCCCCTTGAAATTTTCTTTCTCCTCAAGATGAATTTCTATTGTGCCTTACAAATTACCCCAGAAACTCCTGCCATTGATACTCCACTATCATCCCTGCTAGACGTCCCTTCCAATCATCTCTGGTCAACTGCTTCCTCATGTCTTTGTAGTTACCATTAATCGATTCCAGTTTCGCCCTCTCAAACTGCAGGGTGAATTTGATCATATCATGGTCACTGGCCCCTGCAGGTTCCTTCAGCTTAATATCCTGCAACTCTAGTGTCCCTCCTATAGGAAGGATGTTGTGAAACTTGAAAGGGTTCAGAATAGATTTACAAGAATATTGTCTGGGTTGGAGGCTTTCTGCTAAAGGAGAGGCTGAATAGGCTGGGAATGTTTTCCCTAAAATGTCAGAGGCTGAGGGGTGACCTTATAGAAGATTAGAAAATCACGAGGGCCATGGATAGGGTAAATAAACAAGGTCTTTTCCCTGGGGTGGGGGAGTCCAGAACTAGAAGGCATAGGTTGAGGATGGGAGTGGAAAGATTTGAAAGGGACCTAAGGGCAATATTTTCACGCAAAGGGTGGTGTGTATATGGAATGAGCTGCCATAGGAAGTGATGGAGGCCAGTACAATTACAGCACTTAAAAGGCATCTGGACAGATATATGAATAGGAGGGGTTTAGAGGGGTATGGGCCAAGTGCTGGAAAATGGAACTAGATTAATTTAGGATATCTGATCGACATGGACAAGTTGAACTGAAGGGTCCATTTCCATGCTGTACATCTCTATGACTCTACTACACATCACTCAATCCAGAATTGCCGGTTCCCGAATGGGTTCTACCAAAGTTGCTCCAAAAACCATCTTGTAGACATTCTACAAATTCCTTTTCTTGGAATCCAGTACTAACCTGATTTTCCCAGTCCATCTGCATTTTGAAGCCCCCATGATTACAATAATAGTGTCTTACTTACATGACTTTGCTATCTTCTATTTTATTTTCTGCCCCATATCCTGAGCACTGTTAGGAAGCCTGTGCACAACTCCCAGAGTCTTTTTTTCCTTCGCGGTTTCTCAACTCTATTCACACATATACACCTTCTAAATCACTTCTTGCTATCAATTTAACTTCATAGCTTATTAACAAGGCAAACCCGTCCCTGTACTTCACTTCCCCCTTCAGCCTGTCCAACTATAAGTCATGTATCCCTGGATATTTAGTTCCCTGATGTCCATGCAACCACATCTCTATGCTATCCATAACATCATACACACCAATTTCAAACTGTACTACAAGCTCACTTACCTTGTTTTGTAAGCAGTGTGCATTTAAGCACAACACCCTCAATCCTGTATGGACCACTGCCCCTAACTTGGTTGCCCTTTATCTGTTATGCCTGAAGTTGAACCCTTTCCATTCTCTCTCTACTGTTACTTATTCTGGAAACTTTCACAACCTCTCCTGAACCCAACCCCCATTTAACTAGTCTAAAGTCCCGTGACCTCAATGTATCTTGATTTGTGCCACCAGTTCATCTAACTTATTCTGAATGCTCATGCATCAAGATGAAAAGATCTTAAGTTTATTCTATTATTGATTTTCCCAACAGTTTCATGGTTCCTTGGTTCAATATGACATTCACACATTCTGTCCCTTCCTTTTCTTCCTGGTAACAATCAATCCCATCATGAATCAATAATCCTACCTGCTCCTTTACTATTAATTTTATAATCTTCCATGCAACTGGAACCATCTCGCCTACTATGTGATTTAAATTCCATGGAAGTTTTATTACAACGTAACTGTTCATTTGGACATAAGGATAGAGGGACTAGTTTTAGTTCACATATTTACCTCAATGTTGTTAAAGCTATTGGTCATTATTCATTGCTTATCACCAATTGTTTGACCTAGGAAATACTCTTTTGCTGAGACCTTGGATTGCAGGTTCATAGCTCCTTGAAAGTGGAGTCGCAGGTAGATAGAATAGTGAAGAAGGCGTTTGGTATGCTTTCCTTTATTGGTCAGAGTATTGAGTACAGGGGTTGGGAGGTCATGTTGCAGCTGTACAGGTCATTAGTTAGGTCACTGTTGGAATATTGCGTGCAATCTGGTCTCCTTCCTATCGGAAAGATGTTGTGAAACTTGAAAAGGTTCAGAAAAGATTTACAAGGATATTGCCAGGGTTGGAGGATTTGAGCTATAGGGAGAGGCTGAACAGGCTGGGGCTGTTTTCCCTGGAGTGTCGGAGGCTGAGGGGTGACCTTATAGAGGTTTACAAAATTATGAGGGGCATGGACAGGGTAAATAGACAAAGTCTTTTCCCTGGGGTCGGGGAGTCCAGAATTAGAGGGCATAGGTTTAGGGTGAGAGGGGAAAGATAAAAAAAAGAGACCTAAGGGACAACTTTTTCATGCAGAGGGTGGCACGTATATGGTATGAGCTGCCAGAGGAAGTGGTGGAGGCTGGTACAATTGCAACATTTAAGAAGCATTTGGATGGGTATATGAATAGGAAGGGTTTGGAGGGATATGGGCCAGATGCTGGCAGGTGGGAGTAGATTGGGTTGGATATCTGGTCGGCATGGACAGGTTGGACCGAAGGGTCTGTTTCCATGCTGTACATCTCTATGACTCTATGACGCTATAATAGCAACAGAAGAGGTTGTATTGTTATTTATCATTGCATTCTTTCATCCACAAATAACCAGATCAATTCAATCAGAAACAAGTCAGCAGTGAGTGATGATCTGATTAAGCGAAACATTGTTATGAATTTACTAAATGCAAATACCATTTGGAGATATTGAACTGCATTCTGGGTCTATTGGGGTTAGGGTTAGGGCCTTTCAGAATAACATGCATGCAGTAGGCTGCATAATCAATTGAGGTAAACATTGAAACTTTTTTATGATCCTGTTAAGCTAAGAATTACTTACTATTTCACATTCAATACTTAATTCTTAATTGACTTTGACAACATGGGTTGATACAAGGTAGAAACCTAATTCAATGATCATCAGGCTGCATGGCATTCAACTGCAAAGATTTAGCTGATTAATTACCCAGATCCATAAAGTGAAGGTGACCTCTACACTTTTCCCAAATTTGGAAACATCATTGCTTTCATCTTATTGCTTTCCTTACCAAGGTATTGCAGTGGGATGTCAATCTTCGGTCCAATCACATAGTGGCCCTCCTCTAAGCTGTGTGCAGTCACTGTAGTCCACTGCCTGCATGAATGGATTAGTAATAGATCCTGGTCGGTCAATCCCTCTATATATTCCCCTGAAAAACAATCCAAAGAATACATGTAGATGGATTCTGATAGAATATCCACAGACTTGTTTAAATTTCAGGTTATTATTCAATTTAGAGCTAAATGTTTAATGAAAGCATTAGTGATATATTAAGTGAGTTGGGATTTTACGTGATTTAAATGATGCATTATGGCACAAATAGGATGAAAGGGAGACATAACTACAAACAGTGTAAGACAAGGACAGATGTCCTGACAGATATGGTAAGGCTGAAGCATACTCAAGAGAGTTTAGAAGATGCCACATACCATAAGAATGTCATCAATCATGGCAATGAAATCTAGACAAACACAATCAGTATTGTAGCTTTGTGTCCCTCTTAAAGCAACTGTTATCATGTTGCAGGAAGAAAAGCAATAAAATCAGCAGAACTCACCATTGCTATGCAGTAAGAACAAATATGAACTAGGAGCAGGAGTAGGCAAAGCGGCCCATTGACCCTGCTCCACTATTCAATCAGATCATGGCTGATCTTTTCATGGACTCAACTTCACTTATCTGTCTGCTCACTATCGCCCTTACCTCCTTTACTGTTCAAAATTTTGTCTTTGCCTTAAAAACATTTAACAAGGCAGCCTCAACAGTTTTACTGGGCAGGGAATTCCACAGATTTACAATAACTTTGGTTAAGAGGTTCCTCCTCATCTCAGTCCTAAATCTGCTCCCCCTTATTTTGAGGCTATGCCCCTAGTTCTAGTTTCACCTGCCAGTGGAAACAACCTCCCTGCTTCTATCTTATCTATTCCCATCATAATTTTATGTTTTTATGTGAACTCCCCTTTTCTTCTAACTTCCAATGAACATAGTCCCAGTCTATTCAAAACTCCAGAATCAACTTAGTGAACTCCCCTGCACCCCCTCCAGTGCCAATACATCCTTTCACAAGTACAGAAACCAAAACTGTACACAGTAAATCAGATTGCAACTTCTGAACTTGTGCAGCCAAATGTGTAATTCAGGAAGTTGCTTTTTAATGTATCTTGACCTTTCACAAATTTTCACGTCAACAAGAGCTCACCAAACAAATTAAAACAAATTTAAAAATTAAACATATTTATTGGAGAGTGAGAAACCAAAGACAGCAGAGCACAGCACAAGGTTGAAGAAGAAAGCAAATACTTTTTTTAGATTAGATTCCCTACAGTATGGAACCAGGCCCTTCGGCCCAATCAGTTCACACCGACCCTCAGAAGAGAAACCCACAAAGATCTATTTCCCTCTGACTAATGCACCTAACACGATGGGCAATTTAGCATGGCCAATTCACCTGGCCTGCGAGAGGAAACCGGAGCAAACCCATGCAGACACGGGGAGAACGTGTAAACTCCACACAGACAGTCGTCCGAGGCTGGAATCGAACCTGGGACCCTGTGCTGTGAGGCTGCAGTGCTAACCACAGTGCCGCCGTGTCACACTTAGTGAAACATGGAGTGCTATAGATTCAATAAAGCATGCACAGGAGGAGGTCAACAAGAATGAACTGGAGTTTAAATTTGACATTGTAATGGGTTCTTGATCTTTCTAAAACTGTCAGGGCAGACATTGATCTCTCTGCACCTTCTCTGTAGCTGTAACACTGTTTTTCTACCCTGATGCACTTGGTATGGAATGATCTGCCTGTATAACATACAAAACAACGCCTTTCACTGTACCTCGGTACATGTGACAACACATCAACCTCAGGTTGATTTGGGGATTCATGTGGAAGGTTTGAGTGATAAGGAGAGCGTGTATAGACTGGAACGTTTGTTTCCGGAGCATAGGAGGCTGAGGGGTGACCTTATAGAGGTTTATAATATCATGAGGGGCATAGATAAGGTGAATAAACAAGGTTTATTTCCCAGGATAGGGGAATCTGAAACTAGAGGGCATAGGTTTAAGGTAAAATGGGAAAGATCTAAAAGGTAACTTTTTACATAGAGGGTGGTGTATATATGGAACAAGCTTCCAGAGTCAGTGGTAGAGGCAGGTACAATTACAACATTTAAAAGACATTTGGGCAGGTACATGGATAGGAAAGGTTTCGAGGGATATGGGCCAAATGCAGTGAAATAGGACTAGTTCCATTTGGAAAACCTGGTTGACTTGGTCGAGTTGGGCCAAAGGGACTATTTCCATGTGGTATGACTCTATGACTCATTAAAACAGATGAAGGATTTGAAGTTGTTGCACATAGCTACTGGCCACTCACTAACCATACCAAATAAGATCAGATGTTAGCCTTTCAGATGTAAGTATATTTTCAGTGGTATGAACTGGTCATAAAAACTGGTATACAAACTTTCTAGTTTGAAAATGTCCTTTTACCTGTGTGGAGTCACATTCCTTTAGACCTTAGATATCATTGGACATTTTTATTTGACTTATTACTGTCTTATTTATCTTGCCCTTTCTGTCTTAACTTCATCTTTCTTTCTTTTGCTTTGTTTTACTTTCTGGGCATGCTGTTACATTGAATTAAATATTATAACTTACAGTTTCTCATTCAGAGTCTGTGGATCACATTTTAACCTATTCACTTGAGGGAGTGAATTCAAGCCCTCAATGAGGACTCTTCAATCTCATTGATTTGTGAGACAATCCTATTCATATAGATCCAGAACCCTGAAGAGGGCAAATACTGAAATGACTAATTATTCTAATTTGCAGCACAATGCCCATGAAATGTCTGTGGACAAGAATATCAGTAAAGAAGGGCAAGTACCATTCCTCTGTTGCTAACGGTGGAATCTGGGTCAATAATTGCTGTATTTATGGTTGCTACGACACGGCATAAACCCTTCTGCTCATTTAAAAGATGCACACAGAAGAGTTCACCTCTATCATAATCTGTTAAAGTATGAATGACAAAGAACTACCAAATTCCCTCAATGTAAAGAAAAATTAACAATTTATTCTTTAACTCTAAGAAACACAAAAACATTAAACAACACCCATCGACATAGTAATCCTCTTTTGTCGGGGTCAATTTGCCTACCTCCCACTCTATAACAATATACTGATCTGATAAAACCCCTTGATTGAGTTTAACCAAAAAAAACAAATTTTGAAACCAGCCAGTTGTCACTTTTCCCTTGATATCTTCTTCTGTACTTTACTGGGTTCCTTCGGTCTTCTGCTTCATAAATTTCATATGAAAACGTACCTTTCAGAGAGAGGCTCTGCAAGCCGTATTTTGTTGGTGCTTTTTGCTGCACTGGCTAACTGTTCAAAATGCCCAACTTTATATACTCAAAACATTGGACCAGATCATTGGTTTGATGTCTTCAAAACATTAACATTCAAATTCAATTGGACTTTGGTAGCTTGGGGCATAATTTAAACTAATTGGCTAAATTCCAATTTGTTGTGTACCATGGCAACTCAGCTCCAGCTATCTGTCTTCACAACCAAATATTACATTTTTAAATTTTTCAGCACACTTTGTGCCTCTCTAGCTCCATGCCAGCTTCCACACACCTACACCTTCATAATACCTCCTCCCTTAAGAAAACAAATGAACCATCATCATGAAAAGATGGCTTCTTTTTTTTCTCTATTCCTTAATCACATTACCATGACATACATATGACTTTCACCTAAGTTCATATTAATTTCTCCCCTCATATATATATAACATTGAATAGATACCAATCTCATCTATACTTTATCAGTTATATCCGCGATAACACATCTGCTATTACATTCTTATGACCTGAAACATGTACGACCTGCAAATTCTATATCTGCAACATAAGACTCCAATGAAATAGTCTCGTATTCTTGTATTTAAAGCATTCCAATTATATAAGAGGATTGTGATCCGTGTACACAACCATCTCTGACACTTTGTGACACACACATTAAAATGTTGTAAGGCTAGTACCAAATGCAATAGCTCTTTTTCGATCGTACAGTATTTTCTCTGCTCGGTGTTGAGTTTCTTTGAAAAGTAGCTGACTGGCAGTTCAATTCCATCATAATCTTTCTGTAGCAGTACAGCTCCAACTCCTATGTCACTAGCATCATGGCAACCTTGAAAGGTTTCAAAAGGTTTGGTGTAGCTAAAACTGGTGCAGTGGTTAATATTGCTTTTAAACTGTTGAATGCCTCCTGGCATTGTTCTGTCCCCTGAAACTTTGTGTTCTTCTTCTGCAAATTGGTTAATGGTGCGACTACACTGCTAAAGTTTGGAACAAACTTCCGATAGAATCCACTTAGTCCTAAAAATCGAAGCACTTCTCTCTTCGAGATTGGTCATGGAAATTCCTCGATGCCCTTTGTCTTTGCATTCCACGGGGTCAACCTTCCATGACTAATGTTATGTCCCAAGAACATCACTTCTGCTTTCACGAATTCAGTTTTGTTTACGTTTATAACCAGTTTTACTTCTCTTAATCAGTCAAAGAGCTCTGCCAACTGTACCATATGATCTTTACAGGGCTCACTAAAGATCATTATGTTGTTTAAACAGACTGCACAGTTTGTTAACCCAGCCACAACTTTGTTCATGAAGCTTTGGAATGTGGTGCATGTGTTCTTCATTCCAAAGGGCTCACTTTTAATTCATATAGCCCCTCTGGGGTTACAAAATGCAGAAATTCCTTTCACCCTCTCTGACAAACATACCTGCCAATAACCACGTGGTGAGTCCGACTTTTGGCTTGTCCAACTTTCTCGATAAAATCCTCCAATCTCGGGATTATGTATGAGTTTGATTTCATCACAGCGTTGACCTTCTGATAATTCATGCAAAATCGTTGAGTTCCATCAGTTTTGGGAACCAAGATGACTGGCGAACTCCACTCACTCTGACTTGGTTTGAAGATATCTTCGTTGAGCATGGCCTCCACTTCTTTCTGGACCTATCTGGCTTTGACAGGTGTTGTTTTATTGGAACAGTATTTCCTATGTCTCCCTCATGCACAATAGCATTAGTCTTCCATATCTTATTCCTACATATGTCTTCATACTGCTGTAACAAACTTTTCAACTGCGTTTTTTGCTCATGAGACAGATAGTTTACTCCCTTATCCCATTCCTCAAGAACTTCCTCATTGTTTAACGTATTTTGAGACACATCAAATTCCACATCATCTGGATTTGATTCCGCACTCTGCGGGGCAGTAACTAATACATGTTTCTTCAGTTTTTTCAGATAATAACCCTCATGAATATCCTCTGCTTCCTTTTCAGAGTACGTATTAACATATACATACTTTATTGTCTCGTCTTTCTGTTGCTAGTCAATTAGCCTTTCAGGGCTAAACACCTTTGTCTGACCCTCTGCCTGTTCAGGTTTTTCCGGCACCATTATTTCAAACAGGGTACTGCTAACTGAACCTCAACTTCAGCATGGGGGGCATAGCTTTAAGTTGAAGGGTGATAGATACAAGATAGATGTCAGAGGTAATTTCTTTACTCAGAGTAGTAGGGGCATGGAATGCACTGCCTGCAACAGTTATACACTCGCCAATTTTAAGGGCATTTAAATGGTCATTGGATAGACATATGGATGAAAATGGAATAGTGTAGGTTGGATGGGGTTTCAGATTGGTTTCACAGATCGGTGCAACATAGAGAGCCAAAGGGCCTCTACTGCACTGTAATGTTCTATGTTCTGAACGCCTTCATCTTTCTCTTTAGTTTTTGCTTCGTGCTGTGACTTATGATAGTGGGAAGGGCTTATGCCCGAAACGTCAATTCTCCTGTTCCTTGGATGCTGCCTGATCTGCTGAGCTTTTCAAGCAACACATTTTCAGCCCTGCTTAAACTTTGCACTCCCCTGCAGCTCGTTGACTTTTCTTGGAGTCTCCTCTACTACCTTCACTAATGCCACAGGCTTAACTTCTTTTACCACATCTTTTCCCACAGTGCCTTTCTTTAATGACCAGCTCTATGATTTTTTTGTGTCCCATTTTACCACAATGGAAACACCTGAGACCTTTCACCTCCTTTCCACCCTCTTGGGCTTCTTTTTTAACCTGTAGTGAACTCTTACCTGTGTTTCATAGTATAGAATCTCCTCTTCTCCCAAGTTCTACCCCTCACAGGATGAAATCTTTGCCGGAAGCTTATCTTAAGCACCAACATGTATTCATCTGCGAATTCTTCTGTCGTTGGTTAAACCCAATTCTAACCCTATTTGCTTATTCCAAAAGTAAGGTCTTTTTCTTTCCTTCTAAACTTTCTTGGCAAACTTGGGAATTATCTTCAAACCCCAGAACCTCTTCAGCAATTTTAAGAACCATTTCTCTCACTTTTAATTTTATCAACCACAAGTCCCACAAGAAATTAAACAAATTGTCTTACCTATGTTTTATTTTAGGACCTAGGGCACTAACCTGCAAATGTTTAAATCTACTGGGTTTTGTTTTGTATCCCAAACCTATTCAAATCTGTCCAAATCTCAGACTGGATCTGTCTAAGCGGTTCAAATCACGGATACTGCCAGGAAGGGTAAGTTTTCCCACTTAAAAAGGGACTTACCTCGGGAGTCGGGCCTCCATTTTGACAGAGCGGCGAAGAGAGAAGGTGGAGTGAGGCGAGGGCTGCCAGGAAGGGAAGGGCTTAATTTACATTTGGGCAGTGGCTATCCCCCTCCCGCCCCCCTCTTCTAACCGAAAGAAAAAGACTCTGCAAGGTAAGGCTTTTATTTTTTCTTTATCTTTCTTTTTCATATATTTAAGTGCATTGTTTGGGTTTAGTTAGTTCACATAAAGCTCAGCTTACGATGGCAGGGGACCTCAGGCCTGTTGCATGTGACTCTTGCTTGATGTCGGAGCTTAGGAATGTGTCTGACATTCCTGACTCTTAGATTTGTAAGAAGTGTGTCCAGCTGCAGCTCGTGTTTGACCACATGACGGTTCTGGAGCTGTGGATGGACTCACTGTGGAGCATCCGTGATGCTGAGGTGGTCGTGGATAGCATGTTTAGTGAACTCGCCACACCACAGGTTAGGATTGCTGAGGGAGACAGTGAATGCGTGACCAAAAAACAGAAAAACAGGAGAAAGGCAGTGCAGGTGTCCCCTGCGGACATCTCCCTCCAAAACAGACATACCGTTCTGGATAGTGTTGGGGGAGATGGTTCACCAGGGGAGGGCAGCAGTTGTCAAGATCATGGCACTGTGGCAGGCCCTGCTGTTCAGAAGGGCGGGAAAAAGACTTGTAGGGCCATAGTCATAGAGGACTCTATTGTGAGGGGAGTGGATAGGCGGTTCTGTGGCTGAAAACGGGACTCCTGTACGGTATGTTGCCTCCCAGGTGCTCAGGTCAGGGACGTCACCGATCAGCTACAGAGCATTCTGAAAGGGGAGGGTGAACAGCCAGTTGTCGTGGTGCATATAGGCACCAATGATATAAGTAGAAAATGAGATGAGGTCCTGAAAGAAGAATTCAGGAAACTAGGAGAGAAGTTAAAGAGAAGGACCTCAAAGGTAATGATCTCGGGATTACTACCAGTGCCATGTGCTAGCCAGCGTAGAAATGAAAAAATAGGCAGGATGAACACATGGCTTGAGAGATGGTCATTGAGTCATAGAGTCATAGAGATGTACAGCATGGAAACAGATCCTTTGGTCCAACCCGTCCATGCCAACCAGATATCCCAAATCAATCTAGTCCCATCTGCCAGCATCCAGCCCATATCCCTCCAAACCCTCCCTATTCATATACCCATCCAAATGCCTCTTAAATGTTGCAATTGTACCAGCCTCCACCACTTCCTCTGGCAACTCATTCCATACACGTACCACCCTCTGCGTGAAAAAGTTGTCCCTTAGGTCTCTTTTATATCTTTCCCCTCTCACCCTAAACCTATGCCCTCTACTTCTGGACACCCCGAACCCAGGGAAAAGACTTTGTCTATTTATCCTATCCATGCCCCTCATAATTTTGTAAACCTCTATAAGGTCACCCCTCAGCCTCTGACGCTTCAGGGAAAACAGCCCCAGCCTGTTCAGCCTCTCCCTATAGCTCAAATCCTCCAACCCTGGCAACATCCTTGTAAATCTTTTCTGAACCCTTTCAAGTTTCACAACATCTTTCCAATAGGAAGGAGACCAGAATTACACACAGAATTCCAACAGCAGCCTAACCAATGACCTGTAGAGCCACAACATGACCTCCCAACTCCTGTACTCAATACTCTGACCAATAAAGGAAAGTATACCAAATGCTTCCTTCACTATCCTATCTACCTGTGACTCCACTTTCAAGGAGCTATGAACCTGCACTCCAAGGTCTCTTTGTTCAGCAACACTCCCTAGGACCTTACCATTAAGTGTATAAGTCCTGCTAAGATTTGCTTTCCCAAAATGCAGCACCTTGCATTTATCTGAATTAAACTCCATCTTCCACCTCTCAGCCCATTGGCCCATCCCATCCAGATCCTGTTGTAATCCTGTTGTAACCCTCTTCGCTGTCCACTACACCTTCAATTTTGGTGTCATCTGCAAACTTACTAACTGTACCCTTTATGCTCGCATCCAAATCATTAATGTAAATGACAAAAAGTAGAGGGCCCAGCAGCGATCCTTGTAGCACTCCACTGGTCACAGGCCTCCAGTCTGAAAAACAACCATCCATCACCACCCTCCTCTCTGTCTTCTACCTTTGAGTCAGTTCTGTATCCAAATGGCTAGTTCTTCCTGTATTCCAAAGATCTAACCTTGCTAATCAGTCTCCCATGGGGAACCTTGTCGAACACCTTACTGAAGTCCGTATAGATCACATCTACTGCTCTGCCCTCATCAATCTTCTTTGTTACTTCTTCAAAAACCTCAATCAAGTGTGTGAGACATGATTTCCCACGCACAAAGCCATGTTGACTATCCCAATTCAGTCCTTCCCTTTCCAAATACATGTACATCCTGTCCCTCAGGATTCCCTCCAACAACTTGCCCACCACCGAGGTCAGGCTCACCGGTCTATAGTTCCCTGGCTTGTCTTTACTGCCCTTCTTAAACAGTGGCATCATGTTTGCCAACCTCACCTGTGACTATCGATGATACAAATATCTCAGCAAAAGGCTCAGCAATCACTTCTCCAGCTTCCCAAAGAGTTCTCGGGTACACCTGATCAGGTCCTGGGGATTTATCCAACTTTCACCGTTTCAAGACATCCAGCACTTCCCCCTTTGTAATCTGGACATTTTGCAAGATGTCACCATCTATTTCCCTATAGTCTATATCTTCCATATCCTTTTCCACAGTAAATACTGATGCAAAATATTCATTTAGTATCTCCCCCATTTTCTGTGGCTCCACACAAAGGCCGCTTTGCTGATCTTTGAGGGGCCCTATTCTCTCCCTAGTTACCCTTTTGTCCTTAATATATTTGTAAAAACCTTTTGGAATCTGCTTAATTCTATTTGCCAAAGCTATCTCATGTTCCCATTTTGCTCTTCTGATTTCCCTCTTAAGTATACTCCTACTTCCTTTATACTCTTCTAAGGATTCATTTGATCTACCCGGTCTATACCTGACATATGCTTCCTTCTTTTTCTTAACCAAACCCTCAATTTCTTTACTCATCCAGCATTCCCTATACCTACCAGCCTTCCCTTTCACCCTGACAGGAGTATACTTTCTCTGGATTCTTGTTATCTCATTTCTGAAGGCTTCCCATTTTCCAGCTGTCCCTTTACCTGCGAACATCTGCCTCCAATCAGCTTTCGAAAGTTCTTGCCGAATACAGTTCAAAATTGGCCTTTCTCCAATTTAGAACTTCAACTTTTAGATCTGGTCTATCCTTTTCCATCACCGTTTTAAAACAAATGGTCACTGGCTCCAAAGTGCTCCCCCACTGACACCTCAGTCACCTGCCCTGCCTTATTTCCCAAGAGTAGGTCAGGTTTTGCACCTTCTCTAGTAGGTACATCCACATACTGAATCAGAAAATTGTCTTGTACACACTTAAGAAATTCCTCTCCATCTAAACCTTTAACACTATGGCAGTCCCAGTTGATATTTGGAAAATTAAAATCCCAACATCCCATGAACAAAACTAATAAGTTATATTGCTTGTGAAAAGGAAGATTAATGTTTTAACTTTTAAATATATGGATTGAAATTAGAAAAACAGAAAGGGATGATCACCTTGATGGATCGTACTATAGGTGCCCAAATGTCAGAAAGAAATTGAGAAGCAGATATATAGAGATATCTCAGATACATGTAAGACTAATAGGGCTGTAATTGGAGGGCATTTTCATTCTCCAAACATTGATTGGTAGTGTTAAAGGTTTGAATGGTGAGGAGTTTGTTAAATGTGTTCAAGAAAATCTTCTTTATCAAGTTACAAATGCCCCTAGCAGGGAAAGTGCAAAATCTGGCCTGGTCTTGGGAAATAAGCCAGGGCCAGTGACTGAAGTGTTAACAGGGGAACACTTTGGGACTAGCGATCATATTACTCTTTGTTTTAAAATTGTTATGGAAAAGGATAAGTCTTCCATAAAAATTCAAGCTTTTAATTTGAGTAAGACAAATTTTAAGAGTGTGAAACAAGAACTTTCACAAGTTGATAGGAGTAGACTGTTCAGAGGTAAAGAGATGACTGACAAGTTGGTGGCTTTCAAAAGTGTGACAATGAGAGTTGAGGCACATGCTAAAATTGGGGAATAATGGATGAATAAAGATCTTGAAGTTCTAGTCAAGAATAAGAAAGGATTATACATTAGATATAGACAACTGAAATCAACTAAATCTCTTTAAGAGAATAAAGAATGAAGGGTTATCTTAAGGAAATCAGAAAGGTAACGAGGGGATATGAGATCATTTGGACAGATAAGGTTAAAGATAATCCAAAAAGATTCGACAAATACATTGAGAGCAAGAAATCAATTAGAGAAAGAGTAGGACATCTTAAAGGTTTTCTTTATGTTGGACCCCCGGAGATAGAAGTGATATTAAATGAACATTTCACATCAGTTTTTATTGTTGAGAAAGAAGTGGAGACTAGCGAACTCAGGGAAATAAATGTTTTAAAAACAGTTCACGTTAGAAAAGAGGAACTTCTGGGGTCTTAGAAAACCTAAAAGTAGATAAATCTCCAGGACCTGATCAAGTGAATCCCAGGACATTGTGGGATGTTAGAGAGGAAATTGTGGGGCCCTAACGGAGATATTTGTGTCATCTGTAAACACGGCTGACGTACCAGAGGACAAGAGGGTGGCTAATGTTGTGTCATTAAGAAAGGAGATGCCTGGGAACTATGGATCCGTGAGTATGACATGGGTGGGGGGGTAAGTTATTGGAGGTGATTCTGAAAGATCGGATTTACAGGCATTTGGAGAGGCAAGGATTGATTTGGGATAGTCAGCATGGTTTTGTGCAAGAAAAATCGTGTCTCACAAACTTGACTGAGTCTTTTTAATGAAGTAATCAAAAAGTTTGATGAGAGCAAAGCTGTAGACACTGTTTACTTGAACTTTAGTAAAGCCTTTGACAAGATTCCACATGGTAGGTCAATTAATAAAGTTAGATCACATGGGATTCAGAGTAAGCTTGTCAATTGGACACAAAATTGGCTTGGTGGCAGGACACAGAATGTGGTGGTGGAGAGTTCTTTTTCAGACTGGAGGCCTGCAACCAGTGGAGTGCCACAGGCATTGATGCTGGTGCTGGGTCCACCTTTCTTTGTCATTTATATAGATGATTCAGATAAGAACATAGAAGGCATGGTGAGTAAGTTTGCAGATGACACCAAATTGGTGGTATATTGGAGAGTGAAGAAGGTTATCCAAGATTAGAAAGAGATCTTCGTCAATTGGGTCAATGGTCTGAGGAGTGGTAGATGGGGTTTAATTTGAATAAATGCAAGGTATTGCATTTCTGACAATAAAACAAGGTCAGGACTTATACAATTAAAAGTGGGCCCTGAGTAGTGTTATAGAACAGAGAGATCTAGGGGTTCAGGTACATAATTCTTTGAAATTTGCATCACAAGTAGGCAGGGCAGTTAAGAATGCAATCAGTACGCTTGCCTTCATTTCTCAGACCTTTGAGTACAAGAGTTGGGAGTTCATGAGGTTGTACAGGCATTGGTGAAGTCTCTTCTGCAGTACTGTGTGCATTTCTGATCATCCTGTTACAGGAAGAATATTATTAAACTGGTGAGGGTTCAGAAAAGATTTATCAGGATGTTGCTGGGAATGGAGGGTTTGAGATATAAAAATAGACCGGAAAACTTGAAACTTTTTTCACTGGAGCAGAGGAGCTTGAGAGGTAACCTTATTAAGATTTGTAAAATAATGAAGGGTATAGATAATGCCAATTACAAGGGTCTCTTCCCTAAGTTGGGGGATTTCAGGACTGAGGGCATATTTTAAAGTAAGTGAAGAAAGATTTAAAAAGGACATGAGAGGCAATTTTTTTATATAGAGAGTGGTTCTCAAAATCAAAATAATTCTAATGCCCCAGTGCTTCCTCTGACACATGTTCAACATGGGTTACCAACAAGAGGTTTCCTTTCCCAGTGTTTGACCCAATGTCCTGAGATGTCCATGGGGTCTAGAGGCATTGTTCAGGACTCCCAGAACAACTCCCTCCTGGTGTTATACCACTGTGTGACCACCTCTGCTGGGTCTGTTCTGCCCGTGGGACAGAACAGATTGATAAATTCTTGATGTCACAAGGAATTAAGGGCTACAGGGAGAATGCGGGTAAGTGGAGTTGAAATGCCCACCAGCCGTGATTGAATGGCGGAGTGGATCTGATGGGCCGAATGGCCTTACTTCCACTCCTATGTCTTATGGTCTTATGGTCTTAACAGATCCCGTGATGGTGATTGAAATTTCTGGGACATTGGTTGTAAGTTGGATTCCAAGAGATTGATTATGTCTGACTGTGGTTCGATTAATCTGAGGGAGAGCTCTCCCAAATTCATTACAAGAGTCTAAATGTTAGTAAGGAAGACTTTGTCAGGCAGTTGGTGCTGAGTTTGCTATTGTTGATTCTGATGCTTTGTTTGGGTAGTCTGTGCGGTTTCATTTCTTTGAATTTAAATTATCGAGATCACAATTCTATAGATTTTAAGTCAGAAAGAGGAGGTATTGAAGATTATGCTCCTGATGTTGCAGGACTCCATCCACAAATGACACGACCAGCTATCCTTAGTAGCCACACACTCAGATGACAAGCAACATGAATTCGACTGGGACAACACTACTATTATAGGACAAGCCAAACAGAGAACAGCCAGGGAATTCCTAGAGGCATGGCACTCATCCACAGATTCAATCAATAAGCACATCGACCTGGACCCAATATACCGGCCACTGCAGTGGACAGCTGGAACTGACAACCGGAAGCGGCAGAGACAAACCACTATAAATGCCGGAGGAAACATCACAGAAACGCTTCACAGGAGGCTCCCAAGCACTGAGGATGTCACCTAGACAGGGGACGAAACATCTGCAACACAAATTCCCAGCTCGGTGAACAGAACCACAACAAGATAATGCCTTTCCATTTTCTTATTGTGTGTGTGTTTAACCACAGTGACAGCACTCCAGCCTCAGAGTTAGAAGATGTAGTTTGAGAAGCATTCCAGAACCATCATCCATTGGTCCTCAATTCACTGACATATATTTGGCTTCCAGTCCAGCTGCATCTTAATTTTAAAATCCTCATCTTTATGTTTAAATTCTTTTATCCTTCCTTTATCTTATTCTATCTGTGCAACCTCCTCCAGTCCTATAATCCTCAGAGGACAATTGTGTTTCTTTTATTCTGGTCTCTCATGTATTCCTCATATTATGCCTCTATTGGCAGTCTGCCATCAGCCCTAAGTCTCAAATTCCTTCACCAAATATTCCCTTCCATTTATCTTATTCCCTGGCTTTAAGATATTCCTTCTGCTTTTTTTCCACTTTGACCAAGATACTCTATTTTGTCGTTTAAAGTCATATCCTTTCTGTGAACATTCCTGTGAAATGACTTGGCACACTGCAGTAACTTAAAACCATTGCTATATAAAGGAACTTTATAGTTGATCTAATCCCATAGTGCAACATAATAATGATGGAGTCCTGCAACATCAGGGGTATCACCTGATCAACTAACACTCCATTTGTCCATTACATAGACATACAAGATCCCATGCCTTTACTTGGAGCAGAATCCTGGCCAGTATTCTTATCTCTCAACCAATATCCCCAAAAATACTTAACTAGTCATCAATCATATTGCTTTAATGCAGGAAATGTGGCAGCCAATTTGGACAATGCATCACTAACTGCTTAATGGCTATGAAGCACTTTCGGACATCGTAAGCATGTGCAAGCTGCTAAATAAATGCAATGTTTTTCTCTTTTCTTTTTCTTACCATGGCAATAATGTTTGTCAAGAAAAATTAGAACATGCTATTTCCAACATTTGACCCAAATCAGATTGTGAACTACTTTCCAGAAAATCATTGGCAACACATGCAGAAGTAAAATCAATAAGAAGCATCAGCTGTCAGAGAGAAAACAAATCACTCGATTTGACTGCCAGAGGCAGTTAAAGCAAAGCATTTTAAACACAATGTTTCATGTGAGTGAAAATGAAATCATGTGGAGTACGATTTGCCTTAGAATCAGTGCGCATCATTTGGGAAGAAGGAACAAGCAAATTAATGCAGTATTAGAATCCTTAAATTGATTTAAAAAGACTGGGTTCCCAGTAAAATATGTATACTAGGATACAGAGTTAATAATCCTTTCTATTAGAGGGCAGAGTTCTCTGTGGCTGTACTGCACTCAAGATAATGGGTGGAATTTCCCCAGGCTGGTGCAGGCATGTATAGAGGCAGGACAATTACTGAAAATGACTTGCAGTCCCAATTTGAGCTCTGCTCTGAAGGTGCTTTCATTATTAAAATGGCAATTCAGCTGCTGAATACTTCATTTACCATTAGCTGCAGTTCCCCGCAGCTATCCTGCAGTACAGCATGAGAGCAAGCTAAATCTGATGAGGCTCAGAAGTAGGGGTTCAGTATTATCAACAAGTTAGGCAGCAGTAAAAGCAATACTAGCAACAGTACTAGCTGACTTCTTTTATGTTATTTACCCCTATATAGGGCAGATAGATACCAAGATTACTTTGGAAGGGTCTGGGTACCCAATTCAGCAGAGGACCAGCTCTCTCGAACAGTTTGAGCATCACTACATCAAGACCCTCTAGCTCTTGAAGCTGGTTGCTGATGTTTACAGCCTCCTCAAACAAGATCACCCTCCCTCATCATTCAGGCCATTGAGCATAGGAGTTGGGATGTCCTGTTGACGTTGTACAGGACGCTGGTGAGGCATCTTCTGGGGTACTGTCAAAAAGTGCTGCTGGAAAAGTACAGCCAGTCAGGCCACATCTGTGTTAATGTTTCGAGCATAAGCTCTTCATCAGGAACTGGGGGTGGGGTTGTGGTGGGGGGGAGGTGCAGCTGGTGATGCAAGGGGGTTGAGAGATAGATGGGAGGGTGAGGACCATGGGATTCTATCCTTGTGTGTGATTGGACAAGGACAGAACCCTCTCTGGTCCTCACCTTCCACCCCACCAAACTCCAGATAGCATCATTATCTGCCACTTCCACCATCTACAAACAGACCCCATCACCAGAGATATATTTCCCTGCCTAGCCCTGTATTCTGAAGAGACCATTCCCTCAGTGACTCCCTGTTAGGTCCATGCCCTCACCAACCCACCTTCCACTACTGGCACCTTCCCTATTCACCACAAGTCATGCAAAACCTGCATCCACACCTCCCCCTCACCTCCATCCAAGACCCCAAAGGATCCTTCCACATCCAGCAGAGATTTTCCTGCCATCTCCAAGCATCTTATCCACTATGTTTGCTGCTCCCGATGCGGTCTCTACTTTGGGGACGTAGGACGCCAACTTGTGGAACATTTCAGAGAATATCTCTGGGACACACACACTAACCAACCCCACTGCTCTGTGGCCAAACACTTCAATCCCCCTCCACTCCGCCAAGGACATGCAATTCCTGGGCCTCCACCTTTGCCAAATTCTAGCCACCTGATGTCTGGAGGAAGAACACCTCATCTTCCATCTTGGGACCCTCCAACCACACGGGATCAATGTCGATTTCACCAGTTTCCTCATTTCCCGTCCCCCTACTTTATCCCAGATCCAACCCTCCAACTCAGCACCATCCTCATGACCTGTCCTACCTGTCCATCTTCCTTCCTACCTACCTATCCGCTCCACCCTCCTCTCTGACCTATCACCATCACCCCCCCCCACCTACATCTACCTATCGCATTCCCAGCTACCTTTTCCCAGCCCAACCCCCCTCCCATTTATCACTCAGACCCCTTGGGCCCTCCAACATTCCTGATGAAGACTTTATGCTCGAAATGTTGAATCTCCCTTTCCTCGGATGCTGCCTGACTGGTTGTGCTTTTCCAACACCATACGCTTTGACTAGGATCTCCAGCATTTGCAGTCTTCACTTTCTCCTCTTCTGGAGTACTGTGTCCAGTTCTGGATTCCCTGTTATATGAAAGATATTATTAAGCTGGAGGAGGTTCAATAAATATTTACCAGGATGCTGTCTGGAATGGAGGGTTTGAGTTATAAGGAGTGGCTGGATAGGCTGGGACTATCTTCACTGGAGTGTAGGAGGTTAAGAGGCAACTTTATAGAGGGTTTATAAAATAATGAGGAATATAGATATGGTGAATGGCACGTGTCTTTTCCCTAGGGTGAGGAATTTCTAGATTACAGGCATATTTTTAAGGTGAGAGGAGAAAGATCTTAAAAAGACATTAGGAGCAATTTTTATTCAAGAACGGTTCTTGTATGGAATGAACTTCCAGAGTAAGAGCTGGATGTGGGTACAGTTACAACATATAAAAGACAATTAGATAAATACATGAATAAAAAATGTTAGGGGATATGGGCCGAGTGCAGGCAGGTGGAATTAGTTTAGTTTGGGATTATGGTTGGCATGAATTGATTCGACCAAAGGATTTATGTCCGTGTGGTATGACTCGGACTGGATCAGGTTAGCACACATTGCTAGAAGTCAAGGTTAAAGTTGACCAATCCCCATTCATGTCTCTGCCCCTCACCAAACTGTCTGCTTCTTCTTATCCTGCAAAGGCAGATCACATAGAGGTGTGAGCTGATGCTGGCTTGTGTGCAGAGCAGGGAGGCTCATTATTTATGGAAGATCACTTTGGAGCAAAAGTATGACATGACAATAGCTGAGAGCAAACCCAAGCCAACAGCCTGTGGAGAGAGAAGTTAGAATATAGGGCATAGCACTTGAGAGAGTGTTGCACCACTCACCCACCCTGCACTTCCAAAGTCTAGGATCCTCTCAAAACACTGTCTCCGGCTGGAGAGAATATTGGGTCTAAATCAGTAAGATTCCATCCAATGAGAGGATGATGGAAAACAAAACAGTGCAGAGTTCCAAGCAGAACAGCTTCGAGGCAACAGAAGAAGACATTAAATTCAGAACTGTTCTGAAGAAGAGTCACTGGAACATAGAACATAGAAAAGTATAGCACAAAATAGGCCCTTTGGCCCACGATGTTATGCCAAGGACTAATCCTAATGTAAAATAAAATAACTTAACCTACACACCCCTCAACTCACTGCTATCCATGTGCATGTCCAGCGGTCGCTTAAATGTCCCTAATGACTCCATCACCATCGCTGGCAACACATTCCAAGCATTCACAATTCTCTGCATAAAGAACCTACCTCTGATGTCTCCTTTATACATTTATTTCTTCTAATATCTTAAAACTATGATCCCTCATGCCAGTCAAACCTGCCCTGGGGAAAAGTCTCTGGCTATTGACTCTATCCATGCCTCTCATTATCTTGTATACTTCGGTCAGGTTGCCTCTCTTCCTCCGCTCCAGAGAGAAAAGTCCGAGCTTACTCAACCTTTCTTCATAAGGCAAGCTCTCTAGTCCAGGCAACATCCTGGTTAAGATGGACCTGAAATGCTCACTCTGCCTTCTCTCCAGAGATGCTGTCAGACCTGCAGAGTTTTTTTCCAGCAATTTCAGTTTCTGTAGCAGTTTCAGACTTTGAGTTTGGAGTTTATACTCTACACCCATGGGAGTGCACTATTTACCTAAATCTGAACTTAGGGACATGTTAACATTCCAGTCACTCAATCAACTACAACTGTAAAGCACACAACAAATAATAGAAAACATACCACTGAATGTCCAATTCAATACCATTATCAGGTGATTAATTGGCAGGATGATTTATAACATCCATGACTTCCACCCTTTCAAATTACATTAGTGCGTGTTTGGCTAATCAGTCTCCAAAGAGCTATGGATCTGCTGAGCTACTGCCTCAGGGAGTGTCAGGTCACAACATATGTACATTTCTCATCAAACATCATCTTGCAACTACTTTAACCTTGCACTGAGCATGTCAAATTCCTTTCTCCCAATTAGAGTCATAGTGTCATAGAGATGTACAGCACGGAAACAGATCCTTTGGTCCAACTTGTCCATGCCGACTAGATATCCCAACCCAATCTAGTCCCACCTGCCAGCACCCGGCCCATATCCCTCCAAACTCTTCCTATTCATATACCCATCCAGATCCTGTTAAATGTTGCAGTTGTACCAGCCTCCACCACTTCCTCTGGCAGCTTATTCCATATACGTACCACCCTCTGCGTGAAAGAGTTACTCCTTAGGTGTCTTTTATATCTTTACCCTCTCACCCTAAACCTATGCCCTCTAGTTCTGGACTTCCCCACCCCAGGGAAAAGACTTCGCCTATTTACCCTGTCCATGCCCCTCAAGGTTTTATAAACCTCTATAAGATCACCCCTCAGCCTCCACCGCTGCAGAAAAAACAGCCCAAGCCTATTAACTAACAGAAATTTGCATTTGGGGAGGTGATGTCACAGTACTAATAATCCAAAGATCTGGATAATGATTGGGAACCAGGGTTCAGAACCTACCAGGGTATACAGTAGAATTTGAATTCAGTTAGAAAATAAAATCTGAAATTCTAATGATAACCAGTGTCATATTTGGTTCCCTAAGGTCCTTTAGGGAAGGAAATCTACCATCCTTATTGTGTCGACATGTGACTGCAGACTCCCAGCAATGTGAATGACTCTTACCTGTCCTCTAAATAGGCTAACAGTTTTATCAGAACCACTAAGAAATCTCAAAAGACTGAAACCAAAAAAATCACTGGCATTGACCTAGGCACTGAAAGCACAACAGTAATAGCAGACCTGTCCACCTTACAATATCTTCCTCACCAACATCTAGGGGTAAGCACCAAAAATGGAGAGCTGTCTTACAGACTAATCAAGCAACAGCCTAACATTGCCATATTCACGGCACCTTTTACAGACAATGCCCCAGACATCACCATCATGAGGTGGCACGGTGGCTTAGTGGTTAGAACTGCTGCCTCACACCTCGGTTCAATTCCACCCATGGGCAATTGACTCTGTGGAATTTGCACATTCTCTCAGTGTCTGTGTGGGCTTCCTGTGAATGCTCCGGTTTCCTCCCATGGTCCAAAGATGTACAGGTTAGTTGAATTGGCCATGGGAAATTGCCCATAGTGTCCAGAGATATGCAGGCTAGGTAGATTAGCCATGGGAAATGTGGGGATAGGGTAGGCAGTTGGATCTGGATGGGATGCTCTTCAGAGAATCAGTGTGGACTCTTTCTACACTGTTGGATTCTATGATCGCCATAGGTGGCAACACAATGGTATACAATCAGGAGGGAGTTAGCTTAGAGCCTTGAACATTGACTCTGGACCCTGTGGAAGTCTCATGGTATCAAGTCAAACATGGACAAAGAAACCCCCAGCTGATTACCATCCACCACTACCTTCTTACCTTCAGTGAATCAATAGTCCTCCCAATGGAGACGAAACAAGCAAGAGAGAGAAACCTACTTGACTTCATCATCAATTGGCCTGCTGCAGATGCATCTGACCATACGACCATGAGGCATAGGAACATTAATTAGGCCATTCAGCCCATTGAGTCTGCTCTGCCATTCAATCATGGCTGATAAGTTTCTCAACCCCATTCTCCTGCTTTCTCCCTTGATCCACTTGATACTCAAGAACCTATCAATCTCAATCTTAAATATATTCAATAAGCTGGCCTCCACAGACTTCTGTGACAATGAATCCCATAGATTCACCACTCTCTCGCTTTCTCCTTATCTCCGTTCTGAAAGGTAAGAAAAATGACTGCAGATGCTGTAAACCAGAGTCTAGATTAGAGTGGTGCTGGAAAAGCACAGCAGTTCAGGCAGCATCTGAGGAGCAGGAAAATCGACATTTCAGGCAAAAGCCCTTCATCAGGTATTCCTGACCTGCTGTGCTTTTCCAGCACCACTCTAATCTAGACTCTGTTCTAAAAGGTCTTCCCTTTTCTCTAAGGCCGTGATGATATCAGTGAAGTAACCGCTACATAATCCTTCAGGAGGCAAAGTCAGATCTTTAATTGGTGGTTAGAGTCTATCATGTTGCGTGGCACTACCGCTGTACTAAATGGGATAGCTTTCAAACAAATCTAGCAACGCAAGTCTGAGCAATAGTGAGATGCTGTGGCAGCAGCAGCAGAATGGTACTGAACTGCAATCTATAATATCATGCCTGGCACTGTATCACTACCATCAAGCCAGGGTATTAACCATGGTTCAATGGAGAACGCAGGAGGGCATGCCAGGAGCAGCACCAGGCGTACCTAAAAAAGCCGAACAATGGAAGCAGTATGCAATAGACAGGGCTATGTGATCACACAACAAACCAATCCATTCTAAGCTCTGGAGTCATGCCAGATCAAATTGTAGTGGACAATTTGTTAAAAAAAACACATCATTTCATCTTCTGTATTTTTGACTATGAACCAAAATGGCAAAAAAAAGTTTTACAACAAAGGATGGATGAAGGAATTGCTGGCACTTAAAACAGGTTACTGAGACTCATTGTCAGCCAGTTTTACGCTGTTACTTTATAAGTAGTGAAGAAAGGGATACGAGACAACAGCCTGGCACTGTGGCTTGTACAGAAAGTAAGCCTCACCCAGTGACAGGTTACTTTGAGGAATTATGAATGGATGAGGATGCCCAAGGTCATCAGCTGGATTACAAATCTCAGTTTGGTCCTGGGTAACTGAATAGTTTGGGGATCTAACTGATAGTGAAAATCCTACAATCCCCTGGAAGACGAAGTGGCCTAACCCTAACCCGCACATCTTTGGGAGAAACTCAGAGCGCCTGGAGAAAACCAATGCAGACACGGAAAATCAGACAGTGACCTGAGGCTGTGCACAGGAGTGCTAACCACTGACCTCCCATGCCGCACTATGGTTTCCTACCAAAGCAGATAACCTAAAATTTTCTACATTATATTCTATGTTCTTTGCCATTCACTAAGAATTTTCCTTATGACTGATATAAAACTAGTGGGTCTGTAGCTCCTGATTTTCTGTCTTGCTCCCTTCTTCAATTGTGGGAGGATATTGCTAGCTTCCAGTCTGCAGAAAACATTCCAGAATCTACAAAGTTTTTGAAGATAATAAACTTGTGCTTTAATTAGCTCTATAGCTACTTCCTTCAATATTCTGGGATGTAGACTATCAGCTGCTGGGATAGTATCAACTGTTAGTACTATTAATTTCTCCAGTAGAATCTTCTTACCAATATTGATATTTTTTAACATATCTCTAATTCTGGGAGAGTCCTTGTATTTTTCTCACTGAAAACAGACACAAAGTAACCAATTAACTTATTGCCCATTATAAATTCTCTTGACTCTATCTTTAATGGATCGAGATCTGTTTTAGCCAATTGCTTCATTCAGCTTTTACAGACCTTAAGTTGGTTGTTAGGCTGCATTCATTCTATTTTCCTTTTCATTATCAGTTTATGGTGCTTCTCTGCTCTATTCTAAACATCTCCAAAATCTCAGATTTACTGTTATTTCCAGTTATTTTACAGGTCTTTTTCTTTAATTTTATACAGTCCTTTTTCTTTGTTAGCCAGAGTTGAATGATCTTTGAGCTTTTAAATTTGAAGGAATGTATAATTGTTGTAAGTTGGATAATAGATATTTAAAAGACCAGTCAGAGTCTGTGGATTGATGCATTTTAATATATTTTCCCAGTCCACCACAGTCAATTTGTGCCTTTAGCCTTCATAACTTTTCTTATTCAAATCTAACACCTTGCTTCTGACTGAACTACCTCATTTAACATTATGTAACACAATGTAACATAATGTAAAATTCTATCATATTGTTAATTCCAGATCTAAAACAGCACATGCTCCACTTGACTCTTCAACATTTTACTTGAGAAAACCATCTCTAACACAGGCTAGACAATATTCTTCCACTACTTCAGTGTTCATTCTCTGCTTCCCCTCAGCATGAGGGTATTTACCCTCATGTTCTAATTCGTAATCTCTTTGTATAACTCCATATCTCAGTTCCCACTTCTAAAATTGTGAGGTGATTCTTCCCACTCCCTAACCCTAATCCTAGGGATTAATCAATTGGTCGAATCTTTACTGTAAGCAAAAAATGCTGGCGATCACAGTGGGTCAGGCAGCATTCAAGTTAGATCACTCTTCATCGGAGCTGTAGTGAAGTGTGAAATGGACAGCATTTATGCAATACAGAGGAAGATTCTTCGGCATTCAATTATCCAAAATTCGGATTATCCAGACAAGATCACAAGGTTCTGATGCTTGGCTAAACTGTGTTATCTGGCATTCCATTATCTGAACAAAATACTCCCCACCCGTGTCGTTTGGATAATCAAGGTTCCTCTGTTGCAGAAAGGCTCAAGTGCTGGGGGTGAAAGAATGTTGATCATTCAGATTAAGTGACTTTAATGTGAAAATGGTGTATCTAACTGCCAGACTGGGAAGGACAGTCCCCCTGGGGTGGATTATGTCAAGGAAAACCCTGGTGGTGACATCGCTTCAATATTCTAGGGAGGTGGGATAGAAATCTATTCCCACTACAGATGACAGAGCAGCTTCAAAGTACAAGGTCCTTCACTGCATTCTCTCAATTGAAGAACAAGAGGGAGCTAAACTAGATAGTGGGCCAACTCACACTGAGGAAGGAATATCAGAATTGGAATTTGTGAATCAGGGATTTGCTTACTGTATATCTATTTAAGCAGTTGATGTGGTGCATATTGATTTCAGTAAGGTTCCCCACAGTAGGCTATTGCACAAAATACAGAGGCATGGGATTGAGGGTGATTTAGCGATTTGGTTCAGAAATTGGCTAGCTGAAAGAAGACAGAGGGTGGTGGTTGATGGGAAATACTCACCCAGGCGTTCAGTAACGAGTGGGGTACCGCAAGGATCTACAGTAGCACCTCGATTTACGAACTTAATCTGTTCCAGGACCCGGTTCACGAACTGAATCAATTTTCCCATTGTTCGGATATTTCCAGAGTCTTTTCTCTTTTTTGTCTCTTGGAGGTAGGTGATGCCACAAGAAAACGATCCAGAGAAACTTGTTTTTTTCTTTGTTGCAGAATTTTCCAAAAATGAGACATCACATTGTCAATTTAAAATGTTCACTGCTCTGTTGGTCACAGTTTTTTTAGGGTGATGCCTCTCAACAAAAGCCTGCACTTCACTCCATTTGCTACAAATGTCTTTAATTTGAACACTTGATGCATCTTCCCTCTCTTCTTCCTCCTCTCCAGAATGCTCCTGCTGCATAACCTTCACCTGCTCCTGTTGCAATTCAACAAGATCTTCTGTGCTGAGTTCTTGTCTGTGGTCCTCCACCAGCTCTGCCACATCATCCTCATCGACCTCCAAGCCTATATTTTGGCCCAGGGTCACAATCTCGTTCACTACATTTACTGATGTCTCCTCCTCAAAACCCTCGAAGTCTCTTTCAGGTTCACAATCTGGCCAAAGTTTCCTCCAGGCCGACTGCAACGTACGGAAAGAGACCTCGTTCCATGCCTTATCAATAAGGCTTATGCAGTGGAGGATATTGAAGTGGTCCTTCCAGTACTGACCAAGGGTCAAACCTGTGTCGTTGGTGACCTGGAAACACCTGGCGAACAGAGCCTTCGTATATAATTTTTTGAAATTTGCAATGACATTCTAGTCCATGGGTTGGATGAGAGGAGTGGTGTTGGGAGGAAGGAACTTTACTTTTATGAAGTCGTATTCAATGTCCAAGTCTTCTTCCAAATTTGGAGGATGGGCAGGAGCATTGTCCATTACTAGAAGACACTTCAGTGGCAAATTATTTGTTTCAAGATATTCTTTTGACAGCTGGTGCAAAAATTTCCGTCAACCATTCCATAAAAATCATTTGCGTGACCCAGGCCTTGCTATTCGCCCTCCACATTACCGGGAGTTTAGTCTTCAACACATTATTGCGTTTAAAAACGTGAGGATTTTCAGAGTGGTAGACTAATAGGAGGCTTAATCTTGCAATCCCCACTTGTATTCGTGCACAATAAAAGCGTTAACCTGTCCTTCAGTGGTTTGTGGCCTGGTAGTGCCTTCTCCTCTTGGGTTATGTAGGTCCTTTTGGGCATTATTTCCAGAAAAGTCCAGTTTCATCACAGTTAAAAAGTTGATGTGAGACATAACCTTCATCTTCGACAAACTTATTGAAATCCTTCACAAAGTCCTCCGCTGCCTTTTTGTCCGAACTAACCGCTTCTCCATGCCTTATTACACTATGGATTCCAGTTCATCGACGAAATTTATCAAAGCAGCCTCTGCTGGCTTTAAATTCTTCAACACTAGCAGTACTTGTACTCGGCGGTGTCGCCAACAAATCACGGTGTATGTGTAGAGCCTTCTCGCAGATTATACTCTCGTTAACACTATCTCCAGCAAGCTCTTTTTGATTTATCCAAACTAATAATAATTTTTCAACCTTGTCTAACAAGTTAGGCTGCTTTGTTAAAATAGTCACTCCTTTAGCCACATCAGCTGCCTTTAGTGCCTCTTTGTTCTTTAGGAGAGTACAGATAGTCGATTTCACCATGTCATACTGCATAGCGAGATCAGATACGTGAGCACCATTCTCATGTTTAGCTATTATTTCCTTCTTAGTTTCTACAGTAATTATATTTAGGCTTCTTAACACCACTATCACTACCACTTTTCACTTTCTTGGGAGCCATAATGAGGGCTAATTTAAAGCAAAAAAACAAAAAAAAGCATAAGAGTGCTTGGACGTTGGATGTTCACAGCGCGCACGCCAAAGACGAACTGAATGAGATCACGCGGGGCCCGAGAACTTTTGCATCCAAAGCATGCGTAGAAAAGCAGAACAATTACAATGAAACCACGGGCCTTTTGCGTTCGTACCTTGAGTTTCGTACATATGTTGAAGCAAAATTTTACTTACAATCCTGTTAGTAAACCGATCTGTTCGTGAATGGGGTAGTTCATATGTCGAGGCGCTACTGTACTTTGGATCCACTGTTGTTTGTCATTTTTATAAATGACCTGGATGAGGCCATAGAAGGATGGGTTAGTACATTTGCGGATGACACTAAGGTCGGTAGAATTGTGGATAGTGACAATGGATGTTGTAGGTGACAGGGGGACATAGATAAGCTGCAGGGCTGGGCTGAGAGGTGGCAAATGGAGTTTAATGCGGACAAGTGTGAGGTGATTCACTTTGGAAGGAATAACAGGAATGCAGAGAACTGAGCTAATGATAAGATTCTTGGTGGTGTCGTTGAGCTCAGTGTCCATGTACATAGATCCTTGAAAGTTACCACCCAGGTTGACAGGGTTGTTAAGAAGGTATACAGTGTGTTTGCTTTTATTGGTAGAGGGATTGAGTTTCAGAACCGTGAGGTCATGCTGCAGCTATACAAAAAGGTAAAAACAATGACTGCAGATACTGGAAACTAGATTCTGGATTAGTGGTGCTGGAAGAGCACAGCAGTTCAGGCAGCATCAAGGAGCAGCAAAATCGACGTTTCGGGCAAAAGCCCTTCATCAGGAATAAAGGCAGTGAGCCTGAAGCGTGGAGAGATAAGCTAGAGGAGGGTGGGGGTGGGGAGAAAGTAGCATAGAGTACAATGGGTGAGTGGGGGAGCGGATGAAGGTGATAGGTCGGGAGCAGTGGGTGGAGTAGATATGTGGAAAAGGAGATAGGCAGGTAGGACAAGTCCGGACAAGTCATGGGGACAGTGCTGAGCTGGAAGTTTGGAACTAGGGTGAGGTGAGGGAAGGGGAAATGAGGAAACTGTTGAAATCCACATTGATGCCCTGGGGTTGAAGTGTTGCGAGGCAGAAGATGAGGTGTTCTCACGCCTGGAGGAAGAACGCCTCATCTTCCGCCTCGGAACATTTCAACCCCAGGGCATCAATGTGGACTTCAACAGTTTCCTCATTTCCCCTTCCCCCACCTCACCCTAGTTCCAAACTTCCAGCGCAGCACTGTCCCCATGACTTGTCCGGACTTGTCCTACCTGCCTATCTCCTTTTCCACCTATCCACTCCACCCTCTCCTCCTTGACCTATCACCTTCATCTCCTCCCCCACTCACCCATTGTACTCTATGCTACTTTCTCCCCACCCCCACCCTCCTCTAGCTTATCTCTCCACGCTTCAGGCTCACTGCCTTTATTCCTGATGAAGGGCTTTTGCCCGAAACGTCGATTTCGCTGCTCCTTGGATGCTGCCTGAACTGCTGTGCTCTTCCAGCACCACTAATCCAGAATGCAGCTATACAAAACTCTGGTGCAGCTGCACTTGGAGTTGTGCGTACAGTTCTGCTTACTGCATTATAGGAAGGATGTGGAAGCTTTGGAAAGGGTTCAGAAGAGATTTACCAGGATGTTGCCTGGTACAGAGGGATGGTCTTATGAGGAAAGGCTGAGGGACTTGAGGCTGTTTACGTTCGAGAGAAGAAGGTTTAAAGGTGACTTAATTGAGACATAAGATAATCAGAGGGTTAAATCGGGTGGACAGTGAGAGCTGTTTCTTTGGATGGCAATGGCTAGCACGAGGCGATATAGCTTTAAACTGAGGGGTAATAGATGTAGGACAGATGTCAGAGTTAGTTTCTTTACTCAGAGAGTAGTAGGGGCACGGAATGCACTGCCTGCAACAGTCATAGACTCGCCAACTTTAAGGGCATTTAAATGGTCATTGGATAGGTATATGGACGAGAATGGAATAGTGTAGGTTAGATGGGCTTCAGATTGGTTCCACAGGTTAGCGCAACATCGAGGGCTGAAGGGCCTGTACTGCATTGTAATGTTCTATGTTCTATTCAACACCAACAAAGGGAGAAGGTAGATGATACTATTATGCAAAACAAATCAGGACAAGTAATGGGTTATTGTGGATTTATTATTGTTTCCACACAATGTGTATGATCACACTAAATTGCAATTTTTGGGGAAAAATAAACAACTAGGTGTTAATTTTCTAATAAGGCAGGAATTGGCATCTCCTCACCCTTTCATAAGTCCCCCTATAGGATTTTGAATCCATGGTCAATATTTGGCAATCATGGTTGGAAACTCAAGACTAAGTTATTTAAAAACAGTTAATAAAACAGACAGAGAGTAAAACTCAAATGGCTGGTCAATTAACATAAAAAAGGGCTTGAGCATTTCAGGAATAATCAAGTGATGCGGTGGATGGGGGGGGGGGGGGGGGGATCTCTGTCACGACAGCTGTGGCCCATGTGGTGAACATTTTCCATAACAATGGGATAGCCATTTTCAGATTTGGACTCAGCAAAGGAACAGTCAAATGTAAGTTGAAGACTGGATGATGAGACACTGTGAGGGGATCTTGGGTATGATCCCTTGCACCTTACCACCCTTGTTCTTCTAGGTGAAGGCTTTCATTGGTTTGAGAAGTGAAGTAGCCTTGGTGACTTATTATAACGTATTCTATAGATAGTTAACAATGCAGCCAGGGTGAAAGGAAGATATTTTGATATCGGTACTGGTGAGATATTGATCAGATAGCTTTGTGTGAGTGTTGTCACAGCTGCCCCCAGAGTATTTCATCATACCTCTAAGTATGATTTAAGTAGAGGAGAGAATTTGAGGCGACAGGAAGGGAGCCACTCACTGTCAAATGCCCCGTCAGAAGTAGGCTAGAATAATGGCATTTATGTGTTTGATCAAATTAAGTTTCTGGACAATAGCAACCCCAAGATATTAAGAGTGGGGGATCTCAGTAATAGCAGATGGTAAAGCTCTCTCTTCTTGGAGATGCTCAGTTGTTGGGCACTGGTTGGTGTTACTGTTACTTGTCACTTATCAACCCAAGTCTTGATGGTCTCTTCCAAAGCCAACCTATGTTGTACCTTATCTAACAATCTTACAAATCTTTAATCAGCAGAATAGGTTTAGTGGAAGATCACATTGCAGTAGAGCCCACTTGTGTTGGTAAGGAAGTTGCGCTAAAACACTTTAGATTTTAAATGCCCTGTCCTGGCACTAACCATAGGACAAAACCAATTCTCAAAAATATCAGCCAATGACTAACAAGCCAATCAGACATTCCCACATTTTAAAAAGATCTGTTAATAGTTGTTTCTGATCATAACCTCTAATCTGCAGTCAACATATAAATTGCAGCCCATATGGATCTGTATTGCATTTCAAAGAGATAAGAGATCAGGAGATGAGGAGGAAATTGAGATGTGGAAGCTTTCAAAAAGGTCAGATTCTTTCTATAGATTTTTGGTCAAGACAAATTAATTTTAAACAAACATTTAAATAAATCCTGTGAATGAATTAAAAAAAACACACTTAAGGAAAGAAACTCTCCAAATATAAAACAACACCTGCCTCCCTGAGCTATCCTTTAACAGAAAGTCCCCATCGAGGAATATTAAATTACCAGCCAGGAGATACAATCTCATTAAGGTTGATGCTTAGAAATGCTGCATGATCTGGAAAGATCCAAGTATGAGGCAAAACAAGGAGAGAATTAGTCCACAATGCATTCTGCTTTGGTTGCCTCTCTTGTCTTTCTATATCTAAATTGCTAAATTGTATAAAATGCATTGAAGTCTTTCTTGGCATTGACTGTCAGCCAAATTCTAGTTTTGAACTGTTTGCACCAAAATATCATGAGAAAAATATACACACGGGTCATTACTAGAGGCTAAACTAAATGACCTTTGTAAAGAAATATAAAATTCTGTTTCTTTATTTAATAATATACAAAAAGGACCATAAATTTTGTGAAAGGTCTGTCACAACACTAGGTGCAATAGGGTGAGTGGTGCTCCTGAAGTACTTTAAGCAATTTGTATATTTAATAAAGAATGTGAAAAAAGATCAGATTTCTTGTGCTGATCACTCACTCAGAGAGTAAATTCAATTATCAACGAGGTTATGTCCAGCACAGTGTTCAGAAGCTATAATTGTTAGAGAAAGACCAAAAAATGTTGGAAATGCATGGTGTGTTAGATACACGAATGTGTTTTTCTTTTAATTGTGAATTGAAAGCAATTGACAATTCATTTTTAGAAACAGTGCATAATTAGTTGTCTAACATCAGTGCAGATGTTACACATTGTATAACTTGGAGCAGAAGGAGGAGAATTCCTCTTCTATATAACAAATCAATTAAAAGGGATTTGAGGGGTAAAATTTTCACACAGACGGTGGTGCATATGTAGAATGAACAGCATGAGGAAATAATAGAGGTGGGTACAATTTTAACAGTTAAAATATATTTGGATATGTACATGGATAAGGAAGGTTTATTGGGATTTGCTCCAAATGCAGGTAAGTGGGATATAGTTCAATTTAGGAAATCTAGTTGGCACAGACAAGTTAGGCTGAAAAGTCTGTTTAGGTGCTGTATGACTCTTTGGTACTCCAAATGCCATACTTTGATAATAAAGGAATATTATGAGGAATGTCACTGTAGTTATTTTTGATCAACCTATTTGTATGTGTCAAGAAACTCCTCATAGACAGATAGGACAGGGCATTACAAGTTCTGCATTAGTAAATAACTAACGTTGAGCTAACTCATACTGTTAGCTGTTACTTTATGATCGCTCACACCCTCCACCTCCTCCAAGACTTTCATTTCCCTGGACCCCAGTGCCTCATCTTCACCATTGAGATCCAGTCCCTATACACTTCCATCCGCTATGACCAGGACCTCCAAGCACTCCTTTTCTTCCTCTCCCGACGTCCCCACTGGTACCCTTCCACTGACACTCAAATCTGTTTGGCTGGTCCTCACCCTCCCATTTATCTCTCCACCCCAGAGGCTCCCAGCTTCATTCCTGATGAAAGGCTTTTGCCCGAAATGTTGCTTTTCCTGCCAAGAGTACAACAGGTGGATAGAGGTGGGGATGAAAGTGATAGGTCAGAGAGAAGAGTGGAGCAGATAGGTGCCTTGGCTACCTTCTCCCTTCATCCTCACCTCCATCCACCTATTGTACTCGTGGCTACCCTCTCTCACAACCTGCCAGCTCAGCATCATCCTCATGACCTGTCCTACCTGCCAATTTTCCCTCCCACCTTTCCGCTCTACCCTCCTCTCTGATCTATCACCTTCATCCCCACCTCCATCCACCTATTGTACTCGTGGCTACCTTCTTCCCAGTCCCACCCCTCTCCCATTTGTCTCTCCACCTGGAGGCTTCCTGCCTCATTCCTGACGAAGGACTTTTGCCCGAAACATCGATTTTCCTGCTCCTCGGATGCTACCTGAACTGCTGTGCTTTTCCAGCACCACTAATATTCCTCTGGCTGTTAGATATCCCTCGGTCATCTTCGGTACTTTGCTGCAAAGGTGTTTCATATGAAAACGTTACCTTTGATTAGATTAGATTAGATTCCCTACAGTGTGGAAAAAGACCCTTCAGCCCAACCAGTCCACACCGACTCTCCGAAGAGTAATTCACCCAGTCCCATTTCCATCTGAGTAATGGACCTAAACTATGGGCAAATTAGCATGGCCGATTCACCTGACCTGCACATCTTTGGACTGTGGGAGGAAACTGCAGCACCCGGAGGAAACCAACGCAGATACAGGAAGAATGTGCAAACTCCACACAGACAGTCATCAGAGGCTGGAATCAAACCTGGGTCCCTGGTGCTGTGAGAAAGCAGTGCTAACCAATGAACCACTGGCCGCCCTTGATAGAGATTGTTTTGCTGGCAGTTACTCTGGTGATGGCAATTCGTCTCACCGACTAACTCTCAAAATGTCTGCTTCTTTACAACCCAGACATCAGATTGTCTCATTGATTTCATGTTGGCAAAACCGTAAATTCATTATCAATCAGGTTTTAGTATCCTGGAGCATTATTGAAACGAATTGGTTGTCAACATAGCAATCAAAACTCAGGTATTTGTTTCACAGCCAAATGTTACATATTTTCAATTTCCCAGAACAATCTGAGACTGCTATTCAGTCACATGACAGGTACCTGCAAGCTCTCAGTGCAAAACAGCTTTCACTCTCTCAAAGGTACAGTACACACCTTCAACTACATAATATATCACCTTTAAGAAAAACTGAACCAGCATAATGAAAAGATGGTTTCATTTTTTAATCCTAATTCTTAACACCATTACAAGGAAATAGACAGTACTTTAATCTAAGTTCATTTTAATTTCTGCACACATACACATTATATATATATATATAAACAAAACTTTGATATCTGTTCAATCTAATCAATACTTTATCCATTAAATCTGCAATAACAAATCTACTATCACATTCTTATGACCTGTAACATGTACAATTTGTAAATTAAAAGTCTGTAACTAAAGACTCCAACAAAATAATCTCATATTCTAGTCTTTAAATCAGTCCAAGAATTTCAGAGGATTGTGATCCGTGTATACAACTGTCTCTGACACATTGTTCGTCTCATAACCATTAAAATGTTGTAAGGCCAGTCCCAAACTCAATAATTCCTTTTCGATAGTAGAGTATTTTCTCTGGTGGTTGTTGAATTTCTTTGAAAAGTAACTAGCTGGTTGTTCAATTCCATCATCTTCCTGTAGCAGTACAACTCCAACTCCCATATCACTAGCATTGATTGGAACTTTGACAAGTTTCAAAAAAATTGGTGTAGCTAAAACTGGTGCAGTGGTTAATACTGTCTCTTGGCAATGTGTTCTTCTTTAGTAAATCTGTTAGCAGTGGCCCTCCACTGCTGAGGTTTGGAACAAACTTCTGATAGAATCCGCTTAGTCCTAAAAATCAAAGCACCTCTTTCTTTGAGGTTGGTCATAGAAATTCCTCAAAGGCCTTCATCTTTGCATTCCTTGGGGTCACCCTTCCACGACTGATGTTACGTTCCAAGATCGTCACCTCTTTCACAATTCACAAATTCTGTTTACTTTAAGTTTATTATCAGTTTTGCTTTTCAATTGTTCAAAGAGCTCTGCCAACTGTATCATGTGACTCACTAAAAATCACTGCATTATCCAGATAGACTGCACAGCTTCTTAACCCAGCCACAACTGTGACCATGAGCCTTTGGAATGTGCTGTTGCATTCTTCATTCCAAAAGGCATCACTTTGTATTGATATAGCCCCTTTGGAGTTACAAACACAGAAATTTCTTCCACTTTCTCTGACAAAGATACCTGCCAGTAATCACGCAGTAAGTTCCACTTTGTGATGTAAGTGGCTTGTCCAACTTTCTCCAAACAGTCCTCTGATCTTGGTATTGGATGAGTCCAATTTCATTACGGCATTGACCTTCCGATAGTCCACACAAAACTGTTGAGTCCTGTCAGGTTTGGGAGCTAACATGATTGGTGAACTCTGCTCGCTCTGACTATGTTCAATGATATCCTCATTGAGCATTGCATCCACTTCCTTCTAGACCTCTCTGGCTTTGAAAGGATAAAGCCTGTAGGGATGTAGTTTTATTGGAACAGCATTCCCTACTTCTACCTCATGCATAATAGCATTAGCCCTCCCCATCTTATTCCTACATATGTCTTCACACTGTGGCAACATACCTTCAAACTGTGTTCTTTGCTCCTGAGACAGTTAGTTGACTAACCTATCCCACTCCTCAAGAACTTCCTCATTGTTTATGTATTTTGAGGTACATCAAACTCCACGACATCTGGATTGATTCCTCATTCTGCAGGGCAGTGACTAACACCTCCAGTTCCTACTCTCTATAATAATGTTTTCAACTTATTCAGGTGACATATCTGATACAGTTTTTTTCTATCCAGCATCTTTACCAGATAGCTTAACTGACTCAACTTTTTCTCAATTTGATGGGAACTATTAAACCTGGCTTTGAAGGGATCTCCTACCACTGGTTACAATACTAATACATCATTCCCACAGGAAAACAACCGAATTTCAGAGCTTTTATCTGCCACCTGCTTCATTCTATGCTGTGTCCTTTTTAGGTGCTGTTTAGGTACCTCACCTACCCAATTTAATCTCACCCTCACCTCTGATACATAATCCAAGTGTGAGATCTCCCACTTTGGTCCTGTCAATTTCTCTGTAATTAATTTCAAAGAGCCACTCAAAGGAGTAAACAGAGTGGATTCATCTGGGTGCTTCGAATGGCAAACAATACAAATGGGATTCCTTTATCCCAATCATGCGGGTAATCCTGACCTAACACGGCCTTCAGGGCCTCATGCCACTTTTCCAAAGCTCCCTGGGATTCAGGATAATACTGCCTAGATTTAAAGTTCCGAATGCCTAAGCTATCCATGACTTCCTTAAACAGTCTAGAAGTAAAATTAGAACCTTGGTCTGACCAAATTTCTTTGGTAACCCAAACCACTTGAAGAAAGCTACTAACTCCTCTACCACCCTTTTTGCCTTAATACTCTGTAATAGAATTGCCTCCAGAAATTTGGTAGACACATCCATTATGGTTAGCAAGTACTGGTTCCCATTTTTATTTCTTGGGAGGGGATCTACACAGTCAATCATAGCCCGTGTAAAAGGTTCTTCAAATGTGGAAATTGGCAACAAAGGGGCTGGTTTTATTACTGCCTGTGGCTTACCTACCATTTGGCATGTGTGACACATACGGCAAAAGTTAACCACATCCTTGTGCAGTCCAGGTCAATAGAAGTTATTTTGTACCTTAGCCTGAGTCTTCCATATGCCGAGATAGTTCAGGTGCTACCCGTAACACTTCCAGTCTGTACGCTACCAGCAACACAATTTCGTGCACTTCTGCCCATTTCTCCTCTGCACTAACCTGCTGTGGTCTCCATTTTTGTCTTAGGATTCTATCTTTTTGATAATAGCCTTCAGGAATATTTTCTGACTCCTTTTCTCAGTATGCATCGACATATATATCTTTTATTGTCTTGTCTTTCTATTAGTTTTTCAAGACTAAACACTTTTTGCCTTATCCGTTTTTTTCTGCACCATTACAGCTAATAGGATGTCCGCTAACCGAACCTCAACTCCTTTGTCTTTGTCTTTGTCTTTAGTTTTTGCTTTGTGCTGTGACTTATGATAGTGGGATCTTGTTACTGCACAGTCTGAGAAAATTCCAGGGTATTTATCTTTTAACTTCTCAGATCCCTGGTCTTCTCCACAACAAGGGGTGTCACTTCTAACTTGGATCCTGCTAAATTGCACCAAAGAATAACCTGTATTCCTGGAACTGAAACTATCAATCACTCCCACTGTTACTTCCCCAGTCTTGAGTTGGCACTCCAACCGGATCTTACATAGGGGAATGCTAAATTCCTGTCCACCTATCCTACAGGTTACCACTATCTCAGGTAACAGGTCAGAAAAAGTGCAAATATGTTAATCTCTTGCTATTAGACACTGATTAGATCCTGTATCTCTCAAAATTATAACATCTTTCCCTACTCCCCCTGTTCTTTCTGAGTAAACTTTACCCACAGAGGCGAATTACTTAGGATTATTTTGAGATCAGGCTCTAGCTCCATATCCAGCCCCTGCCTCGGCTGTGCACTTTCCTGCAGCTCCTCAATTTTTCTTGGGGTTTCCAATGCTACTTTCACTAATGCCACTGGCTTTGCCTCTTTTACCACATCTTTGCCCACGGTTCCTTTCTTTAACAACCAGCACTGTGACTTTATGTGACCAACCTTCTGGCAGTGAATATACCTTTTCCCAGTGCCCTTCTGAAACCACCAGCACACTGTAATTTTCTGTGTCCCACTCCATTACAGTGAAAACACGTGAGGCCTTTCACCTCCTGTCCACCCTTTTGGGCTTATTTTTTTAACCTGTGGTAAACTATTACCAGTGTGCTCTACTCTTTGTTTTGTAGTGTAGGATCTCCCCTCCTCCCAATTTCTATTCCCCACAAGATAAAACTCTTGCCTGAAGCTGAACTTTGCCTTTTGAACCAATGCATGTTCTCTGCTGCACTTCTCACTTCTCGAACTTTCTGTTCATCCACATGAATACTTATCATCTCTGGAAGTGAGTTTTTAAACTCCTCTGGTAGAATAATCTCTCTTAGAGCCTCATAGATCTAATCTATTTTTAAGGCCTGCACCCATTTCTCAAATTCTTTTGAACTCAACATACGCTTGACCTGGTTCCTTCTTTGTGCTTCTGAACTGCTGTCTACACACTTCTGGTACCAATTCAGAAGCACTCAAAATAGTCTGTTTGACATCTTCATAATCTCTTGACCCCTCATCTGACAGCGCTGCAAATACCTCACTAGCTCTGCTGACCAGTTTAGTCTGAACTAGCATCACCCACAAGTCCTCTGACCACTCCATCTGCCTAACCAATTTTTCAAATGAAATAAACATCTTTCTCATCAAAATGTGGCAATGTTTTAACATATTTGTATATATCACTACCTTCTCTCTTCATCTCCATCCTGTTTACTTGACTTTCCTGACGAAGTTGCAACTTCTCAAGTTCAAATTCTCTCTCTCTTCCTTCTCCCTCTCTTTGCTCAGCTAAGAACCTTCTCTCTCTCTCCCTTTCTTTATCTTCTAACTCCATTTTCCTCAATTTTAATTTAAGTTTATCTAACTCTACTGTACTAATCTGTTTCTCTGATGCACCTAAATGCTTGAATAATTCCCTTAGAATTTCGGCTTTACTTTTGACTTTGGTGAAACCCAAATCTAACCTCTTTTCTAATTCTAAAAATATGACCTTCTAAACTTTCTTGGCAAATTTGGAAATCATCTTTAAACCCTAGAAGTTTGTTAGCAATTTTAAGAGCTAGTCTCTCAATTTTAATTTCATCAACCACAAATAATTGAAATTAAACAAATTGTCTCATCAATGTTTTTATTTAAAGATTAGGACACCAATCATAGAACATAGATAGAACATAGAAAAGTACAGCACAGAACAGGCCCTTAGGCCCACGATGTTGTGCCGAGACTTAATCCTAATGTAAAATATAATAATTTAACCTATGCACCCCTCAACTCACTGCTATCCATGTGCATGTCCAGCAGTCGCTTAAATGTCCCCAATGACTTTGCGTCCACCATCTCAACTGGCTTTGTATTCCATGCATTCACAATTCTCTGTGTAAAGAACCTACCTCGGATGTCTCCTTTATACCTTCCTCCTAATATCTTCAAACTATGACTTCTCGTACCAGTCAACCCTGTCCTGGGGAAAAGTCTCTGGCTCTTGACTCCATCTATTCCTCTCATTATTTTGCACACCTCGATCAGGTCTCCTCACTTCCTCCTTCTCTCCAGAGAGAAAAGTCTGAGCTTATTCAACCTCTCTTAATAAGACAAGCCTTCCAGTCCAGGCAGCATCCAGGTAAACCTTCTTTGAACCCTCTCCAAAGCCTCTGTATCTTTCCTATAGTAAGGCAATCAGAACTGGACACAATATTCCAAGTGTGGTCTCACCAGGGACTTGTACAGCTGCAGCAAAACCTCGGAGCTCTTAAACTCGATCCCCCTGATAATGAAAGCTAAAACACCATATGCTTTCTTAACAATCCTATCCACTTGGGTGGCAACTTTGAGGGATCTATGTACTTGCACACCCAGATCCCTCTGTTCCTCCACTCTGCCAAGAATCCTGTCTTTAATCCTATATTCAGCATTCGAGTTCGACCTTCCAAAATGCATCACTTCGCACTTACCCACGTTGAACTCCATCTGCCATTTCTCAGCCCAGCTCTGCATCCTGTCTATGTCACGCTGCAGCCTGCAGTAGCCCTCTATACTATCAATGACACCTCCAATCTTTATGTCATCCACAAATTTACTACCCCCTTAACCTCCTCATCCAAGTCATTTATAAAAACGACAGAGAGCAAAGGCCCAAGAACAGAGCCCTGTGGAACCCCACTCAACAATGACCTCCAGGCAGAATACTTTCCATCTACAACCACTCTCTGCCTTCTGTCAGCCAGCCAATTCTGAATCCAAATAGCCAAATCTCCCTGTATCCCATACTTCCTGACTTTATGAATGAGCCTACCATGGGGAACCCTATCAAATGCCTTGCTGAAATCCATATAAACCACATCCACTGTTCTACCATCGTCGACCTGTCTTGACACCTTGGCAAGTGTTAATAACTGCTGGGATCGTTCATACCCCAAGTCGATTCAAATCTGGCCAAATCTCAGACTGGATCTGTCTAAATCAGTCCTGACCCGAACCCTCAAACTGTTATGACACCGTGGTAAACCTTTTTGCTAATTAAACCAAATACACAGAAAAGTTCACCTTGCCTCATAATCTGTTAACGTATGAGTGACAGAGAACTCCCAAATTTCTCTATTTAAAGAAAAAGTATCAATTTATTCTTTAACTCTAAAAATGAACAATAAAACGACAATTACCTCCAACTCTAAGCCTGCTTTCTCTGAACTGCTTGTTATCTGCTTCTGGTGCAGGTGACTGAGGTGTCAGTGGGGGAGCACTTTGGGGCCGGCGACCATAATTCTATTAGATTTACAAAAGTGGTGGGACAGGATAGACCAGATCTAAATGCTGAAGTTCTAAATTGGAGAAAGGCCAATTTTGATGGTATTAGGCAAGAACTTTCAAAAGCTGATTGGAGGCAGATGTTCACAGGTAAAGGGACGGCTGGAAAATGGGAAGCCTTCAAACATGAGCTAACGAGAATCCAGAAAAAAATTATTTCTGTCAGGGTGAAAGGGAAGGCTGGTAGATATAGGGAATGCTGGATGACTAAAGAAATTGAGGGCTTGGTTAAGAAAAAGAAGGAAGCATATGTCAGGTATAGACAGGATCGATCGAGTGAATCCTTAGAAGAGTATAAAGGCAGTAGGAGTATACTTAAGAGGGAAATCAGGAGGGTAAAACGGGAACATGAGATAGCTTTGGCAAATAGAATTAAGGAGAATCCAAAGGGTTTTTACAAATATATTAGAGACAAAAGAGTAACCAAGGAGAGAATAGGGCCCCTCAAAGATCAGCAAGGCGGCCTTTGTGTGGAGCCACAGAAAATGGGGGAGATACTAAATTAATATTTTGCATCAGTATTTACTGTGGAAAAGGATATGGAAGATATAGACTGCAGGGAAATAGATGGAGACATCTTGCAAGATGTCCAGATTACAGAGGAGGAAGTGCTGGATGTCTTGGAACAGTTAAAGGTGGATAAATCCCCAGGACCTGATTAGGTGTACCCAAGAACTCTGTGGGAAGCTAGAAAAGTGATTGCTGGGCCTCTTGCTGAGATATTTGTATCATCGATAGTCACAGGTGAGGTGCCGGAAGACTGGAGGTTGGCAAACGTGGTGCCACTGTTTAAGGGCGGTAAAGACAAGCCAGGGAACTATAGACCGGTGAGCCTGAAAAGATATAAAAGAGACCTAAGGGGCAACTTTTTCATGAAGAGGGTGGTACGTGTATGGAATGAGCTGCCAGAGGATGTGGTGGAGGCTGGTACAATTGCAACATTTATGAGGCATTTGGATGGGTATATGCATAGGAAGGGTTTGGAGGGATATGGGCCGGGTACTGGCAGGTGGGACTAGATTGGATTCGGATATCTGGTTGGCATGGACGGGTTGGACTGAAGGGTCTGTTTCCATGCTATACATCTCTATGACTCCATGACTCTAACTCTATAACAATATACTGTTTCAATAACCACCTGTATTAAAATTACATCAACTTAATTTCAAAACCACACAGCAGCTGTTGTTTCCGGTGTCTGCCTTCCTCTGGCTGTAGATCTCCCTGGGTTGTCTTTGGTTTTTTGCTGCAAAGGTGTTTCATATGAAAATGTTACCTTTAATAGACAGTGTTTTTCTGATGATGGCAATTGGTCTCACTGGCTAACTCTCAAAATGTCTGCTTCTTTATAACCCAAACATCGGATTATCTCATTGGTTTCATGGTGGCAAAACAGTAAGTTCAATATCAATCAGGTTTTAGTATCCTAGGGCATTATTTAAATGGATTGCTATGTTGACAACCATTCAAATTTAACCAAATCAAAACTCAGGTATTTGTTTCACAGCCAAATGTCACATGACAGATGCCTGCAAGCTCTCAGTGCAAAATAGCTTTCACTGTCTTAAAAGATACAGTACACACCTTCAACTTCATAACAATTTTCAATTATGGAGCCCAGAGGAGGAATGTGTGTGCTTTGAAAATGGTTTGTCTGTGTTGCACGCCTCCAGAATGCATTTGAATTTCCAAAGTGTGGCAATGGACAAGAACTTGTTCACGTCTAATTAACAGCTTGCAAAGACACCTTTACTGGTTCTTAATAAAGGGAGCGCATGAAAAGGATTTTCAATTTGTAAACTCCAAATCCAAACAAACAGTCTGCTACATGTTGATACACAATTGTCAAGGTCAATGTGGGCAAGGCAGAAACAAAGAAATTTTTTTAAAATATTGTAAACCTTAAAAGCTGAAGAGAGTTTGCTCTGAATCAGGCCTAGTATCTTTCAGTGGTCAATGTGGTCACTTCTGTGCACCATGAGGCTGTGTGGTCTCCAGTACTGAAGAACAGTCATATTCTACTTGAAATATTAACTGTGTTTCTCTCACAGATGCTTCCAGACTTGAATATTTATAGCACATGTTTTATTATTTTAAGATTTCCAGAATCTGCAATATTTTTTATATTATAATGTGATAACCATCCTGCAGAGATCTGATTGGTTCTCTGTCTCAGCAATATAATTTCTGTTCACATTAAATTTATTGTCTTCCTCTATTTAGATACCAATCTAAATGGAAATCAGTGTAATGTAAGATGAAATAAATCTTCAACATATTTGTGTATCACACTCTCCACTAACTTCTATTTAATAAGCAAGAACAAAACGCTAGTGCTAGTACAAGCTTTGTTTATCAACATGGATCAGAACTAAGACATCATTGGACAAATTTAGTAGAATGAGCAAAAATTAACACCCACCCAATTACTGCCAAATCACAAATACATGAGCTCCAACCCACACGCCAAATTAAATCCCGAAGTAAAACTATTCAGCTCTCTAGCACTAACATCTCTCAGCTAGATAAGCGCAAGGTAAATTGAAATGCAAGCTGCAAAATAATAATCAAAATACTCCTACTTTACAAAAGTGATTGCAGCTCAAAGTACTTCTTTGGCTTCTAACTTGTTTGAGAATGCTAATGGTTGTGAACAATGTTAAGTAAATACAAAACTTTGTTTTCTGCCTTCGGTGAGATTCTAAGTCTGAATGGTGATAAGAAACTTGTCAAGCATAACAACTTGCCAATATTATCGTAAGAATTTACCCATTGAAAGTTAATGTGCATATCGCAGAGTTATAGAGCCAGAGAGAGATGTACAGCACGGAAACAGACCCTTTGGTCCAACTTGTCCAGACCGAGCAGATATCCCAACCGAATCCAGTCACATTTCGTACCACTTGGCCCATATCCCTCTAAACCCTTCCTATTCATAGACCCAACTAAATGCCTTTTAAATGCTGTAATTGTACTAGCCTCCACCACTTCCTCTGGCAGCTCACTCCGTACACAGAGCACCTTCTGCATGAAAAGGTTGTTCATTAGGTCCCTTTTATATCTTTCTCCTCTCACCCTCTAGTTCTGGACTTCCCCGCCCCAGGGAAAAAGACTTCGTCTATTTATCCTATCCATGCCCCTCATGATTTCACAAACCTTGAAAGTCACCCCTCAGCCTCCGACACTCCAGGGAAAACAGCCCCAGCCTATACAACCTCTCCCTATAGATCAAATTCTCCAACCCCGGCAACATCCTTGTAAATCTTTTCTGAACTCTTTCAAGTTTCATAAAATCCTCATGAACTCCCAACTCTTATACTCAAAGGTCTGAGAAATGAAGGCAAGCGTACTTATTGCATTCTTAACTGCCCTGCCTACTTGTGATGCAAATTTCAAAGAATTATGTACCTGAACCCCTAGATCTCTCTGTTCTATAACACTACTCAGGGCCCACTTTTAATTGTATAAGTCCTGACCTTGTTTTATTGTCAGAAATGCAATACCTTGCATTTATTCAAATTAAACCCCATCTACCACTCCTCAGACCATTGACCCAATTGACGAAGATCTCTTTCTAATCTTGGATAACCTTCTTCATTCTCCACTATACCACCAATTTGGTGTCATCTGCAAACTTACTCACCATGCCTTCTATGTTCTTATCTGAATCATCTATATAAATGACAAAGAAAGGTGGACCCAGCACCAGCATCAATGCCTGTGGCACTCCACTGGTTGCAGGCCTCCAGTCTGAAAAAGAACTCTCCACCACCACATTCTGTGTCCTGCCACCAAGCCAATTTTGTGTCCAATTGACAAGCTTACTCTGAATCCCATGTGATCTAACTTTATTAATTGACCTACCATGTGGAATCTTGTCAAAGGCTTTACTAAAGTTCAAGTAAACAGTGTCTACAGCTTTGCTCTCATCAAACTTTTTGATTAGTTCATTAAAAAGAACTCAGTCAAGTTTGTGAGACACGATTTTTCTTGCACAAAACCATGCTGACTATCCCAAATCAATCCTTGCCTCTCCAAATGCCTGTAAATCCGATCTTTCAGAATCACCTCCAATAACTTAGCCCCCCACCCATGTCATACTCATGGATCCATAGTTCCCAGGCATCTCCTTTCTTAATGACACAACATTAGCCACCCTCTTGTCCTCTGGTACGTCAGCCGTGTTTACAGATGACAGAAATATCTCCGTTAGGGCCCCACAATTTCCTCTCTAACATCCCACAATGTCCTGGGATACACTTGATCAGGTCCTGGAGATTTATCTACTTTTAGGTTTTCTAAGACCCCAGAAGTTCCTCTTTTCTAACGTGAACTGTTTTTAAAACATTTATTTCCCTGAGTTCGCTAGTCTCCACTTCTTTCTCAACAATAAAAACTGATGTGAAATGTTCATTTAATATCACTTCTATCTCCGGGGGTCCAACATAAAGACAGTCTTTAAGATGTCCTACTCTTTCTCTAATTGATTTCTTGCTCTCAATGTATTTGTCGAATCTTTTTGGATTATCTTTAACCTTATCTGTCCAAACGATCTCATACACCTCTTTACCTTTCTGATTTCCTTAAGATAACCCTTCATTCTTTATTCTCTTAAAGAGATTTAGTTGATTTCAGTTGTCTATATCTAATGTATAATTCTTTCTTATTCTTGACTAGAACTTCAAAAGCTTTATTCAGCCATTATTCCCCAATTTTAGCAGCCTCGCCTTTCACCCGAATAAGAATATAGTGCCTCAACTCTCATTATCACACTTTGAAGGCCACCCACTTGTCAGTCTCCCCTTTACTTCTGAACAGTCTACTCCAATCAAGTTCTGAAAGTCCTTGTTTCATCCACTTAAAATTTGTCTTGCTCCAATTAAAAATGAATTTTTATGGAAGACTTATCCTTTTCCATAACAATTTTAAAACTGAGTATTATGATCGCTAGCATTGTGATTTTCTTTTTGAGTGCGAGCAGCAGCGGAGGTAAGATGAACCCGAAAGACTGCAGCTAAGGTAAGGCAGTTTTTAAAAATTACTTACCGGTAGCGGACAGCTGTGTTTTCCCTTTCAAAGAAGGAGTGGGAGCAGCGGGGGAAGTGACGAAGACCAGAGGGGCAGCCGGGAAGGAAAGCAGTGAGTATAAATTCTCACCCTTCATGGCACATGTCTCCGCTGGCTACATCTGCGGGAAGTGCACCCAACTCCAGCTCCTTGAAAACCGTGTTAGGGAATTGGAGCTGGAGCTGGATGAAGTACGGATCATTCGGGAGGATGAGGGGGTAATTGAGAGGAGTTACCGGGAGTTGGTCACTCCTAAGGCTCAGGACAAGGATAGATGGGTTACAAGGTAAAAACAATGACTGCAGATGCTGAAAACCAAATACTGGATTAGTGGTGCTGGAAGAGCACAGCAGTTCAGGCAGTTGAACTGCTGTGCTCTTCCAGCACCACTAATCCAGTAGATGGGTTACAGTCAGGGGGAGGAAAGGGGACAGACAGACAGTGCAGAGATCCCCTGTGGACATTCCCCTCAGCAATAAGTATACCGTTTTGGATACTGCTGGGGGGATGACCTACCAGAGGAAAGCCATAGCAGTCAGTTCTCTGGCACTGAGCCTGACACTGTGGCAAAGAAGGGAAGGGGGCAGAATAGAAAAGTACTCGTGGTAGGGGATTCGATAGTTAGGGGAATCGACAGGAGATTTTGCGGTCAGGATCGGGATTCCCAGAAGGTATGTTGCCTCCCTGGTGCCAGGGTCCGGGACGTCTCCGATCGGGTATATAAGGTTCTAAAAGGGGAGGGCAAATAGCCAGAAATCGTGTTACATATTGGCACTAATGATATAGCCAGGAAAAGGATCGAGGATATAAAAAATGATTTCAGGGAGTTAGGGTGGAAGCTGCAAAGCAGGACAAACAGAGTAGTGTTCTCTAGTTTACTACCGGTGCCACGAGATAGCGAGGCGAGGAACAGAACCGGGCGCAGCTTAACATGTGGCTGCGCAACTGGTGTAGGAGGGAGGACTTCAGATATGTAGATAATTGGGATGCCTTCTGGGGAAGGTGGGACCTGTACAAGAAGGACGGGTTGCATCTGAACTGGAAGGGGACCAATGTCCTGGGTGGAAGGTTTGCTCAAGTAGTTCGAGAGGGTTAGAACTAGTATGGCAGGGGGGTGGGAACCTGAGCTGTATATCGGAGGGGAGAGTTGATGCAGGTGAGGCAATAGCAAGAGGTAGACCAGCTAGTGGGAAGGATTTTCCTGGGAAGGAACCAAGGGATCAGTTAAAGTGTGTTTGCTTTAACGCAAGGAGTATCAGGAATAAAAGTGATGAACTTAGAGCATGGATCAGTACCTGGTGCTATGATGTTGTGGCCATAACAGAGACATGGGTTTCTCAGGGGCAGGAATGGTTGGTGGATGGTCCAGGGTTTAGAGCATTCAAAAAGAATAGGGAGGGGGGGGGGAAAGAGGAGGGGGTGTAGCATTACTAATCAGAGAGGGTATCACAGCTACAGAAGCTTCCATTGTCAAGGAAGATCTGTATGGGTAGAAATTAGGAACAGCAAGGGAGCAGTCACCTCGTTAGGGGTTTACTACAGGCCCCCCAATAGCAGCAGAGAGATGGAAGAAAGCATAGGTCAGCAGATTTTGGAAAAGTGTGAACGTAGTAGGGTTGTTGTAATGGGTGAGTTTAACTTTCCCAATATTGATTGGAACGTCCTTCGAGCAGAAGATTTGAATGGAGCTGTTTTTGTAAGGTGTGTTCAGGAGGGTTTCCTAACTCAGTATATTGACAGGCCGATGAGGGGAGAGGCCATTCTAGACTTGGTGCTCGGAAACGAGCCGGGGCAGGTATCAGATCTTGTGGTGGGAGAGCATTTTGGTGATAGTGACCACAACTGCCTCACATTCTACATAGCTATGGAGAAGGAGAGGATTAGGCAAAATGGGAGGATATTTAATTGGGGAAGAGGAAACTATGATGTGATTAGACATGAGTTAGGAAGCATGGATTGGGAGCAATTGTACCATGGTAAAGGCACTATAGACATGTGGAGACTGTTTAAGGAACAGTTGTTGCAAGTGATGAATAAATATGTCCCTCTGAGACAGGCAAGAAGTGGTAAGATAAAGGAACCTTGGATGACGAGAGTGGTGGAGCTTCTTGTCAAAAGGAAGAAGGTAGCTTACATAAGGTGGAGGAAGCTAGGGTCAAGCTCAGTTCTTGAGGATTACAGGCAGGCGAGGATGGAGCTCAAAAATGGTCTGAGGAGAGCCAGGAGGGGGCACGAGAAAGGCTTGGCAGAACGGATTAGGGAGAACACAAAGGCATTTTACACTTATGTGAGGAATAAGAGAATGGTCAAAGAAAGAGTAGGGCCGATAAGGGATAGCATAGGGAACTTGTCTGTGGAGTCTGAGGAGGTAGGGGAAGCCCTAAATGAGTTTGTTGCTCTGTCTTTATGAAAGAAACGAACCTTGTAGTGAATGAAACCTTTGAAGAGCAGGTGTGCATGCTGGAATGGATAGAGATAGAGGAAGCTGATGTGCTGAAAATTTTGTCAAACATTAAGATTGACAAGTCGCCAGGCCCAGACAAGATTTGTCCTCAGCTGCTTTGGGAATCGAGAAATGCATTTGCTTTGCCACTTGCGAAGATCTTTGCATCCTCGCTCTCTACTGGAGTCGTACCTGAGGACTGGAGAGAGGCAAATGTAATTCCTCTCTTCAAGAAAGGAAATAGGGAAATCCCCGACAATTACAGACCAGTAGGTCTCACGTCTGTCGTCTGCAAGGTGTTAGAAAGGATTCTGAGGGATAGGATTTATGACCATCTGGAACAGCATGGCTTGATTAAACACGGCTTTGTGAGGGGTAGGTCATGCCTCACAAACCTTATCGAGTTCTTTGAGGATGTGACTAGAAACGTTGATGAGGGTCGAGCTGTGGATGTGGTGTATATGGACTTCAGCAAGGCATTTGATAAGGTTCCCCATGGTAGGCTCATTCAGAAGGTCAGGAGGAATGGGATACAGGGGAACATAGCTGTCTGGATTCAGAATTGGCTGGCCAACAGAAGACTGCGAGTGGTAGTAGAAAAAAAATATTCTGCCTGGAAGTCTGTGGTGAGTGGTGTTCCACAGGGCTCTGTCCTTGGACCTCTACTGTTTGTAATTTTTATTAGTGACTTGGATGAGGGAATTGAAGGATGGATTAGCAAGTTTGCAGACAACACAAAGGTTGGAGGTGTTGTTGACAGTATAGAGGGCTGTTGTAGGCTGCAGCGGGACATTGACAGGATGTAGAGATGGGCTGAGAGGTGGCAGATGGAGTCCAACCTGGATAAATGCGAGGTGATGCATTTTTGAAGGTCGAATTTGAAAGCTGAGTACAGGATTAAGGACAGGATTCTTGGCAGTGTGGAGGAACAGAGGGATCTTGGTGTGCAGGTACATAGATCCCTTAAAATGGCCACCCAAGTGGACAGGGTTGTCAAGAAAGCATATGGTGTTTTGGCTTTCATTAACAGGGGGATTGAGTTTAAGAGTCATGAGATCTTGTTGCAGCTCTATAAAACTTTGGTTAGACTGCACTTGGAATACTGCGTCCAGTTCTGGTCGCCCTATTATAGGAAAGATGTGGATGCTTTGGAGAAGGTTCAGAGGAGGTTTACCAGGATGCTGCCTGGACTGGAGGGCTTATCTTATGAAGAGAGGTTGACTGAGCTCGGACTTTTTTCATTGGAGAAAAGGAGGAGGAGAGGGGACCTAATTGAGGTGTACAAGATAATGAGAGGCATAGATAGAGTCGATAGCCTGAGACTATTTCCCAGGGCAGAAATGACTAACATGAGGGGTCATAGTTTTAAGCTGGTTGGAGGAAAGTATAGAGGGGATGTCAGAGGTGGGTTCTTTACACAGAGAGTTGTGAGAGCATGGAATGCGTTGCCAGCAGCAGTTGTGGAAGCAAGGTCATTGGGAACATTTAAGAGACTACTGGACATGCATATGGTCACAGAAATTTGAGGGTGCATACATGAGGATCAGTGGTGGGCACAACGTTGTGGGCTGAAGGGCCTGTTCTGTGCTGTACTGTTCTATGTTCTATGTTCTAGTCCCAAAGTGTTCTCCAGTTAAAACTTCAGTCACTGGCCCTGGCTTATTTCCCAAGAGAAGGTCAAGTTTTGCTCCTTCACTAGTGGGGACATTTGCAACTTGATAAAGAAGATTTTCTTGAATACATTTAACAAGCTCTTCACTATTACAAACCTTTAACATTACCGGTCAATATTTGGAGAATGAAAATGCCCTATAATTACAGCCTTATTATTCTTACGTATATCTGAGATATCTCGACATTTTTGCTTCTCAATTTCCTTCTGACTTATGGGCGCCTATAGTACAATCCATCAAGGTGATCATCCCTTTATTTTTTCTAATTTTGATCCATAATATTTAAAAGTTAAAACATTAATCTGAAGTTTCATGCAAAATCTTCCTTTTCACAAGCAAAATGACAAAGAACAAAGAAAATTTACAGCCCAGGAACAGGCCCTTCCACCCTCCAAGCCTGAGCCGATCCAAATCCTCTGTCTAAATCTGTCGCCCAATCCCTAACCATCTGTATCCCTCTGCTCCCCACCTGCTCATGCATCTGTCCAGACGCATCTTAAATGAATCTACCGTGCCTGCCTCTACCACCTCTGCTAGCAACACCTTCCAGGCACCTACCACCCTCTGTGTAAAGTACTTGCTGTGTATATCCCCCTTAAACTTTCCACCTCTCACCTTGAAAGTGTGACCACTCCTTATTGAATCCTTCATCCTGGGAAAAAGCTTGTCTCTATTCACCCTGTCTATACCCTTCATGATTTTGTAGGCCTCAATCAGGTCCCCCCTCAATCTCCTTTTATCTAATGAAAACAATTCTAACCCAGTCAACCTCTCTTCATAGCTAGCACCTTCCATACCAGATAAACATCCTTGTAAACCTTCTCTGCACCCTCTCCAAAACGTCCACATCCTTTTTGTAATGTGGCAACCAGAACTGTACACAGTATTTTAAATGCAGCCGAACCAATGTCTTCTACAATTTTAACATGACCTGCTAGTTCTTATACTCAATACCCTGTCCTAGAAGGCAAGCATACCATATGCCTTCTTGACTACTGTATCCACCTGTGCAGAAACCTTCAGGGTACAATGGACCTACACTCCCAGATCTCTCTGCCTATCAACTTTTCCCAAAGCACTTCCGCTCATTGTATAATTCACTCTAGAATTAGACTTGCCTAAATGCATCACCTCACATTTGCCTGGATTGAACTCCATTAGCCACTTCTCTGCCCAACTCTCCAGTCTATCTATATCCTCCTGTATTTTTTGACAGTCCCTTATGCTTTCTGCTACTCCATCAATCTTGGTGTCATCTGCCAACTTACTGATCATACCACAGTGCCCTCTTCCAGATCATTTATGTACATTACAAACAACAGTGGCTCCAGCACTGACCCCTGTGGAACACCACTGGTCACCTTTCTCCATTTTGAAAAAACTCCCTTCAACTACTACTCTCTGTCTCCTGTTGCTCAACCAGTTCTTTATCCACCTAGCTAGAGCACCCTGTACACCATGTGACTTCACTTTCTCCATTAGTTTACCATGGGAACCTTATCAAATGCCTTACTAAAGTCCATGTATATGACATCAACAGCCCTTCCTTCATCTATCAACTTGATCACTTCCTCAAAGAACTCTATTAAGTTGATAAGACACGATCTCCCCCGCACAAAACCATGTTGCCTATCACTGAGAAGCCCATTCTTTTCCAAATATAAATACATTTTATCCTTCAGTACCTTTTCCAGCAACGTTCCCACCACTGATGTCAGGCTCACTGGTCTGTAGTTACCTGGAATATCCCTACTACCCTTCTTGTCTGGGGGACAACAACATGAACAACCTTCCAGTCCTCCGGCACCTTATCTCTGTTTAAGGATATCTGTTAGGGCCCCAGCTATTTCCTCTCTCGCCTCTCTCAGCAACCTGGGATAGATCCCATCCGGTCCTGGGGATTTGTCCACCTTAATAACCTCTAGCCTATCCAACACATCGTCCCTACTTACGTCAACGTGATCCAGACTAATCAAACTTCTATCCCTAATCTCAAGATTCATCATGTTCCTCTCCTCAGTGAGCACTGATGCAAAATAATCATTCAGATTCTCACCCATTCTCTCAGGTTCGACACACAGCCTTCCTTCGTTATCCTTTAGTGGACCAATCCTTTCTCTAGTTACCCACTTGCTTCTTATATAAGAATAAAAGGCTTTGGGATTCCCCTTAATTCTGCTTGCTTGATTCCTCATTTAAGTCTGGTCCTACTCTCCTGATATTTCTCCAGGGCCCATTCTGTTCTTAGCTGCCTGAAATCAGTTTTGAGAGACATGATTTCCCATGCACAAAGCCATGCTGACTATCCCTAAACAGTCCTTGTCCCTCAGGACTCCCTCCAACATCTTGCCCACCATTGATGTCAGGCTCACCAGTCTATAGTTCCCTGGCTTTTACTTACCACCTTTCTTAAATAGTGGCACCATGTTAGCCAACCTCACCTGTGACTATCGATGATACAAATATCTCAGCAAGGGGCCCAGCAATTACTTCTCTAGCTTCCCACAGAGTTCTTCGGTACACCTGATCAGGTCCTGGAGATTTATCCACTTTTATACATTTCAAGACATCTAGCACCTCCTCTTCTGTAGTGACATTTTTCATGATGTCACCATCTATTTTCCTACATTCTGTGTCTTCCATGTCCTTCTCCATGGTAAACACTGATGCAAAATACCCACTTAGTATCTCCCCCATCGCCTGCAGCTCCACACAAAGGCCGCCTTGCTGATCTTTGAGGGGCCCTATTCTCTGAGGAGAAAGTGAGGACTGCAGATGCTGGAGATCATCGGGCATCGATTCTCCTGTTCCTTGGATGCTGCCTGACCTGCTGCGCTTTTCCAGCAACACATTTTCAACTCGGGCCCTATTCTCTTCCTAGTTACCCTTTTGTCCTTAATGTATGTTTAAAACCCTTTGGATTCTCCTTAACCTTATTTTCCAAAGCTACCTCATGCCCCCTTTTTGCCCTCCTGATTTCCCTCTGAAGTATACTTCTATTGCCTTTATACTCTTCCAAGGATTCACTCGATCTGATGACGTTAGAAACACACCACCCAGATATCATTGTTTAAACTGGGAAAAATGGGGTTGAGCTTGTATTGAACTTCAACTGAGAATAAGTCTGATTTTGGAGATTGACTGTATGTTCTGTAATGAATGGCATGAAACCTCATCTTCTCTGAATTTAAATCAGTGGATATAACAAAATCAGACAGTTTCTCTAAAAGGGGAGTTGATCACCATTTACAGATTTGTGCTTGGACAGTAAATTGAAAAATAAAAGATAGCCACAAAGTCTTAGGTTATCTGGGCAAGAAGTAGAAAGATATTTTTTTACTTGCTTTGGAGGGATCTGGGCCAAATGCAGACAGATGGGAATAGTTTAGTTTGGGAACATGGTCAGTGTGGACCAGTTGGACAAAGGGTTTGTTTTCATATTGTTTGACTCTGACTTCACAGAGGAGAAGCCAGGGAAACTAAAGAGAGTTCGGAAAATAGAAATAGGAAAATGGGAATTATCATTAACAGGTTAGGGATTCTAAAAAGCAGTCAGGAATTTAACAGTTGGGCATCTTATCCGGGAGAGATATCAAAACATTTTGTTCATTAGTCTGATCAACTGTTTGATGGTTTACCTGAGAGGGAAGAAACCAAAAAAAATTGCTGAACATATCTGATATAAAGCACCAAGTACAGTGAAAAGAATTAAAGTGTCAAGATTTCATAAAATCTCATATTTGAATATCTGCAAATCTTTGAGGAAAGATTGTTGTGGAAGAACCCAAAGGGTCAAAAATGTGCCAAAGTCCCACTATTCCTTTCCAAACTCTAACTGATGATTATCCTCAATGTTGCACTTTATTTTAAAACAGAAAATGTCACTCAGATTTTCAGTCAGAAGCATTATCTAATTTCTTTACAGTTCTGATGTATTTAAGAATTGCAATGCTCTTTACATTAGGTGTAATAAGCTGTAAGGTTGCATCACCTATTTACTGTATTAATATTTTGACAACAAAATAAGCTTAAAATGACAATAAAAATAATGCATAGTCCTTACTTCAAAATTCATAGTTTAGGCCCAAAGTCAAGAATATTGTACTTTCAAAAATATTCATTGAATTCAGAATTTGCCAATAAGGTTCAAAATGTATCATTGTCTCAAGCATATAGGAATCACTGTGGTCTGATAATGTATTTTTTCAATATTGGAAGAATGAACATCTAACATATTGAGCAGCATTAAAGCATAAGTACTGCAAAGGCCTAACAAATATTTGGTAAATATTTAATGAGTTAGGCAGCCAGCTCAGATTCTTTCCTAAATAATCAATATTAAACACTTACAATAGATTTAGAAATTACCATCTTGCCAAATTTATAAATCAGTAAAGACTCTCTTTGCTCCCTTGGTTATATCTTGTAGATTTGTAATGCAATATAGCATTGTTAATGAAAGTCTGTCTGGCGACGTACACAGAACATACTCTAACCCTAAACCACAGAGAATAACGAATGCCAGGCTACTCTGGGAAAGATGTTGGATACTGTCATTAAATTTAACTACAGAAAGCCAATGCATTAAAAGTTAAACAAGAGGCAATGTATCTGTAATATTTTAAACTTGCAATATATGTTACATGGAGAAAGTGAGGACTGCAGATGCTGGAGACCAGAGCTGAAAAATTTGGTGCTGGAAAAACACAGCAGGCCAGGCAGCATCCAAGAATATATGTTACATGTTTATTTGGATATCAGATGCAACCCTCAACCACTGAACTAAATTTCATAAAGTCCAGAGGGGACGAATGCACTTTGGGGTATAGCTGGTCAAAAGCATGTAATAATCTCTTGGTATTGAAAAGCACAATGTGAGAGGCGTGATCAAATGATTCATTAATGAAAATAGGCAAACTGTTAGCATTTCTCGTGCTTTTGATAAGCAGTTTGCCTAATGGGGGTGTAGCAGGTGATTTTACTTGGGCAATGGCATAGGAAGTCACACATCCAAATTTTGGCAATATTGTAGACAGTATAAATGATAGCATAAAGTTAAAAGTAATATTGATAGGCTAGGTATATGAGCAAAACTATTGCAGGTGGAATTCAATACAAGCAAGTGAGGGATTATCCATTTTGGATTAAACAAAAGGATAGGTCAGGGTATTTTCTCGATGGTTTAAATATAACTACAACGGATGCCCAAAGAGGCTCATGGTTCAGGTGCACAGACCTTAAAGAATTTAAGAACAAGTGCAGAAAAATCACCAAGAAAGCCAACAGAATGTTGGACCTTATATTCAAAGGACTACAATATAAGGAAGCAGAAGTTATGTTGCAGTTAAACAAAATCCTGGTTAGACCCCAATTGGAATACTGTGATCAGATTCGGACACCGCACCTTAGGAAGGATATAGTGACCTTGGCCGGAATTGCTCACTGCTCTAGCTGAGTTTCTGGTAATACCAAGGATATGGATAGTGGGGGTTCAAAGATGGTAGCATCATTGAGTGTCAAGGGGATCTTATTGGTGATGGTCATAGCCTGACATTTGTGTGGCACTAATGTTACTTGTGACCTGGAAGGTGCTGTCTAAGGGTCTTTGGTGAATTTTTGCAATGTATCTTGTAGATAGTACTGCTGCTACTGAGTGCCAGTTCGGGACGGATTGAATGTTTGTAGATATGGTGCCAATCAAGCAGTTTGCTTTGTCCTGGATGGTGTCGAGCTTCTTGAGTGTTGTTGGGGCTGCACCCATCCAGGCAAGTGGGGAGTATTCCATTGTACTCCTGACTTGTGCCTTGTAGATGGTGGATAGACTTTGGGGTGTCAGGAGGTGAATTAGTCACTACAATATCCCTAGTCTCTGACCTGATCTTATAGCCAGCATGTTTATGTGGTGAGTCCAATTGAGTTTCTGGTCAATGGTAACCCCAAGGATGTTGACAGTGGGAGATTCAGTAATGGTAATACCATTGAATGTCAAGGGGTGGTGGTTAGAGTGTCCCTTATTGGTGATGGTCATGGTCTGGCATTTGTGTGGCACAAATGTTACTTGCCACTTGTTGACCCAAGCCTGCATGTTGTCCAGATCTTGTTGCCTTTGAGCATGGTCTGCTTCAGTATCTGAGGAGTTGTGAATGGTGCTGAACAGTGCGCAATCATCGGTGAACATCCCCACTTCTGACCTTATGACAGAGGGAAGATCATTGATGAAACAGCTGAAGATGGTTGGACCCATGACACTACCCTGAGGGACTCCTGCAGAGATGTCCTGGAGCTGAGATGACTGACCCTCCACAACTACAACCATCTTCCTTTGTGCCAGGTATGACTCTAACCAGCAGAGTGTTTGCCCCCGATACTCATTGACATCAGTTTTGCCAGGGCTCTTTGATGCTATACTTGGTCAAATGTGGCCTTGATGTCAAGGGCTGTCACTCTGACCTCCCCTCTGGAATTCAGCTCTTTTGTCCATGTTTGAACCAAGGCTGTGATGAGGTCAGGAGCTGAGTGACCCTGGCAAAACCCAAACTGGGCATCACTGAGCAGGTTGTTGCTGTGCAGGTGCTGCTTGATAGCACTGTTGATGACCCCTTCCATCACTTTACTGATGACGGAGAGTAGACTGATTAGGCAGTAATTGGCCAGGTTGGATTTGTCCTGCTTTTTGTGTACAGGACATACCTGAACAATTTTCCACATTGTTGGGTAGATGCCAGTGTTGTAACTGTACTGGAAGAGCTTAGCTAGGGGAGCAGCAACTTCTGGAGCACGCATCTTCAGTACTTTTGCTGGAATGTTATCAGGGCCCATTGCCTTTAGCACAAGATATGCTAAAAAAAAGAACTGGCAGATGGAAGGGAAAAAACACAGGGCTTGGCATGAGTCTGGCATCAATAACAGCAATGACTGAGAAATCAGATATTATGATATACATATTCCATCAACTCAACAATTGAGAACCGTTCTCCTTCGAAAGTGTAATGTTAAAAGATTAAATGGGATTCTCTCTCTGGACATTAATGTAATATTAAAAGAGTTAAACTGCACTGAGTGAACATTCTGGAAGTGAGTGGGGATGATATTCATGCAGGAATGCGAATGATTCCCACTCCATTTAGACAGTCATTTGCTACCAACCCCCCTTCCCTCCACTATTATCAAATTAAAACATCGTTTAATCTCTTCCATTCAAAAATGCTTTCTAACCATCCCGTGAAGCTAGGTATACCACACCTACATTGTCTTTGGGAATCACAAAGTCAGGAAATCATCTGCATAACGATTCCCCAGGAGTACTGCATTTACATTATCTCCAAGGATGATCTCATCCTGCCATTGTACCTGGGGTAACATGTGGTTTTAGGGGAGAGGGGAGGAAGGGGGGTGCCCGTAGTACCTGTAGGCCTTACCAACTGACCTGTATAAAGGGGATGTGCTTCATTTATTCGGGGTTGTTTTGACTCGACTTCGCACGCTTGCGAAGAGGGTCAATGGGCTCACTCAGCTTGTACAAGCTTTAATAAGCTTTAACTGTTCACAGAAGTTGGTGTGCGTGAATTGCATCTCATGTGTGAAACCTCAGGAAAAGATCCTAACATAGGGAGGCAGCAGTGAGAATCCAACATTACACGGAACTTCCAGGGGGACTGAATAAACAATCGTCTGAGTGGCGGTTGCATGAGACAGATGGGCCCACAAGGTAAGCTTCACCTTGATCTCACTCTCTGTAAACTTAACACTCAGTTGACCCCTCATTTTCTGGAACTCTGTGGTAACGGAATCTTTGAGGTAACCCACGCATTTGCACACCAACGGGTCGCTTTGCACAAATAGGGTTAAAGCGGGGTTAGAATCTCCAGGGCTAAAACAGGGTTAGAGTCCCTGTGAGACGTAAAGTGAAAAAGGAGTTTTAAGTTCTACAGACATGAGGTTTGAAGCTCCAGAGCATTAAAAAGAAATTAGATTTACTATTTAAAGTTATTGCCTTTATCCCTCACACCTCCCCTGAGAAGTACTTTTGGGATGGCATGGCATCACCAGGAAAAGGGGGAGAAAGTGGAGCCAGTCCGCTTGATTCCTGACAGTAAAGTGCATTGACTGCCAGGGAAGCTTTGTCTGGGTTTTTGTTGTGTGAATCTTAGTTTCTGGGCTGTGAACTTGACTCTGAGAGTCTTTGTTCTGGAGGCAGGGGAGTGGTTTGGACTGTGGCACTGTGTGGTCTGCTGCAAGGGTTTTTTTTCTTTGTGGGTGTGATTTTGCTTGGAGGGTACGGCTGGTCTTGCTTTCCTTTGCAGCCTCGTCTGGTGATGGGGTAGTATTCCTCGGCCCAGTTTCCACCGAGGTGAGGATGTTTTAGTGATCCTACTGTGAGAGCATGCCAGGCACTGTGGGGTTTGCGTAGCTTTGGGAATCTTGGTCCAATGCTGTTTCAGTTCTGTCAATTATTGTTAAGACTTCATTAGCCTCCTTCATATTGCACATTCAAAGAATGTTGATCTCTACCAAAGTTGCCACTGTAAATCTGACTGGGCAAGTTTCATTTGGAGAACATATTTTAAAATATTCTGCATTTGTTTCCCACAAGCATTTGAGATTTAAATCTGAACTGAACCATCTCTTTAATGGCTAAGAACAGGAAGCATTTTGATGTTTTCTACTGTTCCAGATAACTGGTAACACCTAAACCATGATTCCACATCCAATTGTTGGTATTCAATGAGGCTGATGAACCTAATCTTTTCAAAGTTTCTTAATTCCTGCATTAGTCACACGAACCTTTTAAAAGTTAGTAGTTATTTTCATTTCATTGGAGCAGTGCATTCAGCACACAGCCAGATTCTCCATTTTTCTAGCCTAAAACCAATAACGTAAGTGGAACACACATCTCAGGTTGGAAGGTGTGAGGCAATTGCAGAAACAGTTAGTTTGTTCCATTAATCTGCTTGCCTTATCTGCAGCACCTGAAGGAAACCCCAGAAGAGAAATATAAGAACAAAAAGGTAGTTTTGGACTGGCAATTGTTCTAGGGACTGTTGTGGAACTAGGTGGTGAACACTTGTACTTCTGGGACTACATCAACTCCAAAAATGTTTTGGGAAAAAGCTCTAAGCAAAGCTGCATCTTAGAGGAGGCTCAATGTCTCAGGTTCTCTCAATTTTCAAGAGAAGTCTGACAAGAGGTAGAAGCCCTTAATTAGCATACACAAACTTAAAACCTGTTTTTGACAGCCTACCAGCATGTCTCAGAAACAGACAATCTGATATTGGACCAGGCTTCATGCGATGCAAGCGATTGGTCCCTGAAGTTAGCTTTTATTTTATTGTTATACTTGTAAACTTCAGAGGTCATCGAATTGATACCACTGTTTATGTGGCAAACAAATTTAGAAGACCAATCAAATTTTGTAGCTGTTGAAAATATGAAATAAAAACATTAAATTGAAATACTCTTCAGAACACTCATTGCCTTGACAGGAAACCAGAGTTAGCCATTCATAGAATCATATGGTGGAGAAGAAACTCTTCAGCCCATCAAGACTACACTCACACATATTAAATACCTGACCTTCAACCTAATCCCATTTACAAGCACTAGGCCCAAGCCTGGAATGTTATGACGTACCAAGTGCTCATCCAAAGGATGTGAGGCAATTTGTCTCTACCACCTTTCCAGGCAGTGAATTCTAGACCATCACCACCCTCTGGGTAAAAAGATTTTTCATCTCATCCCCCCAAACCTCCTGCCCCTCACCTTGAACCTGTGTCCTCTCGTGACTGACCCTTCAACTAAGGGGAACATCTGTTCCTTATCCACTCTGTCCATGCTCCTTGTAACCTTGTACACCTCAATCAGGTCATCGCCGTCTTCTCTGCTCCAACGAAACCACTCTGCCAAGGACATGCAGGTCCTGGGCTTCCTCCATCACCAAACACTAACCACCTGACACCTGGAGGAAGAATGCCTCATCTCCTGCCTTGGGACCCTCCAACCACATGGGATCAATGTGAATTTCACCAATTTTCCCACTTCCTTTCCCCCCACCTTATTCCCAGTCCCAGCCTTCCAACTCGGCACCTCCTTCTTAAACGGTCCTACCTATCCACATCCACTCCACCATCCTCTCCGACCTATTGCCATCACCTCCACCTTCATCTACCTATCACACCCCCTGCTACTTACCACCCCCCCCAGCTCCACCCCTCTCCCATTTGTGTCTCAGCCCCCTCAGCCCACAAGCCTCATTCTTGATGAAGAGCTTTTGCCCGAACTTCAGTCTCCTGCTCCTCAGATGCTGCCTGACCTGCTGTGCTTTTCCAGCACCACACTCTTCGACTCTGATATCCAGCATCTGTAGTGCTCACTTTCTCCAACAAAACCAACCCAAAGTTATCCAACCTAGGAAGTTCTATACAGCTCAGTCCTGACTTTCCCTGACTTTATAATCTAGGTATAATTAAGAATTTTCCAGCAAGATCCATACCTGTCTGGATGTTTGCAGACTCGCCAGCAGTTTTCTGTTGTAAAATTTCAGAAATAATTGAGAGGAAGTGATCTAAGATCTTGTGTCCACTATATTATTACAGAATGAACTACACAATCAGGAAATGAACTGAACATGAACAGTCACTGGACTTGAAATCTTCTCTCCACAGATACTGTCAGACCCACGCAGTATCTCCAGCAATTTCTGTTCTTGTTTCAGATTTCCATCATCTGTACATCTTTATTTTATGAAGAAGTTAGTCAGGCAGGAGGCTGGAAGAACTCAGCAAGCCACCAAGAGGTGGAGAAGTCAACATTTCAGACATATTCCTAAAGAAGGATTATACAACTTTTTGATTCCAGCATCTGCAGTTTTTTTTTAGTCATAGAGTCATAGAGATGTACAGCATGGAAACAGACCCTTCGGTCCAACCCGTCCAGGCCGACCAGATATCCCAACCCAATCCAGTCCCACCTGCCAGCACCCAGCCCATATCCCTCCAAACCCTCCCTATTCATTTACCCATCCAAATGCCTCTTAACTGTTGCAATTGTACCAGCCTCCACCATTTCCTCTGGCAGCTCATTCCATACACGTACCACCCTCTGCGTGAAAACGTTACGCCTTAGGTCTCTTTTATATATTTCCCCTCTCACCCTAAACCTATGCCCTCCAATTCTGGACTCCCCAACCCCAGGGAAAAGACTTGGTCTATTTATCCTATCCATGCCCCTCATAATTTTGTAAACCTCTAATAAGGTCGCCCCTCAGTCTCTGACGCTCCAGTGAAAACAGCCCCAGCCTGTTCAGCCTCTCCCTATAGCTCAAATCCTCCATCCCTGGCAACATCCTTGTAAATCTTTTCTGAACCCTTTCAAGTTTCACAACATCTTTCTGATAGGAAGGAGACCAGAATTGCACGCAATATTCCAACAGTGGCCTAACCAATGTCCTGTACAGCCGCAACATGACTTCCCAACTCCTGTACTCAATACTCTGACCAATAAAGGAAAGTACACCAAACGCCTTCTTCACTATCCTATCTACCTGCGACTCCACTTTCAAGGAGCTATGAACCTGCACTTCAAGGTTTCTTTGTTCAGCAACATTCCCTAGGACCTTACCATTAAGTGTATAAGTCCTGCTAAGATTTGCTTTCCCAAAATGCAGCACTTCACATTTATCTGAATTAAACTCCACCTGCCACTTCTCAGCCCATTGGCCCATCTGGTCCAGATCCTGTTGTAATCTGAGGTAACCCTCTTCGCTGTCCACTACACCTCCAACTTTGGTGTCATCTGCAAACTTACTAACTGTACCTCTCGTGCTCACATCCAAATCATTTATGTAAATGACAAAAGGTAGAGGACCCAGCACCGATCCTTGTGGCACTCCACTGGTCACAGACCTCCAGTCTGAAAAACAATCCTCCACCACCACCCTCTGTCTTCTACCTTTGAGCCAGTTCTGTATCCAAATGGCTAGTTCTCCCTGTATTCCAAAGATCTAACCTTGCTAATCATCTCCCATGGGGAACCTTGTCGAACACCTATTGAAGTCCATATAGATCACATCTACTGCTCTACCCTCATCAATCGTCTTTGTTACTTCTTAAAAAAGTCAATCAGGTTTGTGAGACATGATTTCCCACTCACAAAGCCGTGTTGACTATCCCAAATCAGTCCTTGCCTTTCCAAATGCATGTACATCCTGTCCCTCAGGATTCCCTCCAACAACTTGCCCACCACTGAGGTCAGGCTCACCGGTCTATAGTTCCCTGGCTTGTCTTTACTGCCCTTCTTAAAACAGTGGCACCACGTTTGCCAACCTCCAGTCTTCCGGCACCTCACCTGTGACTATCAATGATACAAATATCTCAGCAAGAGGCCCAGCAATCACTTCTCTTGCTTCCCACAGAGTTCTCGGGTACACCTGATCAGGTCCTGGGGATTTATCCACCTTTAACTGTTTCAAGACATCCAGCACTTCCTCCTCTGTAATCTGGACATTTTGCAAGATGTCACCACCTATTTCCCTGCAGTCTATATCTTCCATATCCTTTTCCACAGTAAATACTGATGCAAAATATTCATTTAGAATCTCCCTCATTTCCTGTGGGTCCACACAAAGGCCGCCTTGCTGATCTTTGACGGGCAATATTCTCTCCCTAGTTACCCTTTTGTCCTTAATATATTTGTAAAACCCCTTTGGATTCTCCTTAATTCTATTTGCCAAAGCTATGTCATGTCCCCTTTTTGCCCTCCTGATTTCCCTCATAAGTATACTCCTGCTTCCTTTATACTCTTCTAAGGATTCACTCAATCTATCTTGTCTATACCTTACATATGCTTCCTTTTTCTTAACCAAACCCTCAATTTCTTTAGTCATCCAGCATTCCCTATACCTACCAGCCTTCCCTTTCACCCTGACAGGAATATACTTTCTCTGGATTCTTGTTATCTCATTTCTGAAGGCTTCCCATTTTCCAGCCGTCCCTTTGCCTGCGAACATCTGCCTCCAATCAGCTTTCGAAAGTTCTTGCCTAAAACCGTCAAAATTGGCCTTTCTCCAATTTAGAACTTCAAATTTTAGATCTGGTCTATCCTTTTCCATCACTATTTTAAAATGAATAGAATTATGATTGCTGGCCCCAAAGTGCTCCCCCACTGACACCTCAGTCACCTGCCCTGCCTTATTTCCCAAGAGTAGGTCAGGTTTTGCACCTTCTCTAGTAGGTACATCTACATACTGAATCAGAGCACTTAAATTCCTCTCCATCTAAACCTTTAACACTATGGCAGTCCCAGTCGATGTTTGGAAAGTTAAAATCCCCTACCGTAACCACCCTATTATTCTTACAGATAGCTGAGATCTCCTTCCAAGTTTGCTTCTCAATTTCCCTCTGACTATTAGGGGTGTCTATAATACAATCCCAATAAGGTGATCATCCCTTTCTTATTTCTCAGTTCCACCCAAATAACTTCCCTGGATGTATTTCTGGGAATATCCTCCCTCAACACAGCTGTAATGCTATCCCTTATCAAAAATGCCACTCCCCCTCCTCTCTTGCCTCCCTTTCTATCCTTCCTGTAGCATTTGTATCCTGGAACATTAAACTGCCAGTCCTGCCCATCCCTGAGCCATGTTTCTGTAATTGCTATGATATCCTAGTCCCATGTTCCTAACCATGCCCTGAGTTCATATAAAATAATCAGAGGGTCAGATAGGGTGAACAGGGAGAGCCTTTTTCCAAGTATAGTGACGGTGAGCATGAGAGGGCATAGCTTTAAATTGAGGGGTGATAGATATAGGGCAGATGTCAGAGATAGTTTCATTACTCAGGGTGTAGTAAGGGTATGGAATGCTTTTCCTGCAATGTTAGTAGATTTGCCAACTTTAAGTACATTTAAGTCGTCATTGGGTAAGCATATGGACGTACATGGAATAGTGTAGGTTAGATGGGCTTCAGATTAGTATGACAGGTCGGCACAACATCGAGGGCTGAAGGGCCTGTACAGCGCTGTAATGTTCTACGTTCTGTGTTCTGTGTTCATCTACCTTCCCTGTTAGGCCCCTTGCATTGAAATAAATGCAGTTTCAATTATTAGTCCTACCTTGTCCCTGCCTGCCCTGACTGTTTGACTCACTTCTGTTCTCAACTGTACCAGTCTCAGATTGATCTCCCTCACTATCTCCCTGGGTCCCACCCCCCCCAAATTACTAGTTTAAATCCTCCCAAGCAGTTCTAGCAAATTTCCCTGCCAGTATATTAGTCCCCTTCCGATTTAGGTGCAATCCGTCCTTCTTGTACAGGTCACTTCCACCCCAAAAGAGATTACAATGATCCAAAAATGTGAATCCTTCTCCCATACACCAGCTCCTCAGCCATGCATTCATCTGCTCTATTCTCCTATTCCTGCCCTAACTAGCTCGTAGCACTGGAAGTAATCCAGATATTACTACCCTTGAGGACCTCCTTCTTAAATTTCTGCCTAACTCTCTGTAATCTCCCTTCAGAATCTAAACCTTTTCCCTTCCTATATCGTTGGTTCCAAATTGGACAATGACCTCTTGCTGGCCCCTCTCCCCCATGAGAACATTCTGCACCCTCTCTGAGACATCCTTGATCCTGGCACCAGGGAAACAACACACCATTCTGCTTTTTCTCTACTGGCCACAGAAACGTCTGTCTGTACCTCAGACAACAGAATTCCCTAACACAATTGATCTCTTAGAAGCTGACGTACTCCTCGTTGCATTAGAGCCAGTCTCAATATGAGAAACTTGGCTGTTCATGCTATGTTCCCCTGAGAATCCATCACCCCCTATATTTTCCAAAACTCTCACATATCACTGCAAAGGCCATTTTCGCTCCTTCACAATCTACAGACCCAGAAAATAACACCGTCTTATTCCTCTACAAAACACTGCACCAGGTGAAATTAATAGTTATGGCTTATATTTTAAGTTTAATCAAGAGACTTATCTCCAAAAACATATAATCAAGAAAGAACCCACTGTACTCACTAATACAGCCTTTCTCTTGGACACACTTAAAATAACAATTAACTTATCTGATTCTGTGTTGTGAACTTCACCCAAACCGGGTCCTCCAAGATTAGTTGTGAAATTCACTGTTTGTTAATTTTCCCAGATGCACTCTGATGTCCAGCGACACATGAATTCAAAAACAGCAAAGGCAGTAACTGTGCAGGTTGTCTCTCTCTCCTGCACTTCTAATGAACAAGCTAGAAGTTTTTTAAAAGTCAAGGTCCTACAAATTTAACACCTAATTTACAAAAACATATTCTGACTATAACTATTCCTAATGCTAATTGGAGCATACTTGTTAAGATAGTGGCATTATTAAAATCTTCATCTGTTTGCTACTTGTTCGTAATAACACATTTACCAACTTGAAAGAAAATATGCAAAAATTAACTCGTGAGTTACACCGTGCTTGGGGTTAAAAATCAACTGTTTCATTTTGAAGTACAATTAATGAATGCAATACAGATTGACAGATTAATGATCATGATTATTAGGGACTAGGAGGGGGAAGATTTTTTCTGCCATTAATTGGTCAACCTTTTTATAAAGTCATTTACAATTTCACTTTGTATAGCACACAGAGGAAACTTTCCTCTGAACAGAGTTATTCTCATCAGAAATGTTATCATGGAGTACCATAGAAGGAAATCAAATACTTAGTAGAGATAAGGATGAAAAGCAAACTGAAGGTAACTGAAGAAAAGAGCATACCATCTTCGTGATATACATTTTCTAGTTACCATATACAACTAACACTCGCAGAAGTTCAAGCCACTTCCATCGTACTTTGTTCACAAATGGATATACAAGAAATCCAGTGGAAGACAAGAAAATTAACCCTTAATTTTTACTTTAGGAGCAGATGCAATATACCTTATCTATACGATTGGTTTCTAGATATATGCTACTTGCACACAGTTGTTGGGAAATCACAGGCAAACCCACAATGCCCAATATGCACAGCTGACAAGGGCAGCATACCACTGATAGTGCACATTCTGAAAATTAGTTATATTGTGTTTGGTTTAGTAGAAATCAAATCAAATTTGCAAATTCAACTGCTGCCATTCAAAAATTCAAAACCTTATTTGTTGGAGGGCGATTTTAAAAAATATTATTGTTTATTTTCACAAGGGAATGTCAAATCAGATTTTACTGCAGTTGAAAGATGATAATTAAACTGTGAGATCCTGCCAGAGTTGCAGAAGTTTGTAAGTTGCAGAAGTTGCAGAAGTTCACACATCTCCTGTGTGAAATCACTCCACATAAGAAAAACATGTCAAGACTTTGAAGAGAGTTTAAAAGGGATTTGTATGGTAATAACTGGGAAGAGAACCTAGAGAAACTGTAAATTTTCATTTAATCGTACAAAGTCAAGAATGTCCTAAACAGAATTCAATCTGTTATGGACTAGGCCAGACCACTCAAAACATTCCTAAGCAGACAGCCCCAGACCATAACTTTGCAATTTGTTTCAGTAAGTGTACAGTGAAAATTACCCGGCATAAACTCGCTAAGTTGACTACTAGATTTTAAAACAGACAAAAATTTATTCACAAAATTGCACAATGAAACACAAAGAACAGAACAGAATAACAACACTTACAGAACTCAGTCTATCCAACTAGACTTAATTATGCTGTTCCAAATATACACATCAGTCCCAATAAGCAAACCCCCTTTAAAACCCAGTATTAATGGAACACATGCTTACAAGTCGAAGTCGAAGTCGAAGGGCAGAAAAGAGAGAGTTTCCACACAGCTCCCTCAAGACTGAACTAAAACCGCTCAGCTCAGCTAGCTAGATAGCTGACCACTCCCCTTTTATTATACAGGTCACTGCTAAAACATGACCACTTTGGCCTGAAGTTACAACTGTTTACATATAAACCAAAGGCCACTCAAAACCCTTTTCATCTCTGTACTAAGTCAGACTGTTTGGAGCCTGATCTGGTTTATTACCCTCTGAAAAACATCAAGGACAGAGTCTCCTTGAGCCAAGGATCAGCTTTGGAAAGAAAGGGACCAGCTTTGTGACCAAGATTATAGGGAATTTTGAGAAGATAAACTTGAATAAATAGTTAGTGGGTTAGAGCAAAGGACAGAGCTGATAATGTGTTGCTGAAAAAGCACAGCAGGTCAGGCAGCATCTAAGGAACAGGAGATTTGACGTTTTGGGCATCAGCTCTTCTTCAGGAAAGCCCAAAACGTCGATTCTCCTGCTCCTTGGATGCTGCCTGACCTGCTGCGCTTTTCCAGCAACACATTTTCAGCTCTGATCTCCAGCATCTGCAGTCCTCACTTTCTCCCCAGAGCAAAGGACAGTAATGTAAAAGAATGAAAGAGCAGCAGGTTGTGACATCAATCATCTCACCAGAAATAATGGGGGAAGTAAAATCATAACTTTTGGCAGTAAAATTAATCAATCTTTGGAAAAATGTTTGACAAAGATATAGGCGAGGGCAATGGGGTGGGACGATGAATAATTCTTTTAGCTACTCAGCACAAGCAGAATAGGTTAGCTACCTTCCAGTTAAGAGTTAAATTCTGAGATTCAACGACATACATACCCCTTTAACAAAACAAGTGCAGAAAACTATATGAATTGATATCAGAAGAAGGGACACATAGGGAATTAGGGTTAGAGCAAGTGCTCTCATTGAAATACAATCATCAATATTGACATAAGCGGCCTATCTACAATAAGAAGCAGGTTCCTGGACCAGGGCCAGAAAGACGCAATACTGAAATATTAGGTAGTGGAGAACTTCAACAAGTTTCAGTTTTTGAAGAGTGAATCATTTATCGTCACTTCCTTATCCAAGGTTTATTGAACAATCTGAGATTATTATTCAACCTTTTTAAATCACACCATGATTCTCACTGATTTTTGTGAATCATAGGAATGGACCCCATCCAATCAAACAAACTGCAACTACATTTGTGCAAATATTCTATTCAAAGTATTGGAAGAACCGTTAACAGTTCAGACAAAAGACTGAGATGAGCAGTTTAATACTGCAGTTACGTTAGATCTCCATATTACTAGAAGATGGTAAACATTGAACATTTTGATAAGGTTGCAATGCATTGAAATGGTTTTGAAGAATTTAAAACCAATAATGAACTCAGCAAGAAGCAAAACTCAAACTCAATGGTATGTTGAACATTATCCGTAAATAGGATCCAAAAAGGTACACCTTTGCAATTCCTGAGATTTCCAATTTAAACTGATTTTCCCCTCTGGTGGTATCCTTGGTATGGAATGCATTTTTAAAAGATTAAGTCTATTATAATCATAACCAGGCTTGAGGGGAATCAACTGAATATTACTGCAATTGATTTGATTTATATCGTCACAATGAAAAGTACTGTTTTGTGTGCTAACCATATCTTACATAAATACATCAGGATAATGGAACAGATTGCAGAAAATAGTGTTACAGTTACAGAGAAGGTGCAGAGAAAGATCAACTCTAATGGAGAAGGGGGGTGGGGATGGGAGAGTTCATCAGTAAATTGTGGGGTTTAGCCCCATCTCAGGAAAGGCAGCTCTGAGTTTCGGATCTCACCCAAAGGTCGGTTCGCTCACCACCACAGGAGCTTTGTGAGGTAACAGCTGGTACCGCAGAGCACTGTCTGTGAGACTATGAACTAAATTAAACTTTCAGATCAAACTTCAAAGTATGAAAAATCAATGTCAAAATCCGCGCTGCTTCAAAGGGGGAGCCTTATAAACATATTTGTCTCTTTTCAGCACAATGACTAGAGATGGCTGGAGTAAAATCTCCAGCTACAACTGCCCTCCAGTTTGGACATGACACTGGGGGCTATCCCTGAGTGCGGCCCTTCGGCTCTCGGGCTAGAATCAGGTGCAGAGTTTCCCCATTGATTCTGTTACAGAGAGTGACATGGAACATTGCAGCAGTTAGTGGCTGGAACTTGGACAGCTCCAAGTTCCATCGTTTCTGATGTTAATGTAATCGAGAAATAATAATATTTTTAGTAAATTTCTTCCAAATTGCGATGTGTTTCGCGGGTTTAACCGCTAGCTGTGCAGTTACTAAAGCCGCTGTATTAACGGAGAAAGTTTCCGCTGGGGACCGAGAAATCAAAGCAGCATCTGCACTGGCAGTCTGCGCCAAGGTTTATTTAGTTTATAGTTTGGAATGAAACAGTTTATTGAATTCCGTGGCCAGTCCTGACTTTCTTTATTAAAATAACTTGGCACCGTTGCGAGCAGAGCCCCGCTGTCCCTCCTGGCCCTGAGTGATAGACAATACCTGCTCCTTACCTGAGCTCAGCCGGGCCAGGGTGGGTAAGCGGAATTTGCCCACGATCAGATCCAGGGGTAAAGAGACCGAGCTCCAGCGGAGGTCAGCACTGCCCGGAGCCTTCTCCATGTTCCAGCATCACCGCGTGAGCCGCCGGGAGCAGCGGGAACCGGGAGCCCCGGCCCGGAGCGCACAGCAGCCCGGCCACGCCATCAGCAGCCCGGGCCAGGAGACAGGAGAGCGCCGCAGCTCCCACACTGCTACCTCCTCCTCCTCCAGCTCCCAGCTCCCAGTCCCCAGTCCCCAGTCCCTCCTACTCCCAGTGTTTCCGCCGGGGTGATTGATTACGGAATTCCCCCCGGAGCTCCACATTGAGCAGGATACGTAAGCGTTCAGGGACATTACCGTTATTTCCTCATGTCAGAAATAAGATGCATTCACACCAGACGAAATACTGATTAACAACTCTGACATCACGAACTTAGTTAATTTTCCAGGGCTCTACAAAAAGAAAACTGCTTCAGAATATTTCAGTTTAAAAAAAGGCACCGGGATATCTGCTGCTGTAGAACTGAGTTTAGGGGATGTATTTTGGGAAAACTTTAACTACCTGCTTTTGCAATTTCAGTAGGCTTGATGGTCTAGGAGGTGGAATAATTTATCATAAACCCAGTCACAATACTTTGCTGAGTTTCAAAATACACAATCACTTATTCTCAAAAATAAACTGTAAACAAATTTTGATTGGCAGTTTTAAAAGGTGGTTAAAAATTATCTGTCTTTGGTGTATTTAGTGAAACGTATTTTCTTTAATATTAAATTAATCTCTTATGGGAACTTTTTTTCTGGAATGACTTTCTTTGATGGAGAGGTTTTCACATGGTGTGTTTGAATAATGGCTTTATTACGTTATTTCAAAATATCTCCAGCTTAGAATCCATCTACCAGGCTCATTGTCGAGGAAAGGCCGCAGCATTCCCAAAGATCCATCCCACCCTGACAATGTTTTTCTACCATCGGGGAGAAGGTACAGAAACCTGAACACAGCAGCAGCCCGTTTCAAAACAGTTTCTACTCTACTGTTGTTAGAATACTGAATGGACTCTCAAACTCTTGGTATTCACCTGTACCGGTGTTTTTGTTTTGCCACTGTTTACCTATTATTTATTTATCCATGCTATTTAACTCTGTGATCTGCCTGTAGTGCTTGCAAGACAAAGCTTTTCACTGTGCCTTGATACACATGACAATAAACTCAAGTTTCCATACAGCTGAGTGGTTATGAAGGATTCATTGGAGGTATAGGGCTCAAGGAGGGATCATGGTGACGTGAAGGATCATAGAGGTGTGAGGGAGGAGAGCAGGAACTGGAGAACTGGTGGACAGTGTGGAGATGAGTGTGTAGCAGTGAGTAGGGACAGAGGTGATTGTTTGGGGGGGGGTTAGAGATAATGGGCTTTATGAATGGCAGCCATTATTAAACAAAAGAACAAAGAAAATTTACAGCCCAGGAACAGGCCCATGGGCCTTCCAAGCCTGAGCTGATTAAAATGTACTGTCTAAATCTGTCGGTCAATTCCTAACCATCTGTATCCTTCGGCTCCGTGCCTGCTCACGCATCTGTCCAGACACATCTTAAATGAATCTACCGTGCCTGCCTCTACCACCTCTGCTGGCAATGCGTTCCAGATGCCTACCACCCTCTGTGTGAAGTACGTGCCACGTGTATCCCCTTATACTTTCCACCTCTCACCTTGAAAGCGTGACCACTCACTATGGAATCCTTCACCCTGGGAAAAAGCTCATCTCTATTCACCCTGTCTATGCTCTTCATGATTTTGTGAACCTCAATTAGGACCCCCTCAATCTCCTTTTTTCTAATGAAAATAAACCTAACCCACTCAACCTCTCTTCATAGCGAGCACCTTCCATACCAGGCAACATCCTCGTAAACACTTTCTGCATCCTCTCCAAAGTACCCACATCCTTTTGGTAATTAGATTCCCTATAGTGTGTAAACAGACCCTTTGGCCCAACAAGTCCACACCGACCTTCCGAAGAGCAACCCACCCAGATCCATTCCCCTACATTTACCCCTGACTAATACACCTAACACTACGGGCAATTTAGCATGGCCAATTCACCTAACCTGCACATCTTTTAGACCAGAGTAGCCAGAGGAAACCCACGCAGACATGGGGAGAATGTGCAAACTCCACACAGATAGTTGTCAGAGATGGGAATTGAACCCGGGTCCCTGGCACTGTGCTAACCACTGAGTCATTGTGCGGCTCAAATGTGGCAACCAGAACTGTACACAGTATTCCAAATGCAGCTGAACCAACTTCCTGTACAATTTTAACATGACTTTTCTGCTCTTATACTCAATACCCCATCCAGTGAAGGCAAGCAAACTACATGCCTTCTTTACCATTCTATGCACCTGTCCAGCAACCTTCAGGGTACAATGGACCTGAACTTCCAGATCTCTCTGCTCATCAACTTTTCCCAAGGCTCTTCTGTTCATTGTATAATTTGCTCTAGAATTAGTCTTGCCTAAATGCATCACCTCACATTTGTCTGGATTGAAAACCATCTGCCACATTTCCGCCCAACTCTCCAGTCTATCTATATCCTCCTGTATTCTTTGACAGTCCCTTATGCTTTCTGCTACTCCACCAATCTTACAGTCATCTGCAAACTTGCTGATCATACCAACAGTGCCCTCTTCCAGATCATTTATGTATATCACATACAACAGTGGCCCCAGCACTGACCCCTGTGGAACACCACTGGTCACCTTTCTCCATTTCGAGAAACTACCTTCAACTACTACTCTCTATCTCCTGTTGCTCAACCAGTTCTTTATCCACCTAGCTAGAGCACCCTGTACACCATGTGACTTCACTTTCTCCATTAGTTTACCATGGGGAACCTTGTCAAATGCCTTACTAAAGTCCATGTATATGACATCAACAGCCCTTCCATCATCTATCAACTTGGTCACTCCCTCGAAGAACTCTTAAGTTGGTAAGGCACAATCTGCCCGCACAAAACCATGTTGCCTATCACTGAGAAGCCCATTCTTTTCTAAATATAAATAGATCCTATCCCTCAGTACCCCACCACTGACGTCAGGCTCATTGGTCTGTAGTTACCCGGAATATCCCTACTACCCTTCTTGTACAGGGGGAAAACATGAGCAACCTTCCAGTCCTCCGGCACCTCCCCTGTATTTAAGGATGCCACAAAGTTATCTTCAGGGCCCCAGCTATTTCCTCTCTCACCTCCCTCAGCAACCGGGGATTGATCCCATCTGGTCCTGGGGATTTGTCCACCTTAATAACCTCTAACCTACCCAATACATCTTCCCTACTTATGTCAATGTGATCCAGACTAATCAAACTTCTATCCCTAATCTCAAGATTCATCATGTTCCTCTCCTCAGTGAACACTGATGCAAAGTAATCATTGAGAATCTCACCCACTTCCTCAGGTTTGACACACAGCCTTCCTTCCTTATCCTCTAGTGGACCAATCCTTTCTCTAGTAACCCGCTTGCCTCTTATATAATAAAATACTTTGGGATTCTCCTTAATTCTGCTTGCTAAAGCTATTTCATGACCCCTTTTAGTCCGCTTGATTCCTCATTTGAGACTTGTCCTACTCTTCCGATATTCCTCCAGGGCCGTTCTGTTCTTAGCCGCCTAGACCTTAAGTATCCACCTTCCCTTTTCCTCTTGGCCAGTCGTACAATTTCTCCACTGTTTATGAATCTTGCCCTTCCTATCCTTTGCCTTCAACAGGACATGCCTATCCTACACTATCTTTGAAAGCCTCCCACATCTCAAATGTGGACTTCCCTTCAAATTGCTGTGTGCAATCCACATTTCTGAGCTCCTGCCTAATTTTGATATAATTGGCCTTGGCCCAGTTTAGTACTCTTCCCTTAGGACCACTCTCCTCTTTATCTAAGAGTATTCTAAAACTTACATAATTGTGGTCACTGTTCCCAAAGAAATCCCCCACCACAACTTCTACCACCTGTCCTGGCTCATTCCCAGTACCAGGTCCAATATGGCCCCTTCCCTCGTCGGTCTATTGACATACTGCTCTAAAAAACTCTCCTGGACACTTCTTACAAATTCTACCCCATCCAGACCTCTGACACTAAGTGTACCCCAGTCAATATTGGGAAAATTAAAATCTCCCATCATCACTACCCTATTGCCTCTACATCTTTCCATAATCTTTTACCTATTTGTTCTTCTACCTCACGCTCACTATTGGGAGGCCTGTAATACAGCCCCAACAGTGTGACTGCACCCTTCTTATTTCTCAGCTCCACCCATAATGCCTCACTACCCAAGACCTCCATAGTGTCCTCCTTTAGCACAGCTGTGATATCATCCCTGACCAGCAATGCAACTCCTCCCCCACCTTTTACTTCCCTCCCTGTCCAAAGTGTCTATATTGTGAATATATTGCTGCCAATCATCATGCCCTTCCTTCACCCAAGTCTCTTATTGCAATAACATCATATTCCCAGGCACCAATCCAAGCCCTAAGTTCATCTGCCTTACACACTATACTCCTTGCATTAAAGTAGATGCTTTTCAGGCCACCAGTTCTTTTGCGCTTATCCACTTTGCCTACTCTTCCCTTTATTAATACCATCCTCATGATTCTTACAGTCTCCAGTCTCCACCTCACTGCCTACTTGTTTTCTCTTCTGGTTCCCAGTCCCCTGCCGCATTAGTTAAAAACCTTCCCAACAGCAAAAGCAAAAATTCCCCCAAGGCCATTGGTTCCGGTTTGGTTCAGATGTAGACCGTCGATTTTGTAATAGTCCCACCTTCCCCTGAACCAGTCCCAATGTCCAACAAACCTGAACCCAATGAATGGAAGTTGGCATTTTAGCCCAGAAGGCTGACCAATGCTGCCTTGGTCCTACCTCTCGAGTAAGCAGGCCTGATTCTATTTCACACATCAGGCACAGCCTCTTTCAAAGGAGGAGCAGATAAAGAGTGGAACGGGGAACAACACAGCAGGTCAAGTAGTAGCAGAGGAGAAAGGGAACCTGAAACATTGACTCCCCTTCTCCTCTGATGCTGCTTGATCTGCTGTGCTTTTCCCAGCTCCACTCTTTATAGACTCTGACTCTCTATCTCCTCTTTTATAGAAAACCAGTTTGCCCTTTCGGGAAGTTTCCCAACTCAACCTTCCTGCCCAGTGTCACACAAATTTGGCAACTACATATTCTGCAAGCGGGTGGTTGGGTACATTTTGAAAAACAGAAAACTGAAAGTGGACACAGGAACCCTGACAATATGGGCTTATATTTATGTTTAGATAAAGGACATTGGCTTGGACGAGCAGGAAGTAGAATGACTGAAGACACTCAACATAGAAGGATTAGAAAATGGTAGCAGGAATCACATACAGCACACCTCAGTAATTATGACATAGTGACATGAATGTTGGAGAACTATAAACTGTGAGGACATTGTGGAATTCCAAATGGACATTCACAGGTTGGTGGAGTGGTTGGGCAGGTAGCAGATGAGGTTCAATGCAGAGAAGTGTACGGTGACACACTTTGGCCAGAAAAATTTTGAAAGCCATTATAAAATAAGGGTACATTTCTGAAGAAGGTACAGAAGTAGAAGGACCTGCAGAGATACGGGAACAGATCACTGAAGGTGGCATGGTAGATGGAGAGAGCAGTTAATAAAGTATACAGTGTTCTCAGTTTTACTAATTCCCTTTGAAGGAAGGGCAGACAATTCATTTTTCTTTCATGTTAGCCACTGAACTTGGGTGCAAGCTTTCTGTGATTCATGCCTGAGAACTCCCAAATCCCTCTATGCTTCAGCTTTTGACATTTCTCCCTATTTAAATAATATTCAGTCCAATCTATTCTTCCTGCCAAAGTGCATAACCTCAGAGTAGGAAGTAGTAACTAAAACTGATTGCACAGGTATGCAGGGCCCTGATAACTACAGAGATTGGAAAATAGCTGCTAAAACAATGAACAAGCAATTGTGAACATTTGAAGAAATGTTTCATAATTCTAAATTAATTATTATTCTATTGAGAAACAAAAGCTCAAATGGCAAAAGTGATCTATTGTGAGTGATTAAAAAAAAAACTAAATATTGTATTAGGGTAGAAGAAGAGGCTTATAATATTACCAAGAGTAGTAAGATTGCAGATTGGAAATTTTTTCAAAAACCAAAAACGTGAAAAGGGGGAGAAAATAGAAACCAAGTCCAAACCAGTATGAAATGTAAAGCTCATCAGCTTCTGCACATAGATATGAAAGATTATTAGTGATATAAATGTAGGTTCCTTAAAAAGACAGGACAAATTATAATTGTGAATAAAGAAATGGCAGAAAATATATTTTGTATTTCTTTAAAATAGAACATGCAAAAAACATGTCAGAAATAGCAGAGAACCAAGGATTAAGAAGAATTTGGGATACTTGGCAATGTCTTATGTACAGCATGTGCTAGCATTCTGAACATGCTTCAAGCAAATGGCTATGTCACAAAGACTAAGGGAAGTCACAATTGCAGTCTAACTGCAATTAGTTCAAGGGGGACTGGCATTAGTTAGGGGTCCTGCCACAATCAGTCATTCTGATCTCAGTCCAGAGGTTTGGACATGATCAGTTGGCTCTGCTGGGGCAGGGTTAGAGTTCCATTTCACTGCAGTCAAAGAGTAGATCTCAGTCAATTCTGCACATCCACTGCAAACAGTCCATGAATTCTGTCAGTCAGTCAGGGAGTAGCACACAACTCAGTACAAGCCTGGTCCTCTTCAGCCAGGGCTGTACTTTCAAGTTGATCAGGGTCAGTTCTGGAGAGAAGCCATTACCAAATTCAAAATGTTGACTGTTTTATTCTGTCCACAGACACAGCATTCCCTGCATTTTTATAAGATTCAAAGAAGCCTGTTTCACCAGCTGGAGAGTTGAGAAGGTTATGTTAGATTACTTACAGTGTGGAAACAGGCCCTTCGGCCCAACAAGTCCACATCAACCCTCTGAAGAGCAACCCACCCAGACCCATTCCCCTACATTTAACACTACAGGCATTTTAGCATGGCCAATTCACCTAACCTGCACATTTTTGGACTGTGGGAGGAAACCGGAGCACCCGGAGGAAATCCACACAGACACTGGGAGAACGTGCAAACTCCACACAGTTGCCTGAAGCATGAATTGAACCCGGGTCTCTGGTGCTGTGAGGCAGCAGTGTTAACCACTGAGCCACCGTGCTGCCATGAGAACTGGGGACATGTCTCAGGATAAGGATTTGGTCAGTTAGAACAGAGAGGAGGAGAAAACGTTTTCATTCAGAGGGCGGTCTCTCTGCAATTTTCTACCTTTAGATGCTGTTGAACTCAGGCAATCCAGTGATAGCTGAACAGGTGGAAAGGCAGAATTGTGTTTGATGATCAAGTTCAAAAGAAAATAGAAAAACAGGCTTGAGAGGCTGTGCAGTGCAGTCCTGCTTTGATTTCTTATTTGAATTCTTACCATATGCTTTTAAATATCTTAATCATATTTCCTTTTACCAGAGGGCAAAGGTCCAAAATGTTGATCAAATTTAGTCAGTGCAATATGAGAGCTTGCTACTTTAAAAAGTGTGTAGTTGTTTGATCTATGTACAGAATACTTTGTATTGTTTTGTACCCATTTTGAAAAAAAAATTAAATTTGTGGAGCTTATAATACTATTTAATATGTAAATAATGAGCCACTATTTGTTCCAACTATTGCTGATTACATTAGGAAACAGATTATTTTTGAAAAAACAAAAGCAGTCATCATTTTGTTTGAATTTTAAGATGTTTGTCCTGCAACACCACATATTTGACGGAAACTTTTATAAGCAAAGGGTAATTAGACTTGCCTCTGCAAATTTAACTATTTCATTTTTTTGTGCAGCAAATTGTTTAAAGTACAAGTTGATAAAATCATATCAAAAAGAGGATTGGGAAATAAGTGATCAGGGCAAACAACTGCGCATCTCCTTAACTAATCAAATTGAAGGACTGAAATTAAAATCACAAGGACTGAACAGGAGGTATAGATTAGAGTGGATGAGTGGAATGTCAAATCAGGTACAAAAAGAGAAACAAAGATAGGGATTAAACAAATTGAATCTTTTTCTTAATCCAGTGAGGAAGTGTTAATTACAATTTAAAAATGAAACTCCATACAGTTAATTTTTATTGCTAGAGAAGATGATTGGCAATGTTTGTTAACACTTAATAAAGAGATACCAGGGATAACAACATTGTGATTTTTATTTCTTATCTATTCTGCAAAACAACCTTTTCATGCTGTTCAAAGCATTTCAATGGAGTCAAAAAGCCTTTTTTTTAAAAAAAAAGAGCTAATGGTGGAGCAATGCACCTCAAACTGCAACTTTTGTATTTCCACATTTAAGTGTGCATCGCCCCTCTTGAGAAACTGCACAACAATTTCTCATCAATAATGCTGAGCAACATTACCAGTGTAGATAGCAGATAATTTTATGGATTTTTCTAGCTCATGGGCGATGAAACATTTTTATTCTACTTCATAAGAGGGGATATATTTATTCACTAACTTATTGTCAAAGTAATAGGACATAGCTTCATAATGTTAGACAAGATGGGAATAAGAAGTTACTCAATACTGTAACTAAGCAACTAAACCAGAAGGGCTGCAAAGATTTGGAAGTAATTGTTCAGTTTACAGTTTAAAGCAAATACATTAGTGACATACAGTGGCAACTAACCAGTACTGCACGAAAGATACAATTTTAAAAAATAAATCACAAGGGGTGCAGGTATCCAAGTGATGTGAACTATTGTGTGATGTGTGGTAGAAGCAGGTGAGAAGTCCAGTGACGTCTATCAAACGTTGGGAGCATCTTGTTGCATCTTTTATGCTTCTGCCACATGATGAGGTGAGTTTAAGAATCCCTGTATGGAAACAGGCCATTTGGCCCAACAAGACCACACTGAACCTCCAAAGAATAACCTATTCCCCTACCCTATTACTCTATATTTGCCCTGACTAATGCATCGCGTCTACACATCCCTGAACACTATGGGCAATTTAGCATGGCTAATTCACCTGACCTGCACATACAGAGGGTGAATGTGCATACTCCACACAGACTGAGGCTGGAATCAAACCCAAGTCCCTGGCACTGTGAGGCAGCAGTGCTAACCACTTAGTCACTCTAGTTTCTCACTAGTTATTGGCAAGTAGCCCATTTAAGGGGATTATTTCCACTACAATTCATCTTATAGTATTCCACTTCCTATCTTATCAAATGCACCACAGGCGAGATATAAATAAATGTCAAAGTCAGAACATGTACCTGGAGATTTCAGCTCCCTGCTGGCCCTGAGGAGCTCCATGTTGCACAGCACCTAACAGCATATCAGAGCATGATGCCAGGACACCAGCCACACATCCACAAAAACAGGCACTTGCCAACCCTTCAGCAATATTACAACATCTCTCTGACACAAATGCAGGATGCTCAGGTAGCTGACATTTGCATTATGGCAGGACACACCAGCAACTAGCATTTGGAGGCTGCAACATGGAGACTTATGAGCTCATGAATTGGACCAGGCAATCCCAGAGCTGGTCACTTGCGCTCTTACCACTAATTCACAATGTGGGAATCTGGGACTTTTATAGAAATGGGACATGGATAGTTACAGGATGAATTTCAAGGTCCAAGGTTTCAAGTCCTCATGGCAGAGGGCTATGTGGAACGGTAAAAATGAGGACTGCAGATACTGGAGATCAGAGCTAGATTAGAGTGGTGCTGGAAAAGCACAGCCGGTCAGGCAGCATCTGAGGAGCAGGAAAATTATGTGGAATAGCATCATTGGCAGCGATTATCACTGCACCTTCGCAGGGGGAGCAGAAGATACCAGGGTGGCAATCGTGAAGGTGTGATATGGAATTCAGGTGGAAGTGGGTCATTTTTTGATGGAGAATTGATTGAACCTCTGGAAAGGAAGGAGCTATAAAGCATTTCAAACTTGAAGATAGAAATTGAATTGAATTTTTTCCTCAGTATTTGCTGTAAGCTGTGGCTTAACCAGTATGCCAGCAATTTTATCCTGAGAACTAGGGCCCCTGTACTCTCTGCAAGCAAGTATCTGGAGAATCAACACACCCTGACAAGCCAAAAAGACCAATCTCTCAAAAGAACCCTGTGACATTTCCTTCCCACTTTTCCCCTCTGCCCATAACATCAGTATTTTTTAAAAATGTGTTTGTATATGTAGAAACTTCTAAGGGGATTAGAGTTTTAACTAAGAATGCAAGAACTAGGAAGAATAGGATGTACAGCCCTTTGATCCTGCTCCACCATTCAGTTTGATCTCATCTTGGCCTCAACTCTAATTTCCTGCCCAATCTCCATAACCCTTCAACAATTACTAACTACAACTGTGTCTCTCTCTTACATTTGGAGAGTTAGCAGAGTTATATGTCAACGATCTACAAGTGTTCATTTGCAGCTGTAATTTACTTGTAGTAAACACTCATTATTCTAAAGTGCAAAAAACAGGTCTGTGCTTCAACCTGAGCCAAAAGGTTAGTTAGAGAATTGTGCATTCTTTTATGACGGTTCTGGGAACAGCAGGGCTTCATTTTCCATTTGCTACCCCAATCAGGTGTAACAAAGCTTGGGCGTTCAACCAAGATTGATTTGAAATAGCAGTGAGTAATTGAGCAGGGTACTAGTAAGTAATAAAACTCAACAATTTATCAGTCTTACCAGACTGTAGAACTGCTCACTCATTAGAGAGTTGACTGTTGTCAGTACAACCTGAGGGTCACCACATCTCAGCAGGGGACAGGTTAATAAGGAGAATCCTTCATTGAAACTTTGACCAGTACAGGAATTGAACAAATGCTGTCAGTACAACTTTGCATTACACCCAGCTGTCCAGTCAACTGAGCTAACCAACATTCATTCATAAAATGATACAGGTAGAGGAAAATGCCACATTCTGCACTGAAGACAGTGCTGTAAATGACAATGGATTTCCTGCAGGTGGCAGTCTTCAGGGAAATGTCAAGGAAGGGCAGTAGAGATATTCCAGGAAATTGCAAGGCAGCGAGCCATGCATCAGTCAGAAGAGAAATTATTGGAGAAGGTTCTTAGGAACAGGCTTAACTCCTATTTGGAAACACATGGATGTTGTTGTGGTTCTATTTGCCGAGCTGGGAATTTGTGTTGCAGATGTTTCGTCCCCTGTCTAGGTGACACCCTCAGGGCTTGGGAGCCTCCTGTGAAGAGTTTCTGTGATGTTTCCTCTGGCATTTATAGTGGTTTGTCTCTGCCACTTCCGGTTGTCAGTTCCAGCTGTCCGCTGCAGTGGTCGGTATATTGGGTCCAGGTCGATGTGCTTATTGATTGAATCTGTGGATGAGTGCCATGCCTCTAGGAATTCCCTGGCTGTTCTCTGTTTGGCTTGTCCTATAATAGTAGTGTTGTCCCAGTCGAATTCATGTTGCTTGTCATCTGAGTGTGTGGCTACTAAGGATAGCTGGTCGTGTCGTTTTGTGGCTAGTTGGTGTTCATGGATGCGGATCGTTAGCTGTCTTCCTGTTTGTCTTATGTAGTGTTTTGTGCAGTCCTTGCATGGGATTGAGGACATGAGGACATGCGGATATGCCACAACCCAAAGGACTAGCCACACTACCATACATCAAGAGCATTTCCAAACTGACAGCCAGACTACTGCGACCACTAGGACTCATAACAGCACACAAACCAACAGCCACTCTCAGACAACAACTCACCAGGACAAAGGACCCGATACCCAGCATGAGCAAAACCAGCGTAGTGTACAAAATCCCATGCAAGGACTGCACAAAACACTACATAGGACAAACAGGAAGTCAGCTAATGATCTGTATCCATGGGCGGCACGGTGGCACAGTGGTTAGCACTGCTGCCTCACAGCGCCAGAGACCCGGGTTCAATTCCTGCCTCAGGCGACTGACTGTGTGGAGTTTGCACATTCTCCCAGTGTCTGCGTGGGTTTCCTCCGGGTGCTCCGGTTTCCTCCCACTGTCCAAAGATGTGCAGGTCAGGTGAATTGGCCATGCTAAATTGCCCGTAGTGTTAGGCAAGGGGTAGATGTAGGGGTATGGGTGGGTTGCGCTTCGGCGGGTCGGTGTGGACTTGTTGGGCCGAAGGGCCTGTTTCCACACTGTAAGTAATCTAATCTAATCTAACACCAACTAGCCATGAAATGACACGACCAGCTATCCTTAGTAGCCACACACGCAGATGACAAGATACATTAATTCGATTGGGACACTACTATTATAGGACAAGCCAAACAGAGAATAGTCAGGGAATTCCTAGAGACATGGCACTCATCCACAGATTCTAACAACAAACACATCGACCTGAACCCAATATACGGGTCACTGCAACGGACAGCTGGAACTGACAACCGGAAGCGGCAGAGACAAACCACTATAAATGCTGGAGGAAACACAGAAGTGCTTCACAGGAGGTTCCCAAGCACTGAGGATGTCACCTAGACAGGGGACAAAATGTCTGCAACACAAATTCCCAGCTCGGTGAACAGAACCACAACAACGAGCACCCGAGCTACAAATCTTCTCTCAGACTTTGAACACATGGATGTATTTGGGGCAGCACAGTGGTTAGCACTGATGCTTCACAGTGCCAGGGACCTGGGTTTGATTCCCGCCTTGGGTGATTGTCTGTGTGGAGTTTGCACATTGTCTCTGTGTCTGCGTGGGTTTCCTCAAAGTGCTCTGGTTGGCCCATAGGGTCAGTATGGACTTGTTGGGCCAAATGGCCAGTTTCCCTACTGTAGGGAATCTAACGTAATCTATTTGCAACATGGCTTTGTACAGGAAGGTCTCTCAAACTTGAGGAAGTGACAAAAATGATTGAAGGCGGCAGGACAGTAGATGTTGACTAGATAGACTTTAGGAAAGCCTTTGACAAAATCACTCTTGTCAGGCTGAAACAGGTGAGGTCACACAGGATCTGCAGTGAGCTGGTAACATGGATACAGAGCTAGCTTAGTAATAGAAGACAGTAGCAATGGAAAAGTGATTTTCTGACTAGAGATCTTAGACTAGTGGCATTCCACAAGAATCAATGCTGGGATCCCTTACCATGTTTTGTCATATACAACTGATTTGGAGGAGAATATCAGTGGCCTGATTAGTGAGTTTGCACATTACACAAAGACTGCAGGAGTTGCAGATAGTGAAGATTGCCAGAGGATACAGCAAGATATAAACTGGAGACTTTGGTGGATAAATGGCAGGTGGAGTTTAATCTAGACAAATGAGAGGTGATGCTTTTTTGGAAGGTCTAATGCAAAAGTGAAATATACAATAAATGGCAAAACTTTCAGAAGCATTAACATAGACAGATCCAAGTGTACATGTCCACAATTCCCAGAAAGTGGCAAGATGTGGATAATGTGGTCACAAAAGTGTATGTTATGCTGGTCTTCATTGATCGGGGAATAGAATATAAGAGCTGGCAATTATCTTTCAGCTGTATAGAACTTTATTTAAGCCACATTTGGAATATTGTGTACAGTTCTTGTCACCACACTACCAGAAGGATATGAAGGCTCTGGAGAGGGTACAGAAATAGCTTAGCAGGATGTTGCTTGGATTGAAGAGTATTAGCTATGAGGAGAGATTGAATAATCTCAACAGCAAGATCAGATTACAATATACAGGTTAGAGTGGATGAGGGAAATAGATAAATTGTGGTGGCTAATATCACACTGACATTTCTGAGAAAAGAGTTTAACAGAGAAAGAGACTGGGGGTAGCGGGGGAGTTAGATTGGAGATGGATTAATTTATCTCTGGAAAAGGGAGAAGTGAGCACAGGACAAAGATGAAGAAAAAAAGTTAAGCTTGCCTGTTAGTTACAGAGAGGTGATAGCATCAGGAATGCCTGCAGGATGGAATAACACACAAGCCTCTCAAGTATTTTTTTCAAACTCATACCCTATCACTGTCACAAACTGGAGCAGAGATAAAGATTTTTTTAAAAAAAGGAGCTTCAGATTATTTAGCACTCACTCTGGAAACACTCAGGTTATAATTTCAATTGGCTATGAAAATCACTCGCATCAGCCATCAGAACACAATTCCTTTTACATATAGATTTAAACGCATTCAATTCCAACGATCCACCTCAGCCTGTAACGTGTTTGTATGCTTAGATGTATGTGTCTCAGGATACTGGGATGAGTTTCATCTTTTAATAATCACCAGTGAGTTTTCAAAAAAATGACAAGCTTCTTGATAACTTCAGGTCTGACTGGCTTATTTCCTCTTGGCTGTGCAGTGTCAAGAAGATATTGAATTCGAGGGGAAGGTGTGTGGGGGAGCCGGGGAGGGGTTTGTGGAAGAAAGTGTACATATTTTCAAATTTCAAACTGTTATCCTAACTCAGAAGTGAAAGAGAAATTTATTCACCCCCTCAGACCTGATTGTAGAAAAATATACTGTTTCAACACAATTATTCAAGACTTCTGGTATTTGACAGCAATTTTACTTTTAAAATACTCTGCTATGTGTGGAACTTGATCAAAGTGTTAATTCCACACAGCTTTTTACCCATTGTCACCCTACCCAATTCCAGACCACCATGTGTTTTGCAGGATTAAACATTTGAATGGCCTTCCCAATAGCTATACCATAATCTGCATGATAGCAGAAAGATAAGCAATAGAGGCAAGCTCAGTGCAAAGCAAAATGGCAAAGGACAAGTTACATTTGTATTTAAACAATTCTGAGATGTTAGGTTCACATTACATGAAGAAAGAGCGGAATTCATATAACAAAGGCTAAAAGGCCTTCACAGCATCCCCATGTTGCTCTGAATATTTGTGTTCTAGATGATTTCTAATCAACCTGTTCAGAGATGCTATGATACATGTTGAGCAAGTGGGATTTAAACGTAGGCCTCCTGATCCTGAGGAAGGGAAGGATACTATCACTGGACCAAAAGAGCCCAATACTTGCATACTAAAATGAGCTGCATCCCCAAAACAAAGTTGTACAGGATCGAATACAATATCGACATCAACCTGACAAGATGAAAAAAATTGCCCAGTTTGTCCTTCCTTAAAATGCAGGACAAATCCAATTATCAACCCATCAGTCCACTTTGAATTATCAGCAATGTAATAGAAAGTATGGTCAATGGTGCTCAGGTAACACTCCACAATAAGCTGCTCACCTAGCAATCTGCTAGGAACTCTGAACTTCAGTCTTCATTACAGCCCTGGTCAAAACACAGATTAAAAAGTCCAGATATGAAGGAAGAGCCAGGCTTGACAAGCCAGAAAGTGACCAAAAGTGGCTTAAGGGAACTGACATAAAATATAAAATGGGAAATGGGGGAAAGCTCTGCACTGTTTGAACTCCTACTAGCACAAAGATAGATGGTTGTTACTGGAGGTCAATCATCTCAACTCTAGGAAATTGCTGTAGACGTTTCTCTTGGCAGTGCCTAGGTTCCACAATTTTCAGTTGCTTAACTAATGATCTGGGGAAGGGCATATGTTTAGAAGTGGGCAAGCTTGCATGTGATTGCACAATATTCAATACCCTTCGCAAATCTTCACAATGAAGCAGTTTATATCCAACTGTAGCAAAGCCTGAAACAATGCAAGTGGCAAGTAATATCCCCTTGAAATTTAATAATATTGGCATCAAGGAGACCTAGGTAGCCGAGAGATTACCTGCTAATAATGCACTGTGCCCTGCACAGGAGAGTTTAAATCTTTAATGCTCTAGATACTAAGGAAATATCCCTACCTTTATTTCAGAAAGTCTGTACTTAAGTTGTACCTGTGTCTGTTGTAACACATCTAAAAATTATGACCTTGAACGTTTTGTTTTCATGCTAACTTACATACTCATCAACAACCTGAGCTACAAAATCTTCTCAAAAAATCAATATTTTTAGAGGCTAGTGATTTAAAAGTATCCATCACCATTGTTGAATCTGCTCTGAGGCAGTGAGTTTGTGGTAATGGAACGGAACACCTATTTGGATGCTGCCTGAACTGCTGTGCTCTTCCAGCACCACTCATCCAGAATCTGGTTTCCAGCATCTGCAGTCATTGTTTTTACCTTTTTAACTAGTCCAGAGGCCTACCCTAATGCACTGTAGCACACAGGTTGACATCTACTACAGCAGCTGGTTGTGCATAAATTAATAAACCTGGAATTAAAAGCTAGTCTAGTGGTGACCATTCTCAATTATCATAAAAATCCACGTGGTTCAGTAATGTCCTTCAAGAAGAGCAATCTGCCATCCTTACTTGGTTTGGTCTGCATGACTCCACACCTACAATATGGTTGACTCTTAAATCACCTTCAGAGATGGCCTCACAAACCTCTCAGCTCAAAAGTAATTTGGGATTGGCAATAAATACTGGCCTTGCCATTAACACCCACACACAACGTGGAAACAGACCCTTTGGTCCAACTCATCCATGCTGCCCAGACATTCTAACCCAATCTTGTCCCATTTGCCAGCACTTGATCCATATCCCTCTGAACCCTTCCTATTCACTTACCCATCCAGATACCTTTTAAATGCTGGATTGTACCAGCCTCCACCATTTCCTCTGGTAGCTCATTCCATACACTACTGTTTGTGTGGGAAAAATTCCCCCTTTTATATCTTTCTCCTCTCACCCTGAACCTATGCCCTCTAATTCTGAACTCCCCCAGCCGAAGAAAAAGACCTTGTCTGTTTATCCTATCCATACCCCTTATGATTTTATAAAAACCTTATAAAAAGGTCACCTCTCAGCCTCTGACACTTCAGGGAAAACAGCCCTAGCCTATTCAGCCTCTCCCTTTAGCTCAAATCCTCCAACCCCAGCAGCATCTTTGTAAATCTTTTCTGAACCCACCCAAGTTTCACAACACCCTTCCGATAGGAAGAACACCAGAATTGAACGCAATATCCCAAATGTGGCCTAACCAATGTCCTGTACAGCTACAACATGACCTCCCAACTCCTGTACTCAATTCTCTGACCAATAAAGGAAAGCATACCAAATCTCGTCTGCACAATCCCAGCTACCTGTGACTCTACTTTAAAGGAGCTACAAACTTGCACCCCAAGGTCTCTTTGTTCAGCAACACTCTCTAGGACCTTACCATTAAGTGCATAAGTCCTGCTGATTTGCTTTTCCAAAATGCAGCATCTCACATTTATCTAAATTAAACTCCATCTGCTACTCCTCAGCCCATTGGCCCATCTGATCAAGATCCCATTGTAATCTGACCACTACATCTTCAATTTTGGTGTTCTCTGTAAACTTACTAACTATATCTCCTTTGTTCGCATCCAAATTATTTACATAAACGAAGAGCAGTAGACCCAGCATCGATCCTTGTATTACACCACTGGTCACAGGCCTCCAGTCCGAAAAGCAACCCTCCACCACCTTTAAGTCAATTCTGTATCCAAATGGCTACTTCTCTCTGTATTCCATGAAAACTAACCTTACTAACCAGTCTCCCATGAGGGACCTTGTCGAATGCCTTACCAAATCTCATATAGATCTCTCCACCCTCTCAGGTCACAATCCACACTCTTGATGAAGGGCTCTTGCCTGAAATGTTTATTCTCCTACTTCTCAGATGCTACCTGAGCGGCGGTGCTTTTCCAGCACCATACATCCAACTCCATATAGATCACCTCTACTGCTCTGCCCTCATCATTCCTCTTTGTTAATTCAAAAAACTCAACCAAGCTTGTGAGTCATGATTTCTAGTTTCTACCCTGCTGTTGTTAGAATACTGAATGTACTCTCAAACTCTTAACGACTGCCTGTACCTGTGTTTTTGTTTTTGCCGCTGTTTACCTTTTACTATCTATGCTACTTAACTCTGATCTGCCTGTATTGTTCGCAAGACAAAGCTTTTCATTGTGCCTCGGTACACGTGACAATAAATTCAATTCAATTCAAAGCCATGCTGACTATCCCATATCAATCCTTGCCTTTCCAAATACATGTAAATCCTATCCCTCAGAATTCCCTGCCATGTCTTTACTATTCCCCCAAACCTCCCCCTCACTGAGGATGAACGTTTAGTCCTCAGCAAAGGCCTCACCTTCATCCCGCTACATTCCCGGATCAATGAGTTAGACACGCATCACAACTTTAAACATTTCCTCTGTCACCTCCGCGCCCGCTTTTTCAATTAAATCTCCTGCCCCAGAGAACCTTTTCTCTCACTATTCCCCACACCTCCGTCCAAGGTCCCAAAGGGATCCTTCCACATCTGAGAAATTTACCCGTACCTCCACCAAATGTCATCTACTGTTGTACCCGATGTGGTCTCCTCTACATTGGGGAGACAGGACACCTACTTGTGGATCATTTCAGAGAACATCTCTGGGACATCCGCACTAACCAATCCCACCGCCTCATGGGAGAACACTTCACATGCAGGTCATGTGCCTCCTCCATCGCCAAACCCTTATCACGGGACCCTGGAGAAAGAACATCTCATCTTCTGCCTTGGGACCCTACAACCACAGCGGATCAATGTGAATTTCATCAGTTTCCTCATTTTCCCTCCCCCCACATTATCCCAGTCCCAAGCCTCCAACTTTGCACCGCCCTCATAACCTGTCCATCACCTTTCCCCTCCTCCCTGATCTATCACCTCCTCCCTCACCTTCATCTACTTAACGTATTCTCAGCTACCTTATCCCTCAACTCAATTCCCCTCCCATTTAACTCTCAGCTCCCCTGCCCAGAAGCCTCATTCCTGAAAGGCTTATGCCCGAAACGTCAATTCTCCTGCTCCTCTGATGCTGCCTGACCTGCTGTGCTTTTCCAGCCAGACATTCTCGACTAATATCCAGCAACTGCAGTCCTCACTTTCTCCTCAGGATTCCCTCCAACAACTTTCCCACCACCGATGTCAGGCTCACCGGTTTATCATTTCCTGCCTTTTCCTTACCACCTTTCTTAAACAGTGGCATCACGTTAGCCACAGTCCAGTCTTCCGGCTCCTCACCTGTGACTATCAGTGATACAAATACCTCAGTAAGGGACCCACTTCCCTAGCTTACCAGAGTTCTAGAGTACTCCTGATCAGGTCCTGGGTACTTATCCACTTTTATGCGCTTCAAGACACCCACAGCACCTCCATTTCAGTAATATGGACATTTTTCAAGATGTCCTACAAATAAGAATTAACATTCTGCGGCTAACCACTGTCTACAAACTAGGCTGAACCAATTACAGAATTCTGGAGGCTGAAAATTATATGGTTATTCACATTTTGACTCTACAAAGCCTGACCACTGTCAAGAAGGCACACATTAGGATTACAATGGTATACTTCCCAATTACCTGGATAAGTGTAAGTCCAACAATACTCAAGCAGCTCTAACTGCACAAAAAAAAAATCTTCATTCACACACACCTGCTTCCACATTGTTGGGATTCTATGAGGACAATGATGAAGAAGTTCAAGTGCAGCATTAATGGACTGTACGGGCTGGTTAGATTCACTGACCGGTTCCTGTGCTGCAAATCCAGTATAAACATGAAGTCATCCATTTTGGTAGGAATAACAGTAAAAAAAATTGCAGCATTCTGCTGTGCAGAGGGACCTGGGTATCCTTGCGCATAAATTGCAGAAGGTTGGTTTGCAGGTGCAACAGGTAACTAAGGCAAATGGAATTTTGTCCATCATTGCTCAAGGGGTTGAGTTTAAAAGCAGGGAGGTTATGTTACAGCTGTAGGGCGCTGGTGACGCCATATCTGGAGCACTGCATGCAGTTTTGGTCTCCTTACTTGAGAAAAGATGTACTGGCACTAGAGGGGGTGCAGAAGAAGTTCACTAGGTTGATTCCAGAGTTATGAGGGTTGGCTTATGAGGAGAGACTGAGTAGACTGGGATTATATTCATTGGAATTTAGAAGAATGAGGAGGAATCTTATTGAAACATAAAATTATGAACTGAATAGATAAAGTAGAAGCAGGGAGGTTGTTTCCACTGGTAGGTGAAACTAGAACAAGAGGGCATAGCCTCAAAATAAGGGGGAGCAGATTTAGGACTGAATTGAGGAGGAACTTCTTCACAAAAAGGATTGTGAATCTGTGGAATTCCCTGCCCAGTGAAGCTGTTGAAGTTTTCTCATTGAACGTTTTTAAAGCCAAGATAGATAACTGTTAATTCCTTTACTGCTCAAAACGTTATGGTAAGAGGATGGGTAAGTGGAACTGAGTCCACAAAAAAGATCAGCCATGATCTTATTGAAAAGGCAGAGCAGTTTCAAAAGCCAGATGGCCTACTCCTACTATATTAATTCCATATTCTCAAATCCTCTAATTGGACATACACATCATAAATTAAAAGGGAGGAAATTAGACTCAACTTCTGGTACAACTGGATATTTGTCTGCGATACTAGTAGATAAGTTCAAGTAAGATAATGACAAAGTCTGTTGGTTTTTGTCTAAGCTCATGACTAAATGACCACTTGGATGAGGGGCTCAGAGCACTTCTCTCCAAAGAATTGTAATAGTTCTTTGGAAAAGGGGAAGAAAAAAAACTGACGCGAAAACACCATTCACCTCTGCAAAAACGTTCATGAAATGCTCAGTTATTGCTGTCTCCACCTATTACAATTCCATTAGCAAACATCTGCCACAAAGCTAATCCAAAATTCTGTTTAACAAAAGCTTCAGCACATAAGTCACATTAACTCAGAAAAATAGATTATCATTTCATATAATAGGTATCACACAAAGTTTAAAAAGCTTACAAATAAATAAAACTAAAGATAGAAATATTGCAAAAAGTGAAACATACTGGCATAGTTTTATCATCTTACAGGAATCACCAGCCCAAATATCAAGCACAACATTAAACGCATTTTAGGCTGAATGGCAATATTTTAAAATTCTGGTCACCTACACATGACAGAACTAAAAATTAACCATTGGCACAAATGACAAAGCAAATTAAATCAGAAAATTATTTTGAACTTCGCAAACTACAAACTTTATCCTAGCAACATGGTCAGGTACAACTTGACGTGGCTGATGATTTCTCCAAACTGCAATTTAAATTGGATCATAATAAATGGAGAGAGAAATGGACAGTCCCAAAATAACAATGGACTCAAGAAATCTCAACTACCTACACGTGCATTAAAAACAAAACAGAATGCTTAAAACATAAATATTGGTGTAAAGTGGTACTTAACAGCAATTCAATCATTATAGAGCTTCTTACTCTATTTCAAGCAGTTTAATATTTCCTCAAGTTAAATTAGCAATTTCAACATTCCAATTTCAAATGACTTTAATTAATTGCCTTTAGTATTTCTTGATTTACCAGCATAATATGGGTAAATATACAAGCCAACAATATTCTATTTTCCCAAGATTCAGTAACATAACAGTAAACATCTAGAAATATTTTATTGACAATTTTAGTAATTAGAAGTATTAAACTACAGTCTCCCGTGCAGGAATGGACTGCTAATGAGATTTATTCAATTCTGTGTTGGTCATCACAAGGTTTACAAATGATCCCAAAGAACTGTACATAAAGGCTAAGCACCACTATATTAGGCAACAGCCCATCAGCGTAAACAAATAACTGATTACATTGGTTACTTTGTATATTCCCTTATGTTCAGTGTGGGATAAAAAAATTAGGGTGAAAGCAATGCACAATACAAGAGGACTGGGGTCAATATATTAGAAACATAACCATTTCAGTATTGCCAAAGATTTAAAATTGGTTTTATCAATTTGAAAAGCACTGACCAATCCAGTAAAGGCTGTAAATGTACCGCTTGAAACATACATTTCATGTCCAAATGACATTACATAACCTGTAATCCCCACATTTAAGTTTCTCATCTATTTCAAATGGAAAGCAGCCTTTCAAAAATGTTAAAACCATACTGCTTAAAAAAATCCCAAGAAAGTTTAAGCAGAAACCACCACCTGAAGGGTAGAGAAAGAAAGTGACAAAAAATTGCAATGAAGTGACAAGAAAACATATTTTGCTATTTGGAAGCTGCACAACATATAGCAAAGCTTAACAAAACTTAACTGTTAGTGGCTTAGAAAACACAGATTACCAACAGGCCAATCACATGATACCTACTGTGATATGCCAATGTTGGCAGCAGACAAAAGAACATGTTTCAGGTTGCAGAACTGCTAACTCATCAGGATACAGTCTACTATCTTTAAGAAATTAACTGAAAGACAGTTATCCCACAGAATTTTCGTTGGTGCCCCAAATTATGGAAAATTGCACATTTAAAGAAATGAGAACCACATCACCCTAAATAAAAAAAGTAGTACTATTACATGCATTCATAAATTTCCAATTTTCTCCTCAATAGCATAAAAACCAAGTCTGCATAAACAGCAAATATTGACCAAGAAATACTGGAGTTTACCACAAAAAATTGTGTTCAGACATTGGCAGCTATAATGTATTAATATCACAGCAAGTAGATATTAAAACAGCCAAGTCTGAAAAATGGTCTTCTACCTCTAGTCGTTCAGTTACGCCTGTTTCCAAATAAGGCACAAGACAAAATTAATCCAACCTATAAAGGAAAGCAGTCTACACGGGTGTCTCATATCCCACTTTTTGCACAAATGTACAAATTAAGAAGTACATTATACACAAGAGAAAATTCCACTGTTGTACAAAAATTTGTTAATTCTAACTTTTATTCTTATACAATTTGCTGAGTTGAAACCATTGTTACTTCGATAATGAATTTTAACTATAATACAACCAAATGTAGTGAGTTGAGCACGCACATTTAAAATGAGACAATAAGTCACAGACATGATTTTATACAGGTTTTCAAAATTGTGTGTGTCAAGCAGGCAAGATGTAAGAAGGGTAATGAGAATTTTGTTTGTTTTAATGGGAAAGAACATTTTAGATAGAATGAATAAAGTGGATTTTCACATAGCGTTCAGCTACAGCATTTCTTCAGTCCTGTTCCACCACCTGTGGTGCTGATATCTACATTTTCCCTGTCGGGTTCTTTTACAGGGGTCTGCAGAATAAAAACAAAAAGAATAAAAGGAACCTTTTAAAAGGAGTCATCTTGAACCATGCAGGTCATATTACACTGAAAATCTGAACAAGACGATACACAATACCGCACACTCAAACATGAGATAATTACAGTTTGCTTCATCTTAATTAATACAGACATCTCTGACAGTTCATCCAATGTTGCAGCCATTTGGTTAAAAGTTGAGGAGAATATGGCTCCACTTGTCTACTTGGACATTCATTATCAAGACTGATCATTATTCAAAGAATTCACATTAAATCAGTAATAAAATGTACCTTTCAACAGCTTGAACCATAGTAAATTCTTCTAAATTTATTTTCAAGCAATATTCTTGAATGATCAAATCTGTAATCCTAATGATCTTAAATATCCTACTAAAATTAATAATATTCCTTCTCCCTAGGCCATAAAGTTAAAAATTCTGCAACCTTCCCACCAGTGGTCAGTAAGGATCAATACTGCGGTCTTTCTCTGCACTGCATCTATTGTTTAAATGTTTCTCTTGAGTTAATGACAAGAATCAAATGTAATATTTAGGTGGTGTATTGTGGACACTAGTTTCTCTAACAAACACTCTGCAGTTGAAGCTACTTGTGTTCAACATTTATGGTTCTTTGAATGCTGCCCTGCATATCTTAAAAGTAACGAGGATATAACTTCCACTCGATTGCCAATTCTGCCAAATTGTTTTACATAGCAGGGTAAGGTTAAATAGGTGGAGGAACGGCATTGCCAATTAGGGATAGTATCACAGCTGCAGAAAGGGAGATTGTCGAGGTGGGCTTGTTTGTCTACAGAGTCAGTATGGGTGGATGCCAGAAACAGCAAAGAAGCAGTCACTTTATTAGGAATCTTCTACTGGCCCCCCAATAGCAACAGACACACTGAGGAGCAGATTGGGAGGCAGATTTTGGAAATGTGCAGAAGTAACAGGGTTGTTGTCATGGGTGATTTTAACTTCCCTCATATTGATTGGAAGTCTACTTCGTTCAAATAGTTTGCATGGAGCAGTGTTTTTTCAGGTGTGTCCAAGAAACGTTCCTGATGCAATATGTAGATAGGCCAACTAGACTAGAGGCCATATTGGACATGGTGCTTTGCAACAAACCATTGCAGTGGTCAGATCTCTTGGTGGTAGTGCATTTTGGTGATAGTGATCACAACTCCCTGACCTTTACCATAGTCATGGAGAGGGATAGGAGCAGATGGTATGGGCAAGAATTAATTGGGGGATGGGGGATTACATTACTATTAGGCAGAAACTGAGGCATCTAAATTGGGAACAGAGGTTCGCAGGGAAATGCATTACAAATGTGGAGGGTGTTTAGGAAGCACCTGCTGATAGTACTGGACAGGCTTATCCCACTGGCAAGGAGAGAATGGTAGATTGGAAGAATCTTGGATGACAAGGGATGTGGAACATCTCTTCAAGAAAGAGAAGGAAGCTTATTTAAGGTTGAGGAGGCAAGGATCAGACAGGGCTTCAAAGAGTTACAAGGTAGCCAAGACGGAAATGAAGAATGGACTTGAGGAGAGCTAGAAGAGGGCATGAAAAAGCTTCAGTGGGTAGGATTAAGGAAAACTCTAGTGTGTTCTACACTTATGTGAGGAACAAGAGGGTGGTCAGAGTGAGGGTAGGACTGATTAGAATAGTGGAGAGTACCTGCGCTTGTAGTCAGAGGAAGCAGGGGAGGTCCTCAATTAATAATTTACTTCAGTATTCACTACTGAGAGGGACCTTGACATTTCTGAGGACAGCGTGAAACAGACTATTATGCTCGAACAGGTTGATGTTAGGAAGGAGGATGTGCTGAAAAGTTTGCAAAATGTAAGGATAGATAAATCCCCTGGGCCAGACAGGGTATACTCTAGATTACACCAGGAAGTGAAGCAAGAGATTGCTGCGCCTTTGGTGATGATCTTTGCTTCCTCACTGTCCACTGGAGCTGTACCAGATGACTGGACGGTGGCAAATGTTACTCCCTTATTCAAAAAAGGGAATAGGGATAATCCTGGGAATTACAGACCAGTCTGAAATCGGTGGTGGGCAAATTATTGGAGAGGATTCTGAGAGACAGGATTTATAATTACTTGGAAAAAAAAGTCTGATTGGAGAAACTCAGCATGGATTTGAGAGGAGCAGGTCATGCCTCATAAGCCTTACTGAATTCTTTAAGGGTGTGACAAAACACACTGATGAAGGTACAGCAGTGGATGTGGTGTACACAGATTTCAGCAAGGTGTTTGATGAGGCTCCCCCTGTCTGGTTCATTGAGAAAGTAAGGAGGCATGGGATACAGGGAAGCCTTTGTGTCTGGCTACAGAATTAGCTGGCCCATAGAAGACAGAGGGTGGTGGTAGTTGGAAAGTATTCAGCCTGGGACATTCATAGGATCAGTTCTGGGATCTCTGCTCCGTGTGATTTTTTTGAATCCTCCTTGGACGAGGAAGTGGGAAGGTGGGTTAATAAGTTTGCTGATGACATGAAGGTTGGAGGAGTTGTGGATTCTGTGAAAGGCTGTTGTAGATTGCAATGAGACATTGACAGGATGCATAAATGGCAGTTGAAGTTCAACCTGGAAAAGTGTGAAGTCATTCATTTTGGAAGATTGAATTTGAATGCAGAATACAGGGTTAAAGGCAGGGTTCTGGGTAGTGTGGAGGAACAGAGGGATCTTGAGGTCCATGGCCATAGATTCCTCAAAGCTGCTACCAGAGTTGATAGGGTTGTTAAGAAGGCATATGATGTGTTGGCTTTCATTAGCAAGGGGATTGAGTTGAAGAGCCGTGAGGTAAACTGCAGCTTATAAAGTCCTGATTAGAGAACACTTGGAATATTCCCTGTTCAGTTCTGGTTGCCTCATTATCGAAAAGATGTGGAAGCTTTAGAGGGGATGCACAGGAGATCTACCATTATGCTGCCTGGACGAGAGGACATGTCTTACGAAGAAAGGTTGAGGGTGTTAGGGCTTCTCTCATTGGAGTGAAGAAGAATGAGAGGTGACTTGATAGAGGTGTACAAGATATTGAGAGGCATAGATAGAGGGGGCATACAGAAAATCTTTCCCATGGCTGAAATGTCTATCACGAGGGGGCATAATTTTAAAAGGTAACTGGAGGAAAGTTTGGGGAGATTTCAGAGGTAGGTTCTTTACACAGGTGGGTGTGGAATGCACTGCCAGCAACGGTCATAGAGTCAGATACATTAGGGACATTTAACTGACTCTTGGATAGGCACATGGAAGCTTGTACAATGAAGGCTATGTAGGTTAGTCGCATCTTAGAGTGGGAGAAGAGGCTGGCACAACATCGAGGACCGAAGGGCGATACTGTTCTACGTTCTATAATCAAATGAGAAGCTCCCTGAACCAGTGCAATAGAACAGTTAACACAACACAGTTGCATTAAAAGGTACTTTTAAGAGTGGTAATTAGATGTAGTTTTATTACCAAAGCAGAAATCACAATGAAGTTTTGTGTACCATCAAAACTTTTGAAAAATTATGTCCACCATCTCATAGCAACCCAAACTTTAATTAAAAAAACACTGAAAATGTTTACAATAAATTATATTGAGCAAATTTCATTTGTACATTGTTGTCAGTAAAGTAACAAAATGTAAAACCTCCAATAACCTGACTTCTTACTGTCTGTCTACAAACAAGCTTAATTTCAACACAGTCTTTTCAATCTGTCATGCATTGGTGGAATAATCAGAAACTTATGCTCATTGTTTTGACCTGCAGGCACAGCTAATTTTGCACCCTAGACCAAGTTCCAGAGCAAATTTTTCAAACCATTTACAAACCTGAAGTTTGTTGAATCTGTGTGATTGGCACACTTACATCTAAAATTCCCAATTTTTACATTGGTTTAGCTGATTTTATTCAAATCTCTGTATAAGTTAACAGGCATTTGACAGTAGTATTGCCACAACCAATACATGACAATTCTAGAACTGTCAGAAATAGATGAGTACAGAATATTAATTGCTTAATAAGATTATGTGGACCATATAAATAAATCCTGAACTTTTAAACAAAAGACACTTTGTTGAAGTGGTGCAAAAAATCAGGAAACCTGCGTGAAGTGAAACACAAATCAGCTCATCAATAGTTACCTTTCGAAGTATGTCTTCTGCTAATGTGAGGAATGCTTTCTCAATGTTGATATTAGCTTTCGCACTTGTCTCGAAAAACCTAATCCCATGTTCTCTGGCAATCTAGAATGAAACACATTCGCCAAATCAGATGGGATATTAAAGTATACATTAAAAGAATAAACCATCCAGCTGCTTTCAGTGATATTAAGCCATCTTAAAATATTGCATTATGCATTTACACTTGACAAACTCAGCAATATTGGCAAGTATGAGATATGGTGCAAAAAGGTGCAACAGTGGCACAGATTCAATGATCAGTTGATATTATTAACAAGAGGTAAAGTTCAATTACTCTATTCAAATCTGATTATAGGGTTATTTTGCCCCAGAAGTCTCCATAAGCAAAACACCTGACAATTGTTTAGAAATACTTCAGTCATAATCACACAATGATTGATCTGAGTGTTGGCGCTGTAATATTATTAAAACAGTATGGCAGACAGCATTTCCCAGTGTCATTCCAATTGGATACTTGGAACATAAATGTTATTGCTCCACTGCCGTAACCCTATTTTAATTTCCAGATTTCTCTTTCTGTCCCAGAGCAAGTAAGCTCATAAGCCTTAGATCACGAAGAATCATAGCATCTTTCTCCACAAGAGATATAATTGATTATATATAGCCTGAACAGAATCACACTCTATCCATGGGATAAGGTGAAATGACACACCTCCATGAACTACTACAGCTAGTAAAAGAATTGAATCAATGGCATTGAACTTTTTTTTTTCATCATTCGTTCGTGGAAGAGGACATCACTGGCTAGGCCAGCATTTACTGCCCATCCCTAATTGCCCAGAGGGCAGTTTAAAAGTCAACCACATTGCTGCGGGTCTGGAAACACATGTAGGCCAGACCAGGTAAGGATGGTAATCTTCCTTCCCTAAAGGACATTAGTGAACCAGATGGAATTTTCTGACAACAGACAATGAATTTATGGTCATCATTACACTCTTAATTCCAGATTCTTTTCTCACTGAACTCAAGTTCCACCAACTGCAATGGCGGGATTCGAAGCCTGGTCCCCAGGACATTACTGGGGTCTCTGGATTAATAGCCCAGTAATAATACCACCACCAGGCTACTGCCTTTCATAAACGTTCCACTTCTTAAATGTTGTTGGAGCTGCATTTATCCAGGCAAGTTGATAACATTTCATCAGACTCCTGATGGGTGCCTTAAATCTATTAGTAGTAGGAACAGGGGTAAGTTGTTCAGTCCCTCAAATCTGCTCCACCATTCAATAAGGTGGTGGCTAATCCTTGCAAATGGTGCTCAGACTTTGGACAATCAGGAGACGAGTTACTCACTATAGTATTCCCACTTCTGAATTTTTCTTGTAGTTATTTATAAGGCTGGTTCAGTGCAGTTTCTGGTCAGTGGTAACCCAGAGGATTTTGATAGCAGGGGATCCAACAGTGGCAATGGTCTCTTGTTGGAGAAGGTCACAATCTTAAGTTTGGGTGGCACAATATTAGACCCCACTTATCAACAAAAGCTTGAATGCTATCTGGGTCTTGCAGCATATGTAGATAGACCACTTTAACATCTGATAGGTTTTTAATTGTCCTGAACATTGTGTAATCAGCATCCTTACTATTGATCTTGTGATAGAGAAAAGGCCATTGATAAAGCAGCTGACAATGATTGGGACTAGGACACTATCCAGAGCAATCCTTGCAGTAGTATTCTGGGACTAAATTGATTGGTGTCCAACAACCAACTTCTTTTTCTTTTATAGAGGCATAGGCATAGCCATAGCCATAGCCATAGCCATAGCCATAAAAACAACCCATCGACAGAGTTAAAATACAGCTTTTTTCCAGGTGGAGAGGCGAGGAAACCAAAGCAAACAAAATGCTTCACAAATGTTTAAAAAAAAGCTATGTTGACAAACAAAGCATCCATCCTGCTCCAGTTAATTAGTATCCAATCTTAAGCATTTGAAATGCGGCGCAGGGGGAAGAAAGAAAATGCATCAGAACGGATGCAAAAAGACAAAATGAACACAATCCTAAAATTAGTACCATTGCTACTAGGAGTTTAGCAAAAATATTTATATATTTGTTTTAGGCCAGCAGTCTTTATAATTAATGGAGTAATTTAAATATGATAATTTGTTCCAACACAAAAAACTCAACAACCAATTTACACACAGTATGACTCAATAAACAGCAGCAAGATGATATAAAAATTATGGTCAAGAAATAAATTATGGTTAGCACAGCAACAATGGTTCCCTTGGGTTTTAAAAACATTTAGAGGTGCTACTTTAAAATTTGCAAGAGGTGATGGAAAGTGCCTTGGTTTAACACTGCATCATGAAGACAAAAATTCAAACTCTGTAGATGTAATACTGGTGAGATAACTAGCAAGCTAAAAGATCCTAGAAAGGATATAGATTTCATACACCTGACAGGCATCCTTGCAGCCAAATTAAGTACGCAAAGGTGGTAACTGCAGTGTGTATTTCTGAATTATGAATTAAAACAAAACAGCTTCAGCCAGCATCATGATTGAAGGCAGTACAGAGTGATTCCCCCAAAGAACATACTAAATTGAAGCCATGCTTAATTTCCTGACAACACTTGCTCAGCCCATCAGTGCTCATGTTCTAATCATAAATGACCCTTCCACCTTCTCAACACCTCAACAGTCACAGTTAAACTGTATTCCAGCTTCTACTTTCAGCTAACATTTGATCTTTCTCCAATATAACATGCTGGACCTGCCTCTCGTCCGAGTTGGGTCACAGTTCGGAATTGTGCGTAGGAGGGGCACCCAGATCAAAAATACTTTTCTCCCAAGAGTACACAACTCTAAGCAGTGATTGATGGAAAAGTGACTTGAGAAAGGGAGCAAAGACGGTATGGAACAAAGAAAGTATGGAACAAAACCCAAAATGCTTAAACAAAGACATGGGCAGGGAACAAACATGAGGGCTGTAAAAGGTCACGAAGGCCATATTTGGATTGGATGCTGTAAATTAAGCAAAGTAAGCATAAGCAAACTTAAAATCAGAGATTGAGGGGAAAGAAAATAAAAATCAGCATGCATTGAGGGGTGGATAGGAAAGGAAATTTAAAAATCACTATTTATTTGGACTGCCTGCACAGAAATCTTAAAGTGGTTCTGGACAAATGTTTGCTCACTGAGCTGGAAGGTTCGCTTTTAGACATTTCATCACCATACTAGGTAACATCAGTCAACTGTTGGTGAAGTATGGTGACAAAATGTTTGAAAACGAACCTTCCAGCTCAGTGAGCAAACTTACATCCAGAACCTCAACCCGAGCTACAAATCTTTTCAAAACTCACTATCTTAAAGTGGTATAAATTTTGAAATAAAGTAATCACTTCCAGTTATTTAAGTCGCTAGCGCAATAAGAGATTTAAAGAGTAATTACTTAAAAACTGAATTAAATACAACATTTGATCCATATTGCATGACTTCATAGAAATTAGGGAAATTCAAACGAAGAGAGCTCCAACCACGCAGTGCTTCTTTAGAAGCATTTCAGATTTAGCATTTAGAAGCGTTCAAGAACGGCTTCTTGCCAGCTATTGTTAGACTTCTGAATGGATCTCTTAAATTTTAAATCTAATGTTGATCTTGCTTTTGGTGAACTTCTTTGCAGATGTAACACTGTATTCCTCGCTCTGTTCAATCAATCTACAATCTTGGTATGTTATGATCTGCCTGTACTACACGGAAAACAAAACATTTCATAAAGGAAAATGGAGGACAGGTATTTTCAGATAGAAATTTTAAGAAATGGATTCATCCCTGGGATGTTTCACATATTACCTATCAGTAAGTTGACAATGGCACAATCAGGGTTTTGAGCTGATGTACACGTACTAAACACTAAATTGGGGAAAGTGCGAGATACATTACAAAGGAAGGAAATAATTGTGTCAAATATAAGATCACTGTTTATTTCATCAATTCAAAAATGAATACTTCAAATGAAGAGGAAACTGTACAAAGCCAAAATCCCATAATAGTTTTCTTCCTAATATGTGCCTACTTATTATTTGTACCAAGACATGACAAACATTCTCTTCAATCAGAAACCTTTACAGCTTGATCTTAGGTAAAGTTATGGTCATGGACTTAAGCCCCCAAAAGGTTTCAATGCAAGATGAAGAACTGAATGGAATGTTGAAAATACAGTCATTGTTGCAATGTAGGGAAACCGTAAACAATGAGTGTACTCAAAGTTCTGAGAAACAGCAAGATGATGAACTGTTAGGTTTATTATTTTAGGTTTTGTGAGCTAAGCAATTAAACTTTAGCCAGGACACTGTCTTCATTTTTTGAAACGTGGCAGGCATCTCTTGTGAACTAAGAGGTGAAATGGGGTCTTGAATTAATACTTTAATGAAAACACAGCACCTCAGAGTGCATCATTTTCTCAGAACTGCAATGAAGTATCAGACTCCATTAAGGAGCATCAAGTCTATGAAGGAGGTCATGACACAGCCTTCCATGTCAGAAAGAAGTGTTACTAGAGAGCTAAAACCAATATTTCAAGAAGGAATACAAAAGCAGGTGACATTCAACTAAATCATGTTAGATTGTGCAGATCTGTCTGCAGCCCTCAGATCTTGCAATTACACACTTTATCAAAGAATGGTTGTTGCAAAAGTCCATAAAGAACATTAATATGTTAAAACAACAATACTGGACAAGCAATTACCTGCTCTCCTTTTGATTTTTGCACCACTCGCTTGTCTTCCATGTCACATTTGTTGCCTAGCAACATTCTCTCTACATCTTCATTTGCATGCTGAAAAATAGGTTTTGGTTGTCAGTTTACAAGCACTTCTCTAATTAAAGTCTGATTCAGCATATATCAATATCGCACCAAACAGTTGTCCATCCTGTAAATGAGCAAATTGTTTAAGGACTATTTGGTTTGCAAATTATTAAACCATCCATATTATTTTCCAAATTCCACATCTGGAAAAAAACGATTAAAGTTGCTACAACAGATTTAAATTACCATTTCTTCTCAATTAGAAGAACAAATGAGGCAAAGGAAGTAAAGTCATATAGTCATAGAGCCATACAGCATGGAAACATGTCCTTCAGCCCAACTTATCCATGCCAATCAGGTTTCTTAAACTGAACTAATCCCATTTGCTTGCATGTTAGTTTTCAAAATGGTACTTGGATTCATTTGCAAAACGAACCTTTTATTAACAATCTTTCCTCAATTATGTTTGATGTCATAAACTAATTCTTATTTACATAGAAACATAGAAGATAGGAGCAGGCCACTCAATGCCTCAAAACTGTTGCATCATCCAATACGATTACAGCTGATCTTCAAGCTCAATACCTTAATCCTGCCCTCCTTCATATTCCTTGATGCTTCTAGTCACAGAAGCTATACATATCTACTTCCTTCTTGAAAACACAATGTTTTGGTCTTAACCAGTACTGCGGCAGAGAATTCCACCGTCTCATCTCAGTCCTAAAAGGTTTGTCCCTGAAACTCCTTAAACTATGACCCTGGTTTTAGTCACCACTGGTAACTTATTAGAATGAATTATTGATTAAATAAACCTGACAAACTGCTTCTGATGCTAAACTAAATACAGCTTCATATCTATATAAGTGACAATATCATTGCCCTTTTCAAAATTCAAATTTTGTTAATGGCCAGTGTAGGAGTAGAACCAGGAAAAGAATTAGTTTGCCCCTCCAATTTCAGTCCTAAAATTCTTTTGTTGGAGACAGCTAACACGGCGTCTGTGTAACATGGTTGTTACTTGCTACTTATTATGTTCCCTACAGTGTGGTAACAGGCCATTTGGCCCAACCAGTCCACACTGACCCTCCAAAACCACCCAGCCCCATTCCCCTACATTTACCCCTGACTAATGAACCAAACACTATGGGTAATTTACCATTGCCAATTCACCTGACCTGCACATCATTTTGACTGTGGGAGGAAACCGGAGCACCTGGAGGAAACCTATGCAGACATGTGAGAATGTGCAAACTCCACACAGACAGTGGCCCAAGGTGTGAATAGATCCCGGGTCCCTGGCGCTGTGAGGCAGCAGTGCTAACCACTGAGCTATGGTGCCACCCAAGCGTATGAGCTCAAGGTTTAATGTTCTTTAGATCTTTTACATGAAGGCACAGACTGCTGATGTGCAGAGTTGCCAACAGAACAAAATAATTTGAGACTCATGAGACTCGGGGAAAATATACTCAAAGTTGAAGGCGGTCAATCCTTTAGGGCACTGCTCAGTTAACCTGCAATCATGCCCTTCAACGAAGAACAACAGTCTCCAACACCTGCCATTTTCCTTTATATTAGGTACAAGTTTAGCAATTAAAGAGAATTAAGAACAGTTCACTACATCTAGTAACTCCCACTGACCTTAAATCTCATTTTAGCTCCTTTGTGACAAGAGTAGTCAATCTCAATTCTGGAATTCAGCCCCTTCCCTCCAATTTTTGATCAGAAGATTCAAACACTTGTAAGCCTCTGTCGTTAACTTTATCAATTCCACTCTTCCTAACATACCACTATTCCATTCAAATTCTACAACTCTTCCCACAAGTCGGCTTCACTTTCTGCCGAGCAAGTCACTGATATTGACTAGTCAATTGTCCATTCACACGAAAGTTATTAAATTTTGGAATCACAAAAAGTAGGAAAAGGGAACATCGGTTAATTTAATGCCACTACCAAGAACTTGTTTCTCAGTGATAATTACAGACAGTTCTGCTCTGACGCATTAGTTCCGTTCCTGCAACCGTGTTATAAGAAAATCACATAATAGCAGCAGCATTTAAACTAATGGGGCAAGAATCGCATTAAAAATCAAGAATCACATAGCGAATTCACATTAACTAAACACACTTTATAGAGGAATAACCTGCATACAAAACACATTTCCAAGATACTGCAGTGGAGGCAAAAAACAATAAAAATGTTTTAAATGGATAAGAAAAATTTCTGGCTGTAACAGCTGCTCCTTTTTTTGAGTCATTTTAGGTGTTGGAGGTGCTTTCCTTGAAGTCCAGGAGCAGCAATTACTGTTTCATATGTTGTTGCATTTTTTTTCCCGAAGTTCCAAAACAAAGTCAACACAACAGCAGTTTTAAAAAGGAAGATGTACAGACAAAGGAAACACATGGTGAGGTCAGTGTGAGAGAGAGCGTGAAACTGACACCACAGTGAATCTAAACATTTACTGCTTTTGCTGTTTGAATTCATGTATCACTGGACATCGGAGTATGTCTGGGAAAATCAATAATCAGTGAAATTCACACCTGACCTTACAGGAACTGTTTGGGTGAAGTCACAGCACAGAAACAGATAAGTGAATTGTTTGAACCTGGAGCTGTGTTTTGTAGAGGAAAAAGACGGTGTTATTTTCTGGGTCTGTAGATTGTGAAGGAGCAAAAATGGCCTTTGCAGTGATATGTACTTCTTGTCAGATGTGGGAGTTTCAAAGAGAATTTACGGGTTACTGTCGATTATATCTGCAATAAATGCAGTTGGTTGCAAATCCTATCAGATTGAATGGATCGGTTGAAGAGACAGTTAGAGACAATGAGGAATTTACAACAGCAATGGTATGTAATGGATGGCAGATTTGGAAGGGTGGGGTGGAGTCGCAGATACAGTCACAAAGATAGATTAAATCCAGGAAAGGTAAGCAAGGCAGGCAGTTAGTGCAGGAGTCTTCTGTGGCTATCCCCATTTCAAACAAGTATGCTGTTTTGGAAAATGCAGGGGGTGATGGATTCTCAGGGAAACGTAGCACTAACAGCCAAAATTCCGGTATGGAGATTGGCTTAATGTAATGAGAGGTAAGTCGGGTTCCAAGCTAACAACTGTGCTAGGAGACTCTCTAGTCTGAGGTACAGACAGACGTTTCTGTGGCCAGCAGTGAAAAATCAGAATGATGTGTTGCTTCCCTGGTGCCAGGATCAAGATATAGAGAGGGTGCAGAATGTTCTCAAGGGGGAAGAGGGGCCAGCAAGAGGCCATTGCCCACACTGGAACCAACAACAGAGGAAGGGAAAAGGTTGCGATTCTGAAGGCAGATGAGAGAGTTAGGCAAGAATTTAAAAAGGAGATCCTCGAGAGCAATAATATCTGGATTACTCCTGGTGCGACAAGCTAGTGAGGGCAGGTATAGGAGGATAGAGCAGATGAATGCTTGGCTGAGGAGCTGGTGTATGGGAGAAGTATTCATATTTGGGATCATTGGAATCTCTACTGGGGTAGAAGTGACCTGCACAAGGAGGACGGATTGCACCTAAATTGGAAGGGGACTAATATACTGGCAGGGAGATTTGTTAGAGCTGCTCAGGAGGATTAAACTAGTAAGGTGAGGGGGGGGAGGAGACTCGGGAAATAGTGAGGAAAGAGATCAATCTGAGACTGGTACAGTTGAGAACACAAGCAAGTCAAACAGTCAGGGCAGGCAGGGACAAGGTAGGACTAATAAATTAAACTTCATTTATTTCAACGCAAGGGGCCTAAAAGGGAAGGCAGATGAACTCAGGGCATGGTTAGAAACATGAGACTGGGATATCATAGCAATTACAGAAACATGGCTCAGGGATAGACAGGACTGGCAGCTTAATGTTCCATGATACAAATGCTACAGGAAGGATAGAAAGGGAGGCAAGAAAGGAGGGAAAGTGCTTAGTCCCAGTTGGGGCAAGTTGCTAATCAAATTGCCAAGTTTCTACCAGAATGTATCTCAAATATGAAAATCTGTTAAGCAAATTATGATTCAGTGCCAATTAGTTCAAACAATTGTTTTGACAACGTGGATTTATGTATCACCTTTAATGCAGCGAGACGTCAAATCAGTTGAAGATATTTGTCTATATAACTTTCGTTGAAGTTCAGATAAACACATGTATTAAACAAAATTACATTTTCCTGCTGCTTCCTTAAAGTATGCATTTTGAAGATTTGTTACTTGTACCCAAAATGGTGTCAGGCTTCCAAGTCCCAATACCGATATATAGGAACTTTCCAAAATCCATTATCCTTCCTAAAAATGGCTGATTAAGTAACATTTGCAATTTAATTTATCAAAAGATAAAACTTTGTTTTTATATCAATTATCTCACTTATAGCTATTTATCATGCCAGTTTTCATTTTGAAAATGAAGTTTCGCTTATATTTTGAAGGAGATACTATGTTTAAATTTACATCGCTTTTGGAGTTGTTTTTTGTTGGTTAAGATTGTATTGGCTGTGTCAGTGCACCAATTTTGTAAAAGATGAATTAGTTTGTTGAGTTAGCACCAACTCAATCAGAAAAATCAACTTTGCATTCAAAATCAAAACATTGCAGAAACTCTTAAACATGCAAGGACTTAAACTAACTCACCAGACAAGACCATCCATAGCAAAAGACCCTCGTTCCTAAAACAATATATTTGTGATAAAATTGCAACAGTATTCTTACCTCATCTATGTTCCTCAGCCATTTGCTGATATTTTCAAAGCTTTTGGCATTTGTGATGTCATAGACTAGCATGATTCCCATAGCTCCCCTATAGTAGGAAGTGGTGATGGTATGAAATCGTTCCTGTCCTGCGGTGTCCCTTCAAAATGAGTAAAATCAACGATCAAGACTTTTTTGAAAAATCGCACACATTTTTATTCAGTCAATGCAACCTATTATGATGGATCTTTTAGAAAAGTAAAAGTGTCACATAAACACAGACTTAAAACTAGAACACTGAGGTAACTGTGGCTTTTGCTTGTACTTTAAAATCATGCAGTTGCAATTAAAGTTTAAACTAAGATTCCTCGAGTCAGTACGTCAGCCAAAAATTTAAGCGCTTGTCAGGAAAAGGGGCCTGGTCCCCAAGCATTTAATATATTAACACTGGAGCAATTATCCATAGACAGCAATGCTAGTCCAAGTACAGCACAGTAGACAGGAGCAGAGTAGTTTTTCTTTTAAAACCCTAACAGCTTCCATCTGACTATTTACATCAGAAAAGGACAATGCTTCGGATGTTGTCCTCTTACTGAAGGGCAATAATACAATGGGAAGAACTCAAGATAAATGCCAAAATTAATGATGCACTTCCTGCCAGTTAGAGTCTAAAAAAAACAAATCCAGATTGAGTTACAATACTAATGTAATTATTTTATTCTTTTACAATTGCCAACATGGAGAGCGTATTAACAACATTTTTAAATTTCCAACAGCATTTTTGACACTGAATTAGAAGGCATTAGTTATTGCACATGATAACTTTCCTGACCTCCAGCTTCCTTTTTTATAGTATACAATTGAACTTCCTTATCAAATGTAGCAACACACGTTGAAATTTTTACAACTGTTCATTTATAGAAGGGAATGTAGTGATCCTGAGCAGTTTAATCACGTTACATGGAAATAAAAGAACTGATAAACAAGCAAAGCAAATACATTGGGAGAGGAAGAAACAGCTATAATACCTGCCAAAAGTAAAATGAACGCTATGAATATAAAATGAATAATGAATAACTATTAAGATAGACCAAGGAGTTAATTAAAATTGTGTTTTTATATACTCTGCCAATAAAATAGATGACTGGCCCAAAGGTGGTCAGATGGAAAATTACACAGTCAAACTATTAGTCATCCTTAATAACTAAAAAGAAACTGGTTTCAAAAAGTTACATTTAATTGTACATTGTATAGAAGTAGTTAGTGTCATGGAATTGCAGTGTGGAAATAGATCCGTCAGTCTAACTCATCCATGCTAACCAAATACCCTAAATTATTCTAGTCCCATTTGTCAGCTACTGCAACGCAGGTGTGTTTAAACTAAGTAGTTGGGGGGAAACAAACTGGAAATTTAAGAAGGACGTTAAAAGGAAAGTGAGAATAAGTGAAGACAGACAACAGAATCAATGGAGCAGAAAATTCACGAAGGGACCATACAGTATGGTCAAGTGAAATAGGGATTGATAGGAAGAGGGAGGGGAGTAACAAATTAAGATTATTATATATATGAATGCACGAAGCATAAGAAATAAGGTGGATGATCTTGAGGCTCAGTTGGAAATTGGCAGGTACGATGTGGGGATAACTGAGACATGGCCTGGGAAATGAATATTCAAGGCTATACACACTATTGAAAGGACAGACCAATGGGCAGAGGGGGTAGGGTGGCCCTGTTGGTGAGCAATGGTATTCAGTCCCTTGCGAGGGGGGACATAGAATCAGGAGATGTAGTGTCGGTATGGATAGAGCTGAGAAATTCTAAGGGTAGAAAGACCCGAATGGGAGCTATCTACAGGCTTCCAAACAGTAGCTTGGATGTAGGGTGTACATTGAATAATGAGTTGAAATGGGCCTGTCGCAAAGGTATTACTACAGTTGTTATGGGGGATTTCATCATGCAGGTAAACTGGGAGAATCAGGATGGTACTGGATCCCAAGAGAGGGAGATGGATTCTTAGAACAGCTAGTACCAGGGAGAAGGCAATTCTGGATCTGGTGTTGTGCAACAAACCGGATTTGATCAGGGACCTCGAAGTAAAGGAGCCATTAGGAGGTCGTGACCATAATATGACAAGTTTTAATTTCCAACTTGAGAGGGAGAAGGGAGAAGGGAGAATCGGGAGTGTCAGTATTGTGGTTGAACAAAGGCAACTATGGAGCTATAAGAGAGGAGCTGGCCAAAGTTGAATGGTTCAATACCCTACCAGAGATGACAGTGGAACAACAATGGCAGGTATTTCTGGATATAATGCAGAAGGTGCAGGATTGGTTCATTCCAAAGAGGAAGAAAGATCCTAAGGAGAGGCAGGGACAGCCGTGGCTGACGAGGGAAGTAAGCATATCATAGCAAAGATGAGCAGGAAGCTGAAGGACTGGGAAACTTTTAAAGAGCAACAGAGGATAACTAAAAGGCAATACATGGAGAAAAAAAATGAGGTATGAAGGTAAACTGGCCAAAAATATAAAAGGAGGATAGTAAAAGCTTTTTTAGGAATGTGAAAAGAAAAAGAATGGTTAAAACTAAAATTGGGTCCTTGAATATAGAAATGGGTGAATTAATTAAGGGGAACAAGGAAATGGCAGAAGAGTTGAATAGGTACTTTGGATTTGTCTTCACCGGGGAAGACACAAGCAATCTCCCAGATGTAATAGGAGCTGAAGGATCTAGGGTAATGGATGAACTGAAGGGAATTTATATTCGGCAGGAAATGGCACTGGATAGACTGTTAGGTCTGAAGGCTGACAGGTCCCTGGGACCTAATGGTCTACATCCCAGGTTACTTAAGGAGGTAGCTCTAGAAATCGTGGACACATTGGAAAATGATTACCAATGTTCTATCGATTCCGGATCAGTTCCTGCGGATTGAAGAGTGGCTAATGTTGTCCCACTTTTCCAGAAGGGAGGGAGAAAGAAAACATAATTATAGACCGGTTAGCTTGACGTCAGTGGTGGGAAAGATTCTGAAGTCAATTCTAAAAGATGAAATTACGACGCAGTAATAGGATAGGTCAGAGTCAGCATAGATTTACGAAGGGGAAATTGTGCTTGACTAATCTTCTGGAATTTTTTGAGGATGTAACTATGAAGATGGACAAAGGAGAGCCAGTGGATGTAGTGTACCTGGACTTTGTGAAAGCCTTTGATAAGGTCCCATATCGGAGATTAGTGAGCAAAGTTAGGGCACATTGTATTGGGGGCAAGGTTTTGACTTGGATTGAAAATTGGCTGACTGACAGGAAGCAAAGAGTAGTGATAAATGGGTCCCTTTCAAAATAACCGAAACCAGTGGGGTACCACAAGGTTCAGTGCTGGGACCGCAGCTGTTTACAATAAATCAATGATATAGATGAAGGCATTAAAAGTAATATTAGCAAGTTTGCTGATGACACACAGCTGGGTGGTAGGAAGAAATGTGAGGAGGATGTTATGAGAATACAGGGTGACTTGGACAGGCTAGGTGAGTGGACGGATGCATGGCAGATGCAGTTTAACGTGGATAAATGTGTGGTTATCCACTTTGGTGACAAGAACAGTGAGGTAGATTACTATCTAAATGGAGTCAAGTTAGGTGAAGGGGAAGTACAACGAAATCTAGGTGTTCTTGTACATCAGCCAATGAAGGCAAGCATGCAGGTACAGCAGGCAGTGAAGAAAGCTAATGGCATGCTGGCCTTCATAACAAGAGGAAGTGTGTATGGGAGCGAAGAGGTCATTCTGCAGCTGTACAGGGCCTCGGTGAGACCGCACCTAGAGTATTGTGTGCAGTTTTGGTCTCCAAATTTGAGGAAGGACATTCTGGCTATTGAGGGAGTGCAGCGTAGATTCACGAGGTCAATTCCCGGAATGGCGGGACTATCATATGTTGAAAGATTGTAGCGACTGGGCTTGTATACAGTTTAGAAAGACGAGAGGGGATCAGATTGAGATGTATAAAATTATTAATAGATTGGACTCTCTGGAGGCAGGAAGCATGTTTCCGCTGATGGGTGAGTCCAGAACCAGATGACACAGTTTAAAAATAACAGCCAGGCCATTTAGAACAGAGTTGAGGAGAAACATCTTCACCCAGAGAGTAGTGGTTATATGGAATGCTCTGTCCCACAAGGCAGTGGAGGCCAAGTATCTGGATACTTTCAAGAAAGAGATGATAGAGCTCTTAGAGATAGTGGAATCAAGGCTTATGGGGATAAGGCAGGAACAGGATACAGATTGTGAATGATCAGCCATGATCATAATGAATGGTGGTGCTGGCTCGAAGGACCGAATGGCCTACTCCTGCACCTATTGTCTATTGTTATTTGGCTCATATTGTTCTAAACCTATCCTATTCAGGTACCCATTCTTTTAATTGTTGTAATTTCATACATGCACTAATCTCTGTATGAAAATATTGTCTCTTAGGTCCCTTTTAAATCTTTCCCCTCTCACTTTAAACCTATTCCCTCTAGTTTTGGATTCCCCTATGCTGAGAAAAAGACCCTGACTATTTACTCTCTCCATGCTCCTCATGATTTTATAAATCTCTATGGAGGTCATCCATTACCCTCTGATGCTCAAGGTAAAATACAGCCAGCCTATTCAGCCACTCCCTATAGCTCAAGCCCGTCAACCTGGCATTATCCTTGTAAATCTTTTCTGAACCCTTTTCAAGTTTAACACTACCTTTCCTATAGCAGGGAGAGCAGACTTGCACGCATTATTCCAAAAGTGGCCGAATCATTGTCCTGTACATCCACAACATGGCCTCCGAATTCGATACACTGACCGAAAAAGGCAAGTGTACCAAATGCCTTCTTCACTACCCTATCTACGTGTGACTCCACCTTCAAGGAATTATGAACCTGCACCCCAAGGTCTCTTTGTTCGCAACAACAATCTCCAGGACCCCATCATTAAGTGTATAAATCCTGCCCAGATTTGCCTTAGCAAAATGCAACACCTCACATTTATCTAAATTAAGCTCTACCTGCCACTCCTTGGCCCAGCAGCTCATCTGAGGTAACCTTCTTCACTGGGAGAAAGTGAGGACTGCAGCTGCTGGAGATCAGCATCAAGAGTACGGTGCTGGAGAAGCATCAGACAGTATCAGAGGAGGAGAATTCACATTTCAGGCAAAAGCCCTTCATCAGGAATGAGGCTGAGAGCCAAGGGGGTGGTGAGGCTGGGGGTGAAGGTAGCTAACAGCGCAATAAGTAGATGGGGGTGGCGGCAATGGTGATAGGTCAGAGGGGAGGGTGAAGCGGATAGGTAGGAAGGAAGATGGACAGGTAGGACAGGTCATGAGGGCAGTAACGAGTTGGAAGATTGGATCTTGGATAAGGTGGGGGACATGAGGAAACTGGTGAAATCCACATTGATGCCATGGGGTTGGAGGGTCCTCATTTCCCTTCTCCCCACCTTATCAAAGATCCAAATCTTCCAACTTGTTACCGCCCTCATGAACTGGCAATCTTCCTTCCCAACTATTCTGCTCCACCCTCCTCTCTGACCTATCACCATTACCCCATCCACCTATCTTCCCCTGCCCCAACCCCTCCCATTTATCTCACCACTCCCTCAGCTCAAATCATCTTTACTGTCCACTACGTCACCAATTCTGGTGTCATCTGCAAACTTAATAACCATCCCTACTGTATTCATAGTCAAATCATTTATATGAATGTCAAAAACGTGGACCCCACACTGATCCTTTTGACACATCACTGACCACAGGCCTCCGGTCCAAAAAACAATCCTCCAGCACTTCCTTCCATTTCCTACCTTCAAACCAATTTTGTATCCAAACGGCTAGCTCTCCTGGATTCAATGTGATCTAACCTTGCTAAATCAGTTCACTAAGCTGAACCTTATTGAATGCCTCGAAGTCCATGGAGACAATATCCATTGCTCTGCCTTCATCAATCTTTTGTCATCGCTTCAAAAACTCAATCACGTTAGCGAGACATAATTTCCCATGCACACAGCCACATTGACAATCCCTAATCAGTCCTTGCCTTTCCAAATACATGTAAATCCTGTCCCTCAGAATCGCCTCCACAACTTACTCACTATTAACATCAGACTTAGCGGTCTATAGCTCCCTGGCCTTTCCTTAACACCTTTCTTTTTGTAAAGCTAACAGAATTATGGTCATTGGCCCCAAAGTGCCCCCCCAATGACACCTCAGTCACTTGCTCTGCCTTATTTCTCAAAAGAAGGTCAAGTTTTGCTCATTCTCTAGTAGGTTCATCCACATACTGAATAAGAAAAACTCTTTTTTTTACACACAAATCCCTCTCCATCCAAGCCCAGTCCCAGTCTAGTTTGAAAAGTTAAAATCACCTAACATGAGAACACTATCATTCTTACAGATGTCTAAGATCTTCTTACAAATTTGCTTCTCAATCTCCCACTGATCATTGGGGGGCTTATAGCACTTTAATATTTCTGATGGCTCTTAAAAGAAAAAGGGAGTGATCTGATTATTACTCAAGGGGAAGCTGGAGGTGTACTTATGGACAAAGGAACCTCGATTATCCGAATACCAATTATACAAAAATCAGATTATCCGAGGGAGATCTCTGGGTCCCAACAGAAACATTACAAAGATGTGTCCAATACTGATCGCGTCTTTTGTTTACAGTGATTAAAAGCACTGCCGAGAACAGTCCTGGACTGATGGGAGCGCAGGCACCATCTCTAAATGACTGACCTCCCACTCCCTCTTTCTCTCTTCCCACACTTTCCCTGGAGTGCTACACAGGCGTGTACCCTAAACCCCTATTATCTCTCTAATATTGTCCTGTACAGGGCAGAGGTGGAACCTGTCAAAAAGATGCAGTAAAAAGTTGTATGTGAGGCTGTGCGCGCGTGCTATTTGAAGACTCAACCCCCAAAAGGCAGTAGCAGTAGTCTTGCTGTTGGTGTCCAGTCCAGCTGGCCCGGAGAGGTTGGGTATGGGGGCGGGCGGGAGGGGCAGTGTTGGATGGGTTTAGGGAGGTGGGTATGTGGGGCAGGGCCTCATGCGCTATGATGCTGCCTTATCTCCTGAACAGGGAGCAGATTTTACAGAAATCTCCTAGCTCTAAATGAAAGGCATTGAATCAATTCACCAAATAATCAATTATCTGAATGAAATCGTGCCAGCCCATCTCATTCGGATAATCAAGGTTCCTCTGTATATGAGGGACATATAAAGGAGACTTACTCTTTGGGAGTTTTGCTGTGTGCATGTGGGCCAAATGGTTAGTTTGTGTAATGCAAAATTGTATATCATGAGTATTACCATCAAATTTGATTGAGCACTATAGTAACAGATCTTAAGTACTGACATAGTTGAGAAACAGAATGAGAATGACACACAAAATATAGAGAAGAGGTGAAGTACAGTACAAGTCAGTGGTTGGAGGTGGAAAAGGAGTCACAGAAAGTGGGTTTCCAGAATTACAGTTTAGATCAAGTTTGTGGTTTAATATGGTATAATTGCAATAACCTTCTGATCACTTAAAATAAAGTTGGTTTTCAAATCTATTGCATTTCTCAGAAAACTAAACCAATTGGGCAGTCACTTACCGTTTTCTTTCTTTACCCTTACATGTATCGCTCCAGCCACAAAACTATCATCCCTTGATAGACAATTAGCAAAAGTTCACCACTTACCATATCTGCAGTTTGATCTTCTTTCCCTGTAGTTCAACGGTTTTGATTTTAAAATCAATTCCTGTAATTGCAAAAACAACATTTTAAAATACTTTATAATGCACGATATATTTTCAATTAGTTAGGACTCAGATTGACTAACACCTTAAACTCATCTTAAGATGGACTTGGTTCTATCTATATGGTTTCACAGGAGAATGGACTCTGACTTGAGAATGCTAAAATAGGAGAATTACTACTATTTAATAACCTCACTATTTCCCAATAAATAACAAACTTACAAATAATGATTTAAAAACTTATTTCATAAATCATATGCTATCATTTTCTTTAGAAAACAAGTTCTCAATTAGAGTTTAAAGCTGCTAGCAGAAAAGATTACAAGAAAAAAGTTGATAAATTGGAAAAAAAAATTAACACGAAAGTACATGATTCTAAAAACTGCCAATTTCTTCCCAAAAGCCTTTGATAAGCTACAATTTTACTGCAAGCCTACAGGAATACTGTAGTTAAAAAATCTTGGCAATGAGGTTATGAATTTGGCCTTTCAAAACAAATAAAAAGCTAAAAGGGTCTATGCAATATAATATTTCAGGTGTTTCTTGAAAATTTTCCAAAACCAAGCTTGTAAAGTTTCTGAAAGTAAAAATGCAATGTCATCCAGATATTTCAAATCACTTGCAGAACAGAGTAAGCTAATACAACACAAAATTCCCTCATTTGAATTTTGGGTACTTTCTCTCAAAGAAAATATTCAGATGCTTGAATAATTTCACAGCTAATAGAGAAGAATGACAGAAAATTCCCTAAGATCAACAGCTAATTTGTCACCTGGTCCTGATCCACCTATCAGGAAACACTAAACAAAAAAGGAAATCCATGCAAATTATATTACTGACAATACCTTCCTTTTAAAAGGAAAGATAGAATAGTTCTATCCACCAATTACTTCAGCACTAGTTACAAATAAGGTTTGTTGGTACATTTATTACAGTAAGAAATCATTTGGATTCAACCCATACGAAAAAGTCTGAAATCAAAGCAATGCTCTAATTAATTAGACTAAGTAATTATACAGATTTAATTCAGAATGACAGCACCCTATCGATATGTACAAATAATAAAAATGTATATTTGGACCACTTTTAAGGTACAAAAGCCAACTAAGTTTTTTCTGAAGTGCAACAGTAAAATCAAGAATTGTAGCAGCTAATTTACATAGAAAATCCAGATGATCAATGGACGCAGTAAATGAGGTGGGTGAATATGCAGGAAAAACTCCACTAGATTTGAAATGATCCTTTAGAGCCTTGTTTAGAGATTGGTGAATGCAGGTTTTACACCTCTTGCAGCAGCAAGGGAAAGTGTCAGGTGGGTTGGTTGGCAAGGAAATCGGAGGGGGAGTGGTCTCTGCAGAACACAGAAAGGGATGCGGAGGGAAATATATCAATTTCACCGGTTTCCAAATCTCCCCTCGTCCCACCTCATCCCAGATCCAAACCTCCAACCTGACACTGTCCTCTTGACTTGTCCTACCTATCCATCTTCCTTCCTACCTACCTATCCGCTCCACCCTCCCTACCAACCTATCACAATTTCCTCCCACTTGCATCCACCTATCGCCTTCCCATCTACCAACCCCCAGTCCTAGCTACACCCCCCTTTCCCTCACCACATAGCTGATGAAGGGTTTATGCCCGAAACGTGGACTCTCCTGCTCCTCAGATGCTACCTGACCTGCTGTGGTTTTCCAATGCCAAACGTTTTGACTCTGACTCTCCAGCATCTACAGTCCTCACTTTCTCCAATTATACAATAGCTGTTTGGTAGAACATTACTGAAAATGGATATTTTGCTGAAGCTTTTCTTCTATTAGAATAACTTTCCTAGAAATACCAATGTAAAAGGAAAAATAACATTTATACTACAAGAATGCACTGACTGGTTGGCAAGTGCGCCCTCTTGATAGAGATATTCTCTCTCAAAGCACCAGTTAGATGATATTGACTGTTGTTAACTGACAAGCATTGTTCAAGCTTTAAGACTAGGCAAGTTGATTTTAATTGAATAATTTTCCAGTGTAATGCCCTGACAAGAGCCTGGCTCCCACCTGTTGAGTTGAAACAATAGGATTGTCTGAAAAGTTTGCATTGTCAGAAGTCACATCACTAGGTTGCAGACCAACAGGTTTATTTGAAATCAGAGTTTCGGAACACTCAAATAAACCTGTTGGAGAGTTTTGAAAAGATTTGCAGCTCAGGTTGAGGTTCTGGATGTAGGTTTGCTCACTGAGCTGGAAGGTTCATTTTCAGATGTTTTGTCACCATACTAGGTAACATCTTCAGTGAGCCTCCGAATGAAGCACTGGTGGTGTAGCCTGCTTTCTATTTATACGTTTGAGTTTCCTAGGGTTGGTGGTATCATTTTTTGTGGTGACATTTCCTATAGCGATGTCATTTCCTTTTTTTTCTCAGAGGGTGGTAAATGGCACTTTGACTGGGCAACACATCCACCTTAGGAGGAGCCAAACAGAGACACACAAGAGAATTCCTAGAAGCACGGCATTTCAACCGGAACTCTATCAACACACACACAGTGACTTGGATCCCAATTACCACCTCCTGAGAAAAAGAACAGGAAATAATGTCACCAACCCTAGGAAACACAAACATATAAATATAAAGCGGGCTGCACCACCAGTGCTTCATTCGGAGGCTCACTGAAGATGGTATCTAGTATGGTGACGCAACATCTGAAAACCTTCCAGCTCAGTGAGCAAACCTACATCCAAAACCTACTGGACGACAACCTGGTGTCATCTGACTTTGTCTGCCCCAGTCAACACCAGCATCGCCAGATCAGGTTTGCATTGTGATTCACTTGTGTTCTGGAAGCTGCATATATTAATATAAAAGGCCCCTTTCAAACCGAAAAGGTACAATATGCATATACTTTCTATTTTAATTCAACAAAATAGTGGCAGTCACACTCCAATTAGTCCCTCAGATCAGAGTGAATCTTTCAAAGTTAGGTTGCCAATTGTTAATCATCACCTAACTAGTGCATTCCCCATGGCATCACATCTACCAGAGTCCACTGGCCAACCAATTTGTATTCTCAGCGTATGATATCAATGTCTTCACTTTATATTGGGACAATTTGTGAGAAATATCCATAAATTCAAGAGAAAAAACTTTGACAAAACACGTTTGCAGCAATACTCCAGTTTGATTATGTTAGCCGAAGAATAGTTGGATAGATAGAAACTTAGGGGCAGAATAGGCTATATAGGCACCTGCAATCCTTTTGCCATTCTCATCATGACTGATCATCTTCCTCAATGTCATTTTCTTGCAATATTCTTGCCATATTCATCCAAATATCCCAAGATGTCATTTGGTATGACAAATCTATTAACCTCGGTCTTAAACTTAATGACTGAACTTTCAAATCCCTCTGGAGGTGGAGAATTCCAAACAGTCACCACTAAGTAACAATGCTCCTACTCACCTCTACCCTAAATGATATTTTGATACTGAGCCCCCGGTTCTAGACACACACCAAAGTAGCCATCCTTCCTGGATGTATGCAGTTAAAGGAAGCTCAATATCACTTTTACCCACATTGCATAAATGGACAAAGATTCAGATGATACCAGAAAGCGTTCTTCCAACTTGTGAAAAAAAAACTCACTTAAGCAGAGGCTGGAACAATTCCCAATTGCAAGTTATCGGCATTCATCAGAAACTCGCAATCACCATTATTGCTTAATATGTCAAGTAAATGGCAACCAAGTTTCTCCACTCCATTTTCAGCAGTTTCAGGACATGTCAAATATACTTGAAATTGTACTCATGTATACAAGTTACTCATGGAGCTAGAATAATGACAATAAGACAAACCTAGTTTAAATAAGCACAAGGAGAATGGAATACATTCCGCCTGCAACACAATTAAGAGGGGCAAGTTATAGATGGGTGGCAGCTTGTTAAAAAGGTTTTGTGTACAGGTATAATATGTGCTGGAGGATTCAAAGGCAGAAGTAATTTGGTTTGAATTAGAAACAAACATATTAGTAACTTATGGTATACCAACAAATGAAAAGCAATTTGAGGATACAATTTCTAATATTTGGAAATTGTAAAACAGCAGAGTTAACATCAGACTTGCACTTTCCTAATATAGACCAGAAAAAAAAAAGCAAGGGCAAGGGAGCTAAATAACTTTGGAAAATTTCTCGGTTACTTTCTTGGTCATTTTACTTTCACACAATTGAGAACAGAAACAGATCTAACTCTTAGGAATGGAATAGGGCAAGTGAAAAATTTTCATGGACCAAAAATTGGCAGATCAAGATACAATTGCGGGGTCTTCAATAAGAGATCACTTGGTAGAAGATGAAACAGCTCCTCGAGAAAAGCGTCATTTAGCTTTATGGATGGTTTTTTAAAGCTGATATTAGAGTGCAAAGGGAGAGTTTCAAACACATAATACAGTACAGAAGCAAGTACATTACAGGTACACAAGAGAACGGAATGTGGAAAGGACTAAGCTGATTGACAAAAGATTAATTTATAAAAGAAACACCAAAGTATTTTGAACACATGTTAGGGAGGCAGGACAGATCTAAAGAAATATTTCAAAACTGTCAAAGATTTGCTCCATTGGGAAACATGAGGAGATGCCGGTGAAGGAGCACCACTCTGAAAGCTTGCAATTTTAAATAAACCTGTTGGACTATAGCCTGGTGTCATGTGACTTCTGACTTGTCCACTGGGAAAGGAAGACAAAAAAAAGGATGCACAATCTGCAACGAATGAAGGAAGTTAAGGAATGGTAACAAATTAAAATAAGAACACACAAGGCTACAAGGATCAGTGGTAGGCCATTAGACCATAATATACAGGAGTAGAATTAGGTCATTTGGCCTGTCGAGACTGCTCAAATCATTCGATCATGGCTGATAGGTTTCTCAAACACATTCTCCTCCATTCTCTCGATAACCCATCATATAAATGATACAGAAGAGGGACATTTGTTCACCTTGATCAAGGTGAACAAAGACACCCAGACCCCCTTTCTACCTTCCCACACAAAGCCCATAGCCCTGTGGCTTACAACACTTGAGATGCAGAATGTAGTACTTTTTAAAAAGAGTTTTGCGTCTCTCCCACTACATCCAACACAGGTAATGAATTCCAGACACCCACCACCCTCTGCATAAAAAAGGTTTTCCTTATCGTCTTGTTTCCCCCCACCTCAGTCAAAGCAAAATGCTCAGAAACAGAGTTTGGCTTGACCTCCTCTATTTTTATTCCGGGCCCTGGAGGGAGAAAGAATGATCACCCATGTGCACAGGAACATGAGTTTTCAGTCTTCTCTGGACAAGCAGTTTCTTAATGAATTATATAGTCATTTTACAGGGAGAATCATCCAGATAAGGCAACATACATATTGATTGGGTGACTGTTACACTCAGCGAGTGTCGATAGGAGAGATTAAGCCTTCTGCTGTTATACAATGAATGCTCTTAAACTGGTTAACTGGCTTGACATAATGGATACTTTTCCCCTTGTTAAGTGACCTTACATACTGAATGCTTCCAATATTGTTAAATGGCTCTACATAACAAATACTTTTCCACCTTGTTAACCCATTATCCTTGTCTCCAGCATCCCATTGTTAACGAAGACCTCGTCTGATCTGAGGCATGCTCAGCTGAACCTCTTGTTTCACAAAACTCAGAAGTTAACTCTTTCCCTGCTTGCTTATACCCGATACACATTCTCATTCCCTCAGTTTATCATTTCAGGATAACCACCAAGATCGCACTGCCAGCTTTCATAAGACTGACAGCCAGCATCCAAGCAAGACATTGACACACAGCATTCAACGATTATAACAAAAAGTACTAGTCCACTACAGTAAATGGAGTTTGAAGAATGCTCCATGTGGAAAAAAAATTCACCAGTAAAGTTCTTAAATCCACAGTCCTTAGCGACCACTCCATCCCCTCCAAGTCGTGGAAACAAGCCAGCTCTCCAAAATCTCCTTTTGTAAAGTCCAACCTAGAAACAAAATTCTTTCTGCTCTTGCATCACTCCTCCGAGAAATCTAACTTATTGGATAATGGCAGTTAAATAATTAACAAAACTGAAAACACTTCCGTCCTTGCAGAGATGCTTCAGATGGAGGATACCAGCGCATGCGAGTGTGCAGTGCAGCAGCAGGCTAAGTGAATGCAGCATTCTTTGCTGCTTCTGCTCCCACTCGGTGCTGAATACTGCTGTTTAAAATGTAATAAAACCAAAAGACTGTTGTGATATTAGCTTAGACAATAGACAATAGGTGCAGGAGTAGGCCATTCAGCCCTTTGAGCCTGGACCACCATTCAATATGATCATTCCTAATCAGTATCCTCTTCCTGCCTTATCTCCATAACCCTTGATTCCACTATCCTTGAGAGCTCTGTCCAACTCTTTCGTAAATGAATCCAGAGACTGGGCCTCCAATGCCCTCTGGGGCAGAGCATTCCACACAGCCAGCCCTCTCTGGGTGAAGACATTTCTCCTCATCTCTGTCCTAAATGGTCGACCCCATATTTTTAAGCTGTGTCCTCTGATTCGGCACTCACCCATCAGCGGAAACATGTTTCCTGATGCCAGAGAGTGTCCAATCCTTTCATAATCTTATATGTCTCAATCAGATCCCCTCTCAGTCTTCTAAACTCAAGGGTATACAAGCACAGTCGCTTCAGTCTTTCAGTGTAAGGTAATCCCGCCATTCCAGGAATTGACCTTGTGAACCTACGCTGCACTCCCTCAATAACCAGAATGTCTTTCCTCAAATTTGGAGACCAGAACTGCACACAGTACTCCAGGTGTGGTCTCACCAGGGCCCTATACAGCTGCAGAAGCACCTCTTTGCTTCTATACTCAATTCCTCTTGTTATGAAGGCCAGCATGCTATTAGCCTTCTTCACTATCTGCTGTACCTGCATGCTTGCCTTCATTGACTGGTGTACAAGAGCAACAAGATCTCTCTGTACTGCCCCTTTACCTAAATTGATTCCATTTAGGTAGGAATCTGCCTTCCTGTTCTTGCCACCAAAGTGGATAACCATACATTTATCCACATTAAACTGCATCTGCCACGCATCTACCCACTCACCTAACTTGCCCAGGTCACCCTGTAATCTGCAAACATTCTCATCACATTTCACCCTGCCACCCAGCTTAGTATCATCAGCAAATTTGCTAATGTTATTGCTGATACCATCTTCTCTATCATTTACATATATTGTAAAAAGCTGCGGTCCCAGCACGGATCCCTGTGGTACCCCACTGACTATTGCCTGCCATTCCGAAATGGAGCCGTTTATCACTATCCTTTGTTTCCTATCAGCCAACCAATTTTCAGTCCAATCTATTACTTTGCTCCCAATACCATGCGCCCTAATTTTACTCACTAACCTCCTGTGTGGGACTTTATCAAAAGCTTCCTGAAAGTCCAGGTACACTACATCTACTGGATCTCCCTCGTCCATCTTCAGAGTTACATCCTCAAAAAATTCCAGAAGATTAGTCAAACACGATTTCCCCTTCATAAATCCATGCTGACTCTGACTTATCCTGTTAGTACTATCCAGATGTGTCGTAATTTCATCCTTTATAATAGACTCCAGCATCTTTCCTACCACTGAGGTCAGACTAACTGGTCTATAACTTCCTGCTTTCTCTCTCCCACCTTTCTTAAAAAGTGATATAACATTAGCCACCCTCCAATCCTCAGGAACCGACCCCGAATCTATCGAACTCTGGAAAATAATCACCAACGCATCCACGATTTCCCGAGCCACCTCCTTCAGTACCCTGGGATGTAGACCATCAGGCCCCGGAGACTTATCAACCTTCAGACCGAGCAGTCTCTCCAACACCAAATCCTGGCAAATATAGATTCCCATAAGTTCAGGTCCTTCAGCCACTGTTACCTCAGGGATATTGCTTGTGTCTTCCCCAGTGAACACAGATCTGAAGTACCCATTTAATTCTTCTGCCATTTCTTTGTTCCTCGTAATATATTCCCTTGTTTCTGTCTTCAAGGGCCCAATTTTAGACCTAACCATTTTTTTTGCCTTGCACATACTTAAAAAAGCTTTTACTATCCCCCTTTATATTATTGGTCAGTTTACCTTCGTACCTCATTTTTCCTCTGCGTATTTCCTTCTTAGTAATCCTTTGTTGCTCTTTAAAAGCTTCCCAGTGCTCGGTTTTCCCACTTATCTTTGCTATATTATACTTTTTCTCTTTTAACTTTATATGTTTCTTAACTTCCCTCATCAGCCACAGCCGCCCATGCCTCCTCCTGGGATTTTTCTTCCTTTTAGGAATGAACTAATCCTGCAACTTCTGCATTATACACAGAAATATCCGCCATTGTTCCTCCATGGTCATCCCTGCTAAGGTATTGCACCATTGGACTTTGGCCAGCTCCTCCCTCATAGCTCCATAGTTCCCTTTATTCAACAGAAGAACTGTCACTTCCGACTGTACCCTCTCCCTCTCAAATTGCAGATTGAAGCTTAATGTATTGTGGTCACTACTTCCCAATGGCTCCTTCACTGACCAATTCTGGTTCATTACACAATACCAGATCCAGAATTGCCTTCTCCCTGGTCGGCTCCAGCACCAGCTGCTCTAAGAATCCATCTCTGAGGCACTCCACAAAGTCTCCTTCTTGAGGTCCAATACCATCCTGATTCTCCCAGTCTACCTGCATGTTGAAATCTCCCATAACAACTGTGGTAACATCTTTGCGGCAGGCCAATTTCAGCTCCTGATTCAACTTACATCCGACATCCAGACTACTGTTTGGGGGCCTGTAGATGACTCCCAAGAGGGTCTTTTTACCCTTAGTATTTCGCAGCTCTATCCACACTGACTCTACATCCCCTGACTCTAGGTCCCCCCGCACAAGGGACTGAATATCCTCCCTTGCCAACAAGGCTACCCCACCCCCTCTGCCCGTCAGTCTGTCCTTACGATAGCACATGTAGCCTTGAATATTCATTTCCCAGGCCCTGTCCACTTGAAGCCACGTCTCAGTTATCCCCACAATATCGTATCTGCCAATTTCCAAAAGAGCCTCAAGCTCATCCATCTTACGTCTAATGCTTCGTGCATTCATGTATAGTATTTTTGATCAGTGAACGTTCATATCCCTTAAATGGTGGAAAGACAAGGTAAAACTCACGTGGTTAAATGCCCATAGGAAAGTCCCTGACAAAAGCCTACTGATGTCCTCTTCACCGTTGTTAGTTTCTTCACTTTTCATTCTCATGACTGGGAAGCTGATTGAATCAGTTAGATCAGGTTGAGGAAGGGTGGGCAGTGGTCTACAGAACATAGGACAATACAGCACAGTACAGGTCCTTCGGCCCTCGATGTTGCGCCGACCTGTCATACCAATCTGAAGCCCATCTAACCTACATTATTCCATGTATGGACAAGTATATGGACAATGACGGCTTAAATGTACTTAAAGTCGGCGAATCTACTACCTTTGCAGGCAAAGCATTCCATACTTTTAATACTCTGAGTAAAGAAACTACCTCTGACACCTGTCCTATATCTATCACCCTTCAATATAAAGCTATGCCCCCTCATGCTCACCATCACCATACTTGGTGAAAGGCTCTCCCTGTCCACCCTATCGAACCATCTGATTATCTTATATGTCTCTATTAAGTCACCTCTCAACCTTCTTCTCTCTAACGTAAACAGCCTCAAGTCCCTCAGCCTTTCCTCATAAGACCTTCCCTCCATACCAGGCAACATCCTAGTAAATCTCCTCTGCACCCTTTCCAAAGCTTCCACATCCTCCTTATAATGCGGAGACCAGAACTGTACACAATACTCCAAGTGTGGCCGCACCAAAGTTTTTTTACAGCTGTAGCATAACCTCATGGTTCCAGAACGCGATCCCTCGATTAATAAAAGCTAAAAAAAAAACTGTATGCCTTCTTAGCAACCCTGTCAACCTGGGTGGCAACTTTCAAGAATGTGTACGTGGACACTGAGATCCCTCTGCTCATCTACACTACCAAGAATCTTACCATTAGCCCAGTACTTTGCATTCCGGTTACTCCGACCGAAGTGAATCACCTCACACTTGTCCGCATTAAACTCCATTTACCACCTCTCCGGCCAGCTCTGCAGCTTATCTGTGTCTCTCTGTAACCTACAACATCCTTCGTCACTATCCCCAACTCCACCGACCTTAGTGTAGTCTGCAAATTTACTAACCCACCCTTCTACGCCCTCATCCAGGTTGCTTATAAAAATACAAACAGCAGTGGACCGACCCTTGTGGTACACCACTGGTAACTGCACTCCAGGATGAACATTTCCCATCAACCACCACCCTGTGTCTTTTTTCAGCAAGCCAAATTACTGGTCCATACTGCTATATCATCCACAATCCCATTCCTCCACATTTTGTCCAAAAGCCTACTGTGGTGAACCTTATCAAATGCCGTGCTGAAATCCATAAACACCACATAACCAGTTTACTCTCATCTACCTGTTTGGTCACCTTCTCGAAGAACTCAATAAGGTTTGTGAGGCACGACCTACCCTTCACAAAACTGTGCTGATTATCCCTAATAAATGATTATTTTCCAGATGATTATATTTCCTCTCTCTTATAACCTTTTCCAATACTTTACCAACAACTGAAGTAAAGCTCACTGGTCTATAATTACCAGGTTTGTCTCTACTCCCCTTGTTGAGTAGGGAACCACATTTGCTATCCTCCAGTCTTCTGGCACTATTCCTGTAGACAATGACGATTTAAAGACCAATGCCAAAGGCTTGACAATCTCCTCCCTGGCTTCCCAGAGGATCAGAGGATAAATCCCATCCGACCCAGGGGACTTATCTATTTTCACACTCTGCAGGATTTCTAATACCTCTTCCTTGTGGACCTCAATCCCACCTAGTCTAGTAGCCTGTATCTCAGTATTCTCCTCGACAATATTGTCGTTTTCTAGAGTGAATACTGTTGAAAAATATTCATTTAGTGCTTCCCTATCTCCTCTCACTCCACACACAACTTCCCACTAATCTTACTCTTGTCATTCTTTTATTCCTTAAATACCTATAGAAAGCTTTAAGGTTTACCCTGATCCTATCTGGCAACAACTTCTCATGTCTCCTTCTGAGCTCTCTCTTTAGGTTTTTCCTGGCTACCTTGTAACCCTCAAGCACCCAAACTGAGCCTTCACATCTCATCCGAACAAAAGCCGCCTTCTTCCTCTTGACCAGAGATTCCACTTCCTTCGTAAACCTCAGCTCCCGCGCTCTACAGCTTCCTCTCTGCCTGTCAGGTACATACTTATCTAGGACACACAGTAGCTTTTCCTTGAATAAGCTCCATATTTCTAATGTGCCCATCTCCTGCAGTTTCCTTCCCCATCCTATGCTTCCTAAATCTTGCCTAATCGCATCGTAATTGCCTTTCCCCCAGCTGTAACTCTTGCCCAGTGGTATACACCAATCCCTTTCTATCACTAAAGTAAACTAACAGAATTGTGATCACTATCACTAAAGTGCTCACCTACCTCCAAGTCTAACACCTGGCCAGGCTCATTACCCAGTACCAAATCTAATGTGGCTTCGCCCCTTGTTGGTCTGTCTACATACTATGTCAGGAAGCCCTCCTGCACACACTGGACAAAAACTGACCCATCTGTAGTAGTCATACTATAGTACTCCCAGTCAAAGGTGTGCTTTACCTGCGAATAGAAGAACTCCAGAGCAAATGTTAGCTGCTAAAAGTATCTTTGCATTCCCTCGCTCCTTTCTTCCTTGGCAAGGTGGTTATCAGTACGAAGACAGTCACACATTTAACTATACTAAATTGTGTCTGCCTACTTCAACATTTTAGTTCTTGAAGTCTGTTAACTTTGTTCACTATTTGTAACATTATCAGGTTTTATACAATCCATAAACTTATAAATTGTACTGCCTAAGTTTTCAGTCAATTATAAACAACAATGGTCCTAAAATCAAACCCTCGGGGAGCCCCATTCATGTTATTCAAAAATTATGTTTCTTTAATAAATTGAGACTTGGCTAATGCGAAAGCTGTCAGAAAAAGTATTTCCAAAACAGAGAACAGCAAGAAAAAAAAAGTTTCCTGTACTTTAGCAATTGAAGTAACAGTTTTAGTTGAGATTTAAATTTCAAATACTCACGGGAAACAAATGCAGAATATTTTAAAATACATTCTCCAAATGAAACGTCCCCAGTCAGAGTTACAGTGGCAACTTTGGTAGAGATCAATATTCTTTGAATTTGCAATATGAAGGAGGCCAATGAAGTCTTAACAGTAATTAACAGAACTGAAATAGCGCAGATTCAAGTTCTAATATTCTCTAAACTCCTAACAGAACATCAAACTCAAAATGCTCTCTTTTTGTGAACACTCTGCATTAAAAAAAACAAAAAGATATCATAATACAATACTCTCATCTGGTTAAAGCATAACCTCTGACAACTTTTTTTGAAAAACAGGCATTGTAGAATTTCTAACAAATCAGGGGCTCAAGGTTTTAAGGTTACAAGAGTGATAATTTTAAAAGGGACATAATGTTGTACAATTTCAATGTAAAAACAAAATCTGCCCCATTACATAGCGCATGAAACACCTCTGAATTGAGATCCTGATTCAAACAAGGCAAAACAGTTACTTAAAAAGGATTTTATGAACCAGTATTTTAACACCCAAAACTTTTAAACATCAAACACTCACAGCATGGCACAATTTACATTGAAACCTTCCTTTGTCAACCCAAGCATTCATACAACCTTACTTTCAGCATTTCTAATTTTAAAATTTTTGCATCCTCTCACTGAAATTAGATTTATAACAAGAGAAAGCCCTCACAGCAGACCACATGGCGTCGCAGTCCAAGCTACTCTCTTTCCCCCCCCTCAAATGAAGACTCGCAGAGCCTCAAATTTTGTAACTAGGGGACTTCAACCCCTTTCTCACTTTACTCCTCAAGAAGCTCGAACCCCAATTAATCACAGATAACCCGATTCCAATTAAACACACAAAACTCGAATCCAAGCACAGCGCAGAGGATTTGAACCTCAATTATCCAGCCAAGGGGACTCGAATCCCAGTACCGCACAGAGGAGTCTAACCTCAATTACACCCACTCAATATGTTGCTAGACTGGGGGACTAAGTTTAAGAACCATGAGATCTTGTTGCAGCTCTATAAAACTTTGGTTAGACTGCACTTGGAATACTGTGTCCAGTTCTGGTCGCCCTATTATAGGAAAGACGTGGATGCTTTGGAGAGGGTTCAGAGGAGGTTGACCAGGATGCTGCCTGGAACGGAGGGGTTTATCTTATAAGGAGAGGTTGACTGAGCTCGGACTCTTTTCATTGAAAAAAAAAGGAAGAGCGGAGACCTAATGGAGGTGTACAAGATAATGAGAGGCATAGATAGAGTCGATAGCCAGATACTTTTTCCCCAGGGTAGAAATTGTTAAAACGAGGGGTCATAGTTTTAAGCTGTTTGGCGGAAAGTATAGAGGGGATGTCAGAGACAGGTTCTTCATGCAGAGTGTTGTGGGAACATGGAAGGCATTGCCAGCAGCAGTCGTGGAAGCGAGGTCATTGGGGATATTTAAGAGTCTGCTGGACATGAGGGTTCGTACATTAGGTTTACCTTACATGAGGAATAAAGGCAGTGAGCCTGAAGCGTGGAGAGATAAGCTAGAGGAGGGTGGGGGTGGAGAGAAAGTAGCGTAGAGTACAATGGGTGAGTGGGGGAGGGGATGAAGGTCATAGGTCAAGGAGGAGAGGGTGGAGTGGATAGGTGGAAAAGAAGATAGGCAGGTAGGACAAGTCCGGACAAGTCATGGGGACAGTTACTGAGCTGGAAGTTTAGAACTAGGGTGAGGTGGGGGAAGGGGAAATGAGGAAACTGTTGAAGTCCACATTGATGCCCTGGGGTTGAAGTGTTCCGAGGCGGAAGATGAGGTGTTCTTCCTCCAGGCGTCTGGTGGTGAGGGAGCGGCGGTGAAGGAGGCCCAGGACCTCCATGTCCTCGGCAGAGTGGGAGGGGGAGTTGACATGTTGGGCCACGGGGCGGTGTGGTTAATTGGTGTGGGTGTCCCGGAGATGTTCCCTAAAGCGCTCTGCTAGGAGGCGCCCAGTCTCCCCAATGTAGAGGAGACCGCATCGGGAGCAACGGATACAATAAATGATATTAGTGGATGTGCAAGTAAAACTGTGATGGATGTGGAAGGCTCCTTTAGGGCCTTGGATAGAGGTGAGGGAGGAGGTGTGGGCGCAGGTTTTACAGTTTCTGCGGTGGCAGGGGAAAGTGCCAGGATTGGAGGGTGGGTTGTTTGGGGGCGTGGACCTGACCAGGTAGTCGCGGAGGGAACGGCCTTTGCGGAAGGCGGAAAGGGGTGGGGAGGGAAATATATCCCTGGTCGTGGGGTCTTACCTGGACCATCTCTGACACCTCCCTCCCCTTCCTGGACCTCTCCATCTCCATTAATGACGACCGACTTGACACTGACATTTTTTTTTTACAAACCCACCGACTCCCACAGCTACCTGGATTACACCTCTTCCCACCCTACCTCTTGCAAAAATGCCATCCTGTATTCCCAATTACTCCGCCTCCGCCGGATCTGCTCCCAGGAGGACCAGTTCCACCACAGAACACACCAGATGGCCTCCTTCTTTAGAGACCGCAATTTCCCTTCCCCCGTGGTTAAAGATGCCCTCCAACGCATCTCATCCACATCCCGCACCTCCGCCCTCAGACCCCACCCCTCCAACCATAACAAGGACAGAACGCCTCTGGGTGCTCACCTTCCACCCTACCAACCTTCGCATAAACCAAATCATCCGCCGACATTTCCGCCACCTCCAAAAAGACCCCACCACCAGGGATATATTTCCCTCCCCACCCCTTTCCGCCTTCCGCAAAGACCGTTCCCTCCGCGACTACCTGGTCAGGTCCACGCCCCCAAACAACCCACCCTCCAATCCTGGCACTTTCCCCTGCCACCGCAGGAACTGTAAAACCTGCGCCCACACCTCCTCCCTCACCTCTATCCAAGGCCCTAAAGGAGCCTTCCACATCCACAGTTTTACTTGCACATCCACTAATATCATTTATTGTATCCGTTGCTCCCGATGCGGTCTCCTCTACATTGGGGAGACTGGGCGCCTCCTAGCAGAGCGCTTTAGGGAACATCTCTGGGACACCCGCACCAATTAACCACACCGCCCCATGGCCCAACATTTCAACTCCCCCTTCCACTCTGCTGAGGACATGGAGGTCCTGGGCCTCCTTCACCGCCGCTCCCTCACCACCAGACGCCTGGGAGGAAGAACACCTCATCTTCCGCCTCGGAACTCTTCAACCCCAGGGCATCAATGTGGACTTCAACAGTTTCCTCATTTCCCCTTCCCCCACCTCAACCTAGTTCTAAACTTCCAGCTCAGTAACTATCCCCTTGACTTGTCCGGACTTGTCCTACCTGCCTATCTTCTTTTCCACCTATCCACTCCACCCTCTCCTCCTTAACCTATGACCTTCATCCCCTCCCCCACTCACCCATTGTACTCTATGCTACTTTCTCCCCACCCTCCTCTAACTTATCTCTCCACGCTTCAGGGTCACTGCCTTTATTCCTGATGAAGGGCTTTTGCCCGAAACGTCGATTTCACTGCTCGTTGGATGCTGCCTGAACTGCTGTGCTCTTCCAGCACCACTAATCCAGAATCTGGTTTCCAGCATCTGCAGTCATTGTTTTTACCTTACATGAGGATCAATGGTCGGCACGACAGTGGGCTGAAGGGCCTGTTCTGTGCTGTACTGTTCTATGTTCCACGGTAATCCCAAGACCCACTTAATGCTTTGGGTTCCAGGCTCAAATTCCACCACAGCAAAGGACGGAATTTGAATTCAATGAAAGACTAATGATTACCATGAAATCATTGTCGCTAAAAACCCACCTTGTCTATTATGCCCTTAAATGGAAAGAAACCTGCAGCCTTTTCCTGGTCTGATCTACAGGTGGCATCACACGCACAGCAATGTGGCTGACTCTGAAATTCCCTTAATGGCCTAGGAAGCCATTCCGTTTAATTAATGGCTTTAAGAGTCAAAAAAGAACAGAATAAAACCTGAGAAACAACTTGACTACAGCAAAAATATTGCACACCCCCCATAATCAACATCTGGACACTATTGCTAAAATTGGGAAAGCTGTCTCATAGGCTAGTCAAGCAACAGCCAGTCATACATACAGAATCCTATTTCACAGACATCATCATCTGTCCCATTTGCGGGACAGACTGAGTTGAGGTGGTGATACAGTCAAGAGGGAATTGCATTAAGGTCCTCAACATTGACACTAGCCCCCAAGAACTCTCATGGCATCACGGTCAAAGAAACCTGCTCACTACGGCATACTGCATCACATCCCTTTCCCCTCATGAATCAATGCTGCCCTATGTTGAACACCACTTGGAGGAAGCATTGAGGCCGGCAAGGGCCCAGAATGTATTCTGGATGGGGCCTTTAATGCCATCACTAACAATGGCAAGGTAACACCGTTACTGACCAAGGTGCGCGATTTCTGTAGGTCTACAACAGATGGAGAGGGAATCAACTAGGAAGAAAATAAATCGTACTTGCCCGTATCCCCAACAATCTGCCGACTGTATTTACATCAGTCCATGACTGTATTAATAAGAATGCCCACTCCACTACCTTTGTGGAGACAAAGTCCCATCATCACACTGTATGGCACCATCGCATGCTAAATGGGATAGACTTCAAACAAATCTAGCAACCCAAAACTGGGCAGCCATAAGGAATTATGGGCCAATAGCAGAATTAAACTCAAACACAATTTGCAACCTCACAGTCTGACATAGATGCCCTTGGCCATGATAATTCAACCTGAGGATTTTGGTTCAAGGAAGATTGCACAAGGCCATGCTATAAGCAGCACCAGACAGACCTTAAAATAAGGTGTCAACCTGCTGAAACCAGAAAACAGGATGACTTGCAATATAAACAGCAAATGAGAAACAGAGCTAAGGGATACCACAACCAACAGATAAAATCAAGGCTCTGTTGCTGTAGTCTTGCAACATCCATTTGTTAATGGTGGAGGACAATTAGGCTTCACATCCTGAATGATATGGGAACACAGCGTACCATTGCAAAAGGCTAAAGCATTCACAACAATCTTCAGTCAGAACTGCCGAGTGGACGATCCATCTTGGACTCCTTCAGAGGTCCCCAGCAGGTCCCCTGCAAAGACTGTGATCCGTGAAAACATTCCAGCAATAGTACTGAAGATTGGAGTTCCAAAACCTGCCACACTCCTGGTCAAGCTATTCCAGTATAGCTACATTTAGCCCATCTTGGCTATACTAGTGAGTGTGACATCAACATTAATGTAAGAACATGAACATAGAAAAATACAGCGCAGTACAGGCCCTTCAGCCCTCGATGTTGCGCCGACCAAAGTCTACCTAACCTACACTAGCCCAATAACCTCCATATGCTTGTCCAATGCCCGCTTAAATGACCATAAAGAGGGAGAGTCCACCACTGCTACTGGCAGGGCATTCCATGAACTCACAACCCGCTGAGTAAAAAATCTACCCCTAACATCTGTCCTATACCTACCACCCCTTAATTTAAAGCTGTGTCCCCTAGTAACAGCTGACTCCATATGTGGAAAAAGGTTCTCACTGTCAACCCTATCTAAACCCCGAATCATCTTGTACTAATGAACTGTCAATTAACAGAAGCAGGACCCCAGTTTTACAATTTAGAACTGCTCTAAATTGCAATACTGTAGTTTGTGACCAAGGTTCACAAACAGAAGGTTAAACTCAATTTAAGTTGAAACATCACATCCAGAAAATTTAGACTTTAAAATTTTTCAGACCACAGTTAAGAGCTTACATTGGGTGTTGCGTACATGACTCCATATTTCAATTCAGCAATTACAGGAGAGGCCAGCAGATTTTACATCTAACTCATTTTGAAACTTCATCTGTGAACCATTATAAATACTGTATAGTAGTGTAATTAATTTGTAAATGCAATGCTATCTCAAGACATATTGGAAGATTTTATTTAAAATAGAAACCCATGGAATAGAATTGCATTTCAAAAAGCACACGGTATCCACATGTATAATGTGCTTTATGACATTTCATTTTATAAAGTCAAGGTCAGGAAATCCAATCAGTCATGAATCTTGCGCTCAAAGAATTTGAGATAAATGATTTAAGATTAATTGAGAAGCACAGCATGGAAATAGCCCCTTCAGTCAAACTCGCCCCTGCTGATCAGATATCCTAAATAAATTTTGTCCCATTTGCCAACATTTGGCCCATATCCCTGTAAACCCTTCCTATTCATATATCCATCCAGATGCCTTTTAAATATTGTAATTGTACCAGCCTCCACTACTTTCTCCCACAGCTTGGTCCACACACACGCCAACCTCTGAGATGAAACGGTTGCTCTTTTTAAATCTTCCCCTCCTATCTTAAGTCTATGTCTTCCAGTTTTGGGCACCCCTACCTTGGGGAAAAGACCTTAACTATTCATCTTATCCTTGCCAGTCATGATTTTATAAACCTCTATAAAGTCACACCTCAGCCTCCAAAGCTCCAGGAAAAATAGCCCCAGCCTATTCAGCCACTCCCTATTCATTCAAACCTTCCAAATCTAGCAACACCCTTCTAAATCTTTTCTGAACCACCTCATATTTCACCAGCACTGCACAAGGTATTCCATAGGTGGAAGTGCTGTTCTGTTCCAACCCTCCGTCAAAGCAAAACGCTCAGAAACACAGCATAGTTTTACCTCCTCCCTTTTTATTCCGGGCCCTGGAGGGAGAGAGAACGATCGCCCAAGTGCACAGGGGGATGAGCTTTCTGTCTTCTTGAACAGCCATTTCTTAATGAATTATATAGTCATCTTACAGGGGGGAGCATCCAGATAAGGCAACATACATATTGATTGGGTGACTGTTACAATCAGCGAGTGTCGATAGGAGAGATTAAGCCTTCTGCTGTTATACAATGAATGCTCTTAAACTGGTTAACTGGCTTGACATAATGGATACTTTTCCCCTTGTTAAGTGACCTTACATACTGAATGCTTCCAATATTGTTAAATGGCTCTACATAACAAATGCTTTTCCACCTTGTTAACCCATTATCCTTGTCTCCAGCATCCCATTGTTAACGAAGACCTCGTCTGATCTGAGGCATGCTCAGCTGAACCTCTTGTTTCACAAAACTCAGAAGTTAACTCTTTCCCTGCTTGCTTATACCCGATACACATTCTCATTCCCTCAGTTTATCATTTCAGGATAACCACCAAGATCGCACTGCCAGCTTTCATAAGACTGACAGCCAGCATCCAAGCAAGACATTGACACACAGCATTCAATGATTATAACAAAAAGTACTAGTCCACTACAGTAAATGGAGTTTGAAGAATGCTCCATGTGGAAAAAAAAATTCACCAGTAAAGTTCTTAAATCCACAGTCCTTAGCGACCACTCCATCCCCTCCAAGTCGTGGAAACAAGCCAGCTCTCCAAAATCTCCTTTTGTAAAGTCCAACCTAGAAACAAAATTCTTTCTGCTCTTGCATCACTCCTCCGAGAAATCTGACTAATTGGATAATGGCAGTTAAATAATTAACAAAACTGAAAACACTTCCGTCCTTGCAGAGATGCTTCAGATGGAGGATATCAGCGCACGTGAGTGTGCAGTGCAGCAGCAGGCTAAGTGAATGCAGCATTCTTTGCTGCTTCTGCTCCCACTCGGTGTTGAATACTGCTGTTTAAAACGTAACAAAACCAACAGACTGTTCTGATATTAGCTTGATCAGTGAACCTTCATATCCCTGAAATGATCGAAAGACAAAGGCAAAGCTCGTGGTTTAATGTAGGAAGGCCACTGACACAAAACATACACACATCCTCTTCACTGTTGTTATTTTCTTTACTTTTCATGCTCATGACTGGGGAGCTGATTGAATCAGTTGGATCAGGTTGTGGAAGAGCAGGCCATGGTCCAAAGGTGCTCTTTACCTGTGAATGGAGAAATTCTAGAGACCATATCAGCTGCTGAAAACATCTTTACATTTCCACTCTCATTCCTTCCTTGCCAGGGTGGTTATCGGTATGAAGACAGTCATATATTTAACTACACTAAATTGCCTCTGCTTATTTCAACATTTTTTGAATTCTTGAAGTCTATTACTCTTCACTATTTATGTCATTATCAAGTTTTACACAATCCATTAACTTACAAAAATTGTACTGACTAAACAATTCAGTCATTTATAAACAATAATCAATTGTTCTAAAATCAAACACTTGAGTACCTCATTCAGGTTATTTAAAAATTATTTTCTTTAACAAATTGAAACTTGGCTAATGTGAAAGCTGTCAGGAAAACTATTTCCAAAATCAAGAACAGCAAGAGAACAAAAAAAAAAGTTTTGTGCTTTTGCAATTGAAGGGGCAGTTCAGTTCAGATTTAAATCTCAAATATTCGTTCTCCAAAATGAAACTTCCCAAATAAAAGTCAGAATTACAGTGGCAACTTTGATAGAGATCAACATTCTCTGAATTTGCAATATGAAGGAAGCCGATGAAGTCTTAATAATTAACAGAACTGAAACAGCTCAGACTCGAGTTCTAATATTCTCTAAAATCTTAAAACATCAAACTCAAAATGCTGTCTTCTTTTTGTGAACACATTGCATAAAAACAGAACAAAGATATTTTAATACAATACTCTCATCTGGTTAAAGCAAGACCACTGACCCAATTGTGCTATTTTTTAAAACAGGCATTGTAGAATTTCTAACAAATCAGAGGCTCAAGGCACTCAATTTGTTTTGAGGTTACAAGAGTGCTAATTTTAAAAAGGACATAATGTTGCCCAATTTCAATGTAAAAACAAAATCTGCCCCATTAGGTAACCCATAAAACATACTGAATTGAGATCCTGATTCAAACAATGCAAAATAGTTAACTTAAAAGGATTTTACGATCCAGTATTTTAACAAACCAAAAAACTTTTCAACATCAAACACTCTCTGCATGGTACAATTTACATTGAAACCTTCCTTTGTCAACCCAAGTATTAGCACAACCTTAATTTCAGCGTTTCTTTTCTTTGCATCCTCTCACCTGAAATTACACTTATAAAAAGAGAGCCCTTGCAGTGGACCACATGGTGCTGCAATCCAAGCCACTCTCTTCCCCCAAAACAAAGACTCGCACAGACTCAAATTTCGCCACTCAGGGATTTTAACTCCTTTGTCAAGTTACTTCCCACGGGGGCTCAAATCCCACTTAAACACAGAAAACCCGAATCCCACTTAAACAAGAGAAGCCAAATCCCACCCAAATGCAGAAAGCTTGAACCTGAATTAAACACAAAGCTTGGATCCTAGAGAGTCATAGAGTCATATAGATGTACAGCTCGGAAACAGACCCTTCGGTCCAACCTGTCCATGCCGACCAGATCAACCCAACCCAATCTAGACCCACCTGCCAGCACATGGCCCATATCCCTTCAAACCCTTCCTATGCATATATCCATACGAATGCCTCTTAAATGTTGCAATTGTACCAGCCTCCACAACTTCTGCTTGAACCTCAGCACAGTGATGAGGACTTGAACCTCAAATCAACGCACCCAGTCGAGTCAAACCCCAGTTCGATGCAGACATCGAACCTCAACCAAACCCAATCCAGGGGACGAACTTCAATCCTGTCCCTCAGGATTCCGTCCAACAACTTGGCCACCATCGATATCAGACTCAATGGCCTAATAGTTTCCTGGCTTTTCCTCATCGCTTTTCTTAAATAGTGGCACCATGTTAGCCAACCTCCAGTGTTTTGGCACCTTACCTGTGTCTATCAATGATACAAATATCTCAGCAAAGGTCCCAGCAATCACTTCCCTAGCTTCCTATAGAATCCTAGGGTACACCTGATTAGGTCCTGGAGATTTATCAACCTTTATGCATTTTAAGATGCCCACCACCACCACCCCTGCAACATGGACATTTTTCAACATGTTGCTATTTATTTCCCCACATTCTCTATCTTCCATATCCTTAGCCACCATAAATGCTGATCCAAAATATTTGTGTCGTATCTCCGACAACTCCTGCGGCTCCAGACATTAGCAGTCTTGCTGATCATTAAGGGGCTCTACTCTCTCCCTAGTTACTCTTTTATCCTTAATATATTTGTAGAATCCCTTTGGATTCTCCTTAACACTTTTGAAAAGTTAGAGGTTTTTCTCTACACACATTTCTCTCCTGAAATAGATGTTGATGCCAGCAAAAGAAACTGTACCTTACACTTACACAATCTGAATCCCAGCTGTCAAATCAAAACACTTTTGCAATGACTTCAATTAATAAGTACAGTGAGTAGAATTACTTGAGATTTTGAATGCCATTACAAATAAGTGACTTAATATACTTACATCAGTATTGCGTAGCTCAGTTTAATCTGTACAAACGACACTATGGATTGAAGACTGATTCAATTATGAGATAACTGCAACAAACTTAGCAGCAGCGTTGAATGGCATATGCAAAAGTGACAGGTACCAATGTGGAAGTCTTAGCTGCCAGAACAAGCCTTTATAAAAGTGCAATTTGGATATTAATGATCATGGCAAATCGACAAAGTGAGCCACAGTTCTACCAAACTTCTGAAAAAAAAGTGATCAAAATCTCAAACAATAGTTCAAATTCTCAACTTGTTTCTCTGCTGAATTGGCCAGCAATAAAACTGCAGAACAGAAGCAACCTGACAGTATAGATTACTAAATACTAAAACGTTACTCTCTCAGGTAAAAGGCAAAAGGTAAAACAACTGATCAGAGATTTTGCACTCTAAATGTCAGAAGAAACATTTATGTTCAGTAATTGGGCCACCCACACCCACAACTCTGCGCTCCCCCCGCACCAAACAAAATCAGATTAGCCAGTCAGATTTTACTTGGGGGGGGGAAAAAAAAGCTCATTTGGGAAGGAACAGAATGAAGGGATTTCATTGGAAGACACAGGGGTGAAAGAGCGGTATTGGACATCCAGCAACTCATCCATCCATCCTTTTAAACACCATCTGCCCTATAGCTGGCAGAATCTGTAATTCACACTTTGCAGTCACCTTAGAACCAGACATGCCAATGCAGAAGCAAGTTACTCTGAATCTCCAGGGACTGCTCAAGAAACTTAAGGTTATTACACTCTATTTTAAAATTCAATATCACAAGTCAGGACCATAAATATACAACATTTCTTCCATTTTTCTATTGAATATCTAGGTATATGTCCCAAGGATTCAAGCAAACAGCCCTTGCTCTATAAATGGATAATTTCTCTCAACGCAGGTAGGCCAAGTCTTATAAGCAATGGCTACTCACTGGAGTTTAGAAGAATGTAAGGTGATCGCTTTGAAACATATAGGATTCTGATGGGGTCTTACGGAGGAAAATGCTGAGAGTAAAGGGGTGCCAATTTAAGACTGAGATAAGAAGGAATTTCTTTTCTTTTCTTAGAGGATTGACCACCTTTGGAACTCCTTGCCACATGGAACTACGGAGGCAGAGTCCTTGTGTATATTTAAGGCTGAGCTAGCTAGATTCTTGATCAGTTGGGGAAATCAAAGAAGTGGGAGGAAAATGGGTCATGAGGAATGCTGGATCAGTCACAATTCTATTAAATGGCAGAGCAGACTCAAGGGGCCAAACTTATTTCTTATGATCTTATGGTTAAGTGCTTCTAATAGAAAACTCAAACTCACTCACTCCTTACTCCATAGAAAATTATTATTTGTAAATTAGTTCAGTTAATGCTGCCAATTGTTCAAAAAAACTGGACAACACAAAATTAGAAAGTGGCATTTCTGAAACCCTTGCTGTAGACTAACTACTGGACTACAATATCCAGTATAATCTGTAAATGGAGAGCTTGGGTCACCAAGGGTTAAATGAACTGCAGCCAATTGTCTTAAAAAAAGGTTTCAGATAGCATTCAGCCTATTCTTCAAAAAGGTATAGATGACACAGGACAGACTGTATTAATTAGCATCACTGGGTAATCTGGTCCACATAGGCGATAGTGATGATATCTGTACATGCGTGTAATACCATACTCAAATATTAACACTACTGGTAACAATAGATTGTATGTATTATATGCATTCCACTTTCTTGCTATCAAACTACCTAATCTTTTCAGTATGATCAGGACTGAATGTAATCAAATTCTTGATGCCTAGATGCAGGTTAATCTCAATAAAAATGAAAGCAAACGTACTACATATTAAGACTAAAATTCAAAGATATAGCAGTTTGGATCACTAATTGGCTTGTTGAAAGAAGACAGAGGGTGGTGGTTGATGGGAAATATTCATTGTAGAGTCCAGGTACTAGTGGTGTACCCAAGGGTCAGTGTTGGGTCCACTGCTGTTCGTCATTTTTATAAACGCCCTGGATGAGGGCGTAAAAGGGTGGGTTAGTAAATTTGTAGACGTCACTAAGGTCAGTGGAGTTCTGGATAGTAACGAAGGATGTTGTAGGCTACACAGAGACATGGATAAGCTGCAGAGCTGGACTGAAAGGTGGCAAATGGAATTTAATGCGGACAAGTGAGAGGTGATTCACTTTGGTCAGAGTAACCGTAATGCAAAGTACTGGGCTAATGGTAAGATTCTTGGTAGTGTGGATGAGCAGAGAGATCTCGGTGTCCAGGTACACAGAGCCTTGAAAGTTGACACCCAGGTTGACAGGGTTGTTAAGAAAGCATACAGTGTTTTAGCTTTTATTAATAGAGGGATCGAGTTCCGGAACCATGAGGTTATGCTACAGCTGTACAAAACTCGGCTGCGGCTACACTGCGGAGTATTGTGTACCGCATTATAAGGAGGATGTGGGAGCTTTGGAAAGGGTGCAGAGGAGATTTACTAGGATGTTGCCTAATGTGGAGGGAAGGTCTTACGAGGAAAGGCTGAGGGACTTGAGGCTGTTTTTGTTAGAGAGAAGAAGGTTGAGAGGTGATTTAATAGAGACGTATAAGATAATCAGAGGGTTAGATAGGGTGAACAGGGTGAGCCTTTTTCCAAGTATGGTGATGACGAGCACAAGGGGGCATAGCTTTAAATTGAGGGGTGATAGATATAGGGCAAATGTCAGAGGTAGTTTCTTTACTCAGAGAGTAGTAAGGGTATGGAATGCTTTGCCTGCAACGGTAGTAGATTCACTGACTTTAAGTACATTTAAGTCGTCATTGGACAAGCATATGGACGTACTTGGAATAGTGTAGGTTAGATGGGCTTCAGATTGGTATGACAGGTCGGCACAACATCGAGGGCCAAAGGGCCTGTACAGCGCTGTAATGTTCTATACCACTGTCCCCATTATAGGATAAAACGGGTACGTGGAGAATGTTAGTGGGATCCCTCTCAAAGTAATCATGCTCAATGAAAATTAGTTCAAAAGTTATGTTCTTATAAAGTTTGAGAATGTCTGTTTCACCCTAATGAATACAGAACTAAATTATGCTTTGTACATTAATAAATACTTCTGTGAAAATAAAATATAAGGATTGCACAGCAGGGGTCAAATTGGAATAAAAAGACAAATTGCTTATTCACGTTTCTTTGTCATGGATTGCAGCTATTCTAAGTGGCAATTTAAGGACAACTAGGGATATGCAGTAAATACTGACAAGCCAGTGCCACCTATGTCCCAGAGAATACATAAAAGAGATTTTTTGGAAAAGGTGAATCTTGTTACTTTAATGAGATGTTAATGGAATGGCGTTAAATAAACCAATATTTTTGTCACGAATTCAGCAGAAAAACAAGATCACTTTCACCAACAGCAAGCTGGCTTGTGCATTTAAGAATCATAGAATCCCTATAATGCAGATAAAGGCCATTCAGACCACGGAGTCTGCACTGACAATGCAAAGAGCATCCCACCCAGAACCACTCCCCCACCACATTTGCAATACTGCATTAGCCATGGCTAATCCACCTGACCTGCATATCTTTGAACTGTGGGAGAAAACCAGAGCACCCAGGCACAAACTCAAGAACGTGCCAACCCCACGGTCACTTGCATGAATCTGGAATCAAAACCAGGTCTACTGCTAACCACTGTGGCGTTGTGATGAATTCAAATGCACAAGTCCTACATATTGGGATTAAAAATAGAAGATAGAAGTGTTTCAGTAATAGGATAAAATTGATATTTGGGGAATATTAGTGAAGTCCCTCTCAAAGTAATAATCGCCACATGAAAATTAGTTCAAAAATGAATTGAATTCTATTTGGCACTTCTGCATAAGTAGTAGAACTAAAGGCATATTGCAAAGACAAGTACCAAACAATGATCATCTCCAACAAGAAAATCTATCCATCAGCCCTTCACATTTTGTGGAACACTAGTAAATCACGTTGGATTAGCAATCCAGATACCCAGACTAACGTGCCAGGACAAGGGTTCAAATCTGAGCACAACTCATGGAATTTAAATTCAATTTAAAAAACTGGAATTAAAAGCCAGCCCGCTGTAAGGATGACTTGTTGCTGGTCATAAAAACCCCTCACCCTTTGAGGAAAGGAAATCTGTATCACGAACTGTATGACATGTCATTCTTAAAATATCTTCTTGAAAGTGCTTAATAAACAAGTTGAAGAGCAACAGATGCTAGCCACACTGGAAGTGCCCACATTTTACAAAACAAAAAAAAACTGTGGTTATCACTACCATTCAGTAAGTAAGGTTTACCTTGAATTCTCTCACCTTTAGCAACAATTACTAATTTTTCTTAACTACCTGGAGGTAGCGTGACTCAGATCTGTGTCAAGGAGGAAAAAGTACTAATATTTAGATTACCTCAAGGAAGCAGAAAGGTTCAGAATCTCAGAACATCAATAAAGATGCAGTTTCAAAGTCAAGCTATTGCAACTGCTTAATGTCCAAATTGATGTATTCTAGTGGCATCTGGGTGTCATTAATTGAAGAACACAGGTAATGAAATATCAATATATAGTGATCTAATTAGGGTCTTGTGGCTCAGTGATGCATCCAAACAGGTTGATTAAAACAACTATTGGTCTCTCTACATCACATAATGCCATACTAAAATATACAATCTTAGACTAGACTTTATGCTTAATCTGGTTACTTCAGTTCCTCAAAAGCACACAGTCACTGACTACATTGGTAAACATGATAAATCAACTTAGGGCTTACCATTTCATTCCAAATGCTATAAACAAGTGTTTTACCATTAACATTCAAAAGCTTTCAGGCATGGAATGCACAGTGATCTTGGGATTTAAACAGGAGTGAAGTTTTAAATGTGCAAACCTGAAGAATGTAAAAATGTTACTTTAACTAAAGATCTCCGTCTGCAGGAGTATCTGCCCAGTACTGAAGTCTTCCTGAGATGAAATAATCAAGATGCTCCATCAACACTCTTCAGATACAAATCTGCCAACTTCTCACTAAAACACAGATGAAAAAAGGAGAATTGATTCTTTTAAAAGTTATTTATATAAGTTAAGGTCTTCTATGTACACTGTCATCACGATTAACATTTCAAAGCAGATTGAACTGCAAGGTTAGTGTAGAATTTCAAAGGAAGAGACAAGTTGCTGAAATGATGGATGAAATTCAATACAGTGAGGAGGGATCCATTTTGGTATTAAGTACTCAGAAAATATGAAATACAATGCACAATTCTAAAATGGGATACAGGGGCAGGGAGGTGCCATGACAGAGAGCAGGTAATATATCACAGTCCTCTACATTTTGTTAACAAGAACATAGAATTAGAATGTTACAATCAACTGGAATAAAACAGTACTCAAGTCTCAAGTGAACTTCTGCATCCAGTTTTAAGTGCTACTCTCTTAGAAGGATGTGAAGATATTCAAAAGGGTGATGATAATGGTTTCAGCAGCAAGGAAATTCAGTTACATAGATGCATGGGGAAATCTGAACAATTTTCCATGTAAAAGAGAAGGTTGAAAGGAGACTTGACAGAGGTAATCAAAATTACGAGAAGTCAGAATAGAATAGATAGGAGAAACCCATCCCTATGGTTGAAGGATTGCGGGTGAGGGCACAGATTAACAGGTAAGTTGTAAAATAAGCAATGGAGACACAAGAAACATTGCATACAGCAACTGGCAATGATCTGGAATGCACTTCCTTAAAGTATAGTGGAGGTAGGCTCAATCAAGGCAGTTGAAAGTAAAATTGACTGATCTTAAAAGGGAGAATATGCACGATTTAGAGTCATAGAGATGTATAGCATGGAAACAGACCCTTTCGGTCCAACACGTCCATGCCGACCAGATATCCTAACACAATCTAGTTCCACCTGCCAGCACCCGGCCCATATCCCTCCAAACCCTTGCTATGCATATACCCATCCAAATGCCTCTTAAATGTTGCATTTGTACCAGCCTCCACCACTTCCTCTGGCAGCTCAATCCATATACATTCCACCCTCTGTGTGAAAAAGTTGCCCGAGGTCTCTTTTATATCTTTCCCCTCTCACCCTAAACCTATGCCCTCTAGTTCTAGACTCCCAGACCCCAGGGAAAAGACTTGGTCCATTTATCCTATCCATGCCCCTCAATTTTGTAAACCTCTATAAGGTCACCCCTCAGCCTCCGGCGCTTCAGTGAAAACAGCCCCAGCCTGTTCAGCCTCTCCCTATAGCTCAGATCCTCCATCCCTGGCAACATCCTTGTAAATCTTTTCTGAACCCACCCAAGTTTCACAACATCTTTTTGATACGAAGGAGACCAGAATTGTATGCAATATTCCAACAGTGGCTGAATCAATATCCTGTACAGCCACAACATGAGCGCCCAACTCCTGTACTCAATACTCTGACCAATAAAGGAAAGTACACCAAACGCCTTCTGCACTATCCCATCTACCTGCGACTTCACTTTCAAGGAGCTATGAACCTGCACTCCAAGGTCTCTGTTCAGCAACATTCCCTAGGACCTTACCATTAAGTGTATAAGCCCTACTAGGATTTGCTTTCCCAAAATACAGCACCTCACATTTATCTGAATTAAACTCCATCTGCCACTTCTCAGCCCACTGGCCCATCTGGTCAAGATCCTGTTGTAGTCTGAGGTAACCTTCTTCACTGTCCACTATACCTTCAATTTTGGTGTCATCTGCAAACTTACTAACTGTACCTCTTATGGTCACATCCAAATCATTTATGCAAATGACAAAAAGTAGAGGGCCCAGCACCGATCCTTGTGGCACTCCACTGGTCACAGGCTTCCAGTCTGAAAAACAATCCTCCACCACCACCCTCTGTCTTCTACCTTTGAGACAGTTCGGCATCCAAATTGCTAGTTCTCCCTGTATTCCATGAGATCTAACTTTGCTAATCAGTCTCCTATGGGGAACCTTGTCGAACACCTTACTGAAGTCCATATAGATCACATCTACTGCTCTACCCTAAATCAATCTTTTTTGTTACTTCTTCAAAATAACTCAATCAAGCTTGAGAGACATGATTTCCCACGCACAAAGCCATGTTGACTATCCCAAATCAGTCCTTGCCTTTCCAAATACATGTACATCCTGTCCCTCCAACAACTTGCCCACCACCGATGTCAGGCTCACCGGTCTGTAGTTCCCTGGATTGTCTTTACCACCCTTCTTAAACAGTGGCACCACCGTTTTCCAGTCTTCCGGCATCTCATCTACGACTATCGATGATACAACTATCTCAGCAAGAGGCACAGCAATCACTTCTCTAGCTTCCCACAGAGTTCACGTGTACACCTGATCAGGTCCTGGGGATTTATCCACCTTTATCAGTTTCAAGACATCCAGCCCTTCCTCCTCTAATCTGGACATTTTGCAAGATGCCACCATCTAGTTCTCTACAGTCTATCTTCCATATCCTTTTCCACAGTAAATATGTGTAGATTTGAGGGAAAAAAAAGCGATGAATGATATTATGCAGATCACTTATTCAGAGCTAGAAACAGGGTTAGATGAATGGCATCCTTTGTGCTGCAACAATTCTGTGACAGAATGGTGAAACTTTTCAGCTAAACATTGATATTGGGACTTAGCCATTTGTAATTGCAAGCCTCACAACCCTAAACACTCTGATCTCTTTCTGCTATGAACAGTTCCTTGGCCATATTCCTCAATCACCAGTCCACTTCTGCTTTCTCATGGCTCCATTCTCCCAACTGTTTGAGTCAAAAGTTTTAGAAGTCGATATCTGGTCCTGACAAGAATGCATTTAATATTATTCAGGACTTGCTCCCCACGAAGTACAGTAAATCCTCTGTAGCCACAAGTTCATGACTTACGCGCCAAAAAGTAGCAACAAAATTCAAAATCCGCAGGCAAATTCACACATCTCCCGTCATTAACCTGTATTTTTTAATGAGCTCTGCACTCGAGTTTTGTGAGGCTTCTCAGAAATGGAACACTTATACATAAAGGAGGAATGACTTCTGGTACACACAGTCATTGAAACTACCTTTCAATACTATGCAAATAAATATTCAAAAGCCCAGTTTCTGATAAAGAACAGGAGTTACTTCTTAAATGTTAGTAAAGTAACTGAAGGAAATCCATTTTCCATGAATTCTCCTTAAGTGGAGACCAGGAAGGAAACCAAATAATCGCTCACTCTGCCTTATTCCGAGGAACTGTTTCTTTGCACATTAATTGATTGCCTCTCTCTTACCTGGAGACCTTATTACCTGATCTTTTTCTCGGGGATGGTAAATGGCATCTAAGTAAATGGGTTTGTTGATGGCATTCCAACCGGAACTCTATGGTTCTCGGAGTTCTCGTGCGTGTCTCTGTTTGGCTTGTCCTAGAATGGATGTGTTCACCCCAGTCGAAGTGGTGTCCTTCCTCATCTGTAAGGATACTAGTGAGAGTGGGTCATGTCCTTTTGTGGCTAGGTTTTTGCCTGTTGGTCCAATATAGTGTTTGTTACAGTCCTTGCATGTATTTTGACGTAACAGCCCTGTTCACATCAACCTGGCCAAGGAAACACTGACTACATTTACTAGAAGCACCAAAGACACATACACCAAACTTCATCAGCAAGGACAATATCATCAAGCTAGTGGACCTATATCTTACCACTCCCTTCACCTTCAACGACAAAACCTACAGACAAACCAATGGAACACCTATGGGATCTCCGATATCAAGGTTCTTAGCAGAGGCAGGAATGCAGAGATTCTAACAAACAGTTCTGCCAACCATCCAACCCAAACTTTGGGTCCACTACGTGGAGGACACCTTTGTCATCACTAAATGAAACAAATTAGAGGAAACCTTCAAGACCATAAATAATAACCTTACTGGCACAAAAATCACTAAAGAGGAGGAAAACAACAACAAACTGTCATTCCTAGATGTCGCAGTAGAGCGAACAGCCAATGGGGAAATTCAAACCAGTGACTACAAGAAAACCGCACATACTGACCATATACTGAACTACAGAAGCAATCATCCCAACATCCACAAACGAAGCTGCATTAGAACATTGTTTCAATGAGCCACCACACACTGCAGCACAGAGGAACTACGCAGAGCAGAGGAAAATCACTTATACAGTGTATTAAAAAAGAACGGGTACCCAAATGAACACATTCTGCTGATTTCTCAACAACAAACCCTGACAAGCAGGCAAAACACGTTCAGAAACCCTAGCCACTCTCCCCTATATCGAAGACATCTCTGAAATGACTGCCAGACTATTCAGACTTCTTGGCACCACGGTAGCCCACAAACCCACCAACACACTAAAACAGCAGCTAATGAACTTGAAAGACCCTACACAGACAACAAGCAAAGCTAATGTTATTTACAAAATACCATGCAAGGACTGTAACAAACACTATATTGGACCATCAGGCAAAAAAACTAGCCACCAGGATACATGAACATCAACTAGCCACAAAAGGACATGACCCACTCTCACTAGTATCCTTACAGATGAGGAAGGACACCACTTCGACTGGGGTGAACACATCCATTCTAGGACAAGCCAAACAGAGACACGCACGAGAACTCCGAGAACCATAGAGTTCCGGTTGGAATGCCATTAACAAACCCATTTACTTCGTTGCCATTTACCATCCCCGAGAAAAAGATCAGGTAATGATGTCTCCACAGGAAATGTCACCACCAACCCAAGGAAACGTAAGCATATAAATAGATAGCGGGCCATGCCACCAGTGGTTCATCTGGAGGCTCAATGATGATTTTACCGAGTATGGCGACGAAATGTCTGGAAATGAATCTTCCAGCTCAGCAAGCAAACTTACATCCAGAGAAAAAGGTAGTGTTATCAAGGTAGAAGTAGGTAGTCATGGTCATGGAGGGACCAGAATGTCAGCTTCACATCAAATAGGACATTATAAAGTTAAAGCGGATTTGTTTCGGATCACAAAGTGACAGGACACAGAATAGGTGGCAAGAATTTGTAGTGAAGGTCAAAGATAGCAGTTTTGTTCTCAACATTTAACTTAAAGAAAAACCGCCGCTTAACCAAGGCTAAACATCAGACAAGTACACCATTACTGAGTAGAGAGGGTGATGATGACTCATTTCTGAAAATGAACTAGCCCCAAAAATTACAACTTGTATGTTCTAGTGTAATGCATTTGCCAAGCTTTCACAACCATAAACTATTAAACCAGATAACTAAAACTTCGCAAAACTGCGTAAAGAATATTTTATAAAGGGGGTGAATTATAATATTTAGAACAAGGGCTGTCAGAGGCATGATTAAATTTGGAAACGCTCAGAAAGCAAGAATTGACAGATCAAAGATTCCAGGCAAAGGCAGAAGATTAGAGGGAAGGAAGAGCAGCCAGGGTGTGAGGGTGTGAAATCTTGGATGAGACTCTTTAAAAAAAAGACAGAGGCACTGCTTAACAGTGTTCAGCATAATTCAGCAAGCACAGAAGACACTTATTGCAAGTCAGGACATGAGCACAGATTTGAAAGGTGTCAAGTTTGCAGAGGATAGAACTAAGGCTGAGTCAGCTGATGGTTGAATTGGAAATAGTCTTAATGATTGTTCAAGATGTCACAGAATCTCATCACAGGACAAATATAACACTATGGTTTGAAAACAGTCAGCCTCAGATAGTTGCCAGGCAGAGTGAAGAAAAATAAATGAAATGGGTAACAGTTTGCCTTTTAGCATTTAGCTGAAGCTAGTTTCTTCTCATATTACTGGCTGTCTGAAAACCCAATCTAACAATTTAGGCGTTAGTGGAGAAATCATAAAGGGATGGCAGCAAGGTACAGCCGAGGGAGGGGTTTACAAAGGGTAGGTCATTCCTGATGAAGGGTTTATGCCCGAAATGGTGACTGGTCTGCTCTTTGGATGTTGCCTGATCCGCTGTGCTTTTCCAGTGCCACACTTTTCAACTGACTCTCCAACACGTGTGGTCCTCCCTTTCTCCAAAGGGTTGGAGATTTAGTAGAGATGAGGAAGTATTTCTTCACTCAGAGTGGGGGGCCTATAGAATTCTATTCTACAGAATAATTGTTGAGGCCAAAACATTGAATGTTTTCAAGAAGGAAATAAATATTGTTCTTAGGACGAGAGCAATCAAAGGGTATAGGCAGAAGGTGGGAACATGGCACGTGGACAGGCTGATGTCCTATTCCTGCTCCTATTTGTTATTATAACTCCTATATTAACCAGAATGGAAAAGTTCATACTCACAAGAACCTTTTGCATTGTACTGATAATTTACAACTAATGTACTAACACTGGTGTAACTGCCAATATACTGTTCACCACAGCAACTTTCTTTTAATTCTCTAGTGGGATGTGGGCACTGCTAACTGGCCGGCATTTTACTGGAATCGATGGGTACCAGAGGGCAAACTCTCCACTGGCTGGAGTCATATCTGGCACATAGGAAGATGGTCGCGGCTGCTGGAAGGTCAGACATCTCAGTTTCAGATTCTAGATTAGAGTGGTGCTGGAAAAACACAGCAGGTCAGGCAGGATCAGAGGAGCAGGAAAAATCGACGTTTCGGGCAAATGCCCTTCATCAGGAATGAGGAAGGGAGCCTTCGGGGTGGAGAGATAAATGGGAGGGGGGGGGTGAGACTTGGGAGGAGGTAGCCAAGAGTACAATAGGTGGCTGGAGGTGGGGATGAAGGTAATAAGTCGGAGAGGAGAGTGGAGCAGATTGGTGGAAAGGGAGATTGGCGGGGAGATTGGCAGATAGGACAGGTCATGAGGATGGTGCTGAGCTGGAAGTTTGGACCTGGAGTAAGGTGGGGGGGAGGAGAAATGGAAAAATGGGTGAAGTCCACATTGATACCCTGGAGTTGAAGTGTTCCGAGGCAGAAGATGAGGTGTTCTTCCTCCAGGCATCAGGTGGTGAGGGAGTGGTGGTGGAGGTGGCCCAGGATTTGCATGTTTTTGGCAGAGTGGGAGGGGGAGTTGAAATGTTGGGCCACTGGGCAGTGGGGTTGATTGGTGTGGGTGCCCTGGAAAAGTTCCCTAAAGCGCTTTGCGAGAAGGCATCCGGTCTCCCCAATGTAAAGGAGACCGCATCGGGAGCAACGGATACAATAAGTGACATTGGTGGATGTGCAGGTGAAACCTTGATGGATGTGGAAGGCTTCTTTGGGTCCTTGGATGGAGATGAGGGGGGAGGTGTGGGCACAGGTTTTGCAATTCCTGTGGAGGCAGGGGTAGGTGCCAGGAGGGGAGAGGGAGGGGGGGGGGGGGGGGGGGGCATGGACCTGACCAGGTAGTCACAGAGGTAATGGTCTTTGCGGAAAGTGGAAAGGGGTGGGGAGGGAAACATATCCCTGGTTGTGGGGTACGTTTGGAGGTGGTGGAAATGTCAGCGGATGATGCGGTTAATACGGAGGTTGGCAAGGTGGAAGGTGAGGATGGGGGGGGGGGGGTTCTATCCTTGTTGCGGTTGGAGGGGTGGGATTTGAGGCGGGACATGGATGAGATGCATTGGTAGGCATCTTCAACCATATGGGAAGGGAAATTATGGTCTTTAAAGAAGGGGGCCATCTGGTGTGTGCTGTGGTGGAACTGGTCCTCCTGGGAGCAGATACGATAGAGGAATGGGGAATACGGGATAGCATTTTAGCAGGAGGTAAGGTGGGAAGAGGTGTAATCCAGGTAGCTGTGGGAGTCAGTGGGTTTGTAAATAAAAAGTCAATCGTCATTGATGGAGATGGAGAGGTCCAGGAAGGGAAGGGAGGTGTCAGAGATGGTCCAGGTGAATTTAAGGAATGTGTTGGTGAAGTTGATGAACTGCTCAACCGCCTTGTGGGAGCACGAGGTGGTGCCGATTCAGTCATCAATGTAGAGGAGGAAGAAGTGGGGAGTGGGGCCGGTGTAACTAAGGAAAGTGGACTATTCTACGTAGCCGACAAAGAGACAGGCATAGTTGCGGCCCATGCAGGTGCCTATGGCTACCCCTTTCATCTGGAGGAAGTGGAAGGTTGATGGAGAAATTGTTAAGAGTGAGGACCATTTCAACCAAACGAATGAATGAGAGTTTCAGGACATTTCTGCAGGATTGCCCTCGGGTAGGCACAGCCGTTTTCAGCTGTTTCATCATTGACCTTCCCTCCATCACAAGGTCAGAACTGGGGATGTTTGCTGATGATTGCACAATGTTCAGAATTATATGTAGCTCCTCCGTTTCTGAAGTAGTCCATACTCAAATGCAACAGCATCTGGACAACATCCTGGCTTGGGTTGACAAGTGGCAAGAAACATTCACACCACATAAATGCCAGGCAATGACCATCTCCAATAAGACAATCTAAACACCACCCCTTGACATTCAATGGTGTTACCGTCACAGAAGCCCCCACTATCAAAATTCTTGGTGTTACCATTGACCAGAAACTGGACTCGCCACACAAAAACAATGGCTACAAGAGCAGGTCAGAGACGAGGAGTACTGCAGCAAGTAACTCACCTCCCCAAAAACCTGATGCGCTATCTAAAAAGGCACTCACCACCCTGACTTGGAAATATATCGCTGTTCTTTCACTGTTGCTGGGTCAAAATCCTGAAATTCCCTCAAGGGTCAACAGACAGCATGTGGACAGCAGCTGTTCAAGCCTGCACCCAAGCATGGGTAATAAAATGTTGGCCAGGCAGTGTCCCACAACTGAATAAAGAAAAAAAAATCCTTTCCAAGTCACATAATTTACAGATAACAACCCATGGACAAAACCAACGTCATTCATAAAATTCCATGCAAAGACTGCCACAAACACTACGTAGGACAAACAGGAAGCTAGCCAGCCACCAGGATACATGAACACCAGCTAGCCACAAAAAGACACAACCTTTTCTCCCTTGTAGCCCTACACAAGGATGAAAAAAAAAACACCATTTCGACTGGGACAGGCTAAGCAAAGACATGCCAGAGAATTCCTAGAGGCCTGGCACTCCAACCACAATGCCATAAACAGACATATAGATCTATATGCCATTAATCAACCCCTCAGAAAACAAACAGGAAATGACATCACCACAAACCCCAGGAACCCCATCCAGGAGAAAGATAGAAATAGAAAGCAGGAGACAACAGCTTCGCTTCACTTGGAGGTCACCACTGATGATGTTACCTAGTCAGGTAATGAAACGTCTGGATATCAAACCTACAGCTCAGAGAGCAAACCTACACCCTAAACACCGGCACCTACACAATGATGTGTAAAATCACCCAAATATCACAAAAAGGAAAAATGTAATCTGGTCAATTACCTCTTGATCATTAGTAAATTGATCGAAGATGTCATCAACAGTGCTATCAAGCAGCAGCTGCTTAGCAACAATCTAGTCACTGACTTCCATTTTGGGTTCCTGACCTCATTAGTGCTTTCGTTCAATCATGGACAAGACAGCTCAATGCCAGAGGTGAAGTGTGTGCTAGCTGTTGATATCAAAGCTGCATTTGACCAAGTGTGGCATCAAGCAAAACTGGAGTCAATGAGTATCAGAGAAAACTCTGATGATTGGAGACAAACCTCACATGTTGGAAAATGGTTCAGACGGTTGATGGGCAGTCATCTCAGCTCCAAAACTTTGCAGGAGTTCATCAGGCAGTGTCTAAGGACTGACCAGCTTCAGGTGTTTCAGCAATTACGTTCGCCCCTCATCATCAATTTAGAAATGGGAATGCTTGTTGATGATTGTACAATGCTCAGCACTGTGCACAACTCTTCAGTTACTGGAGCAGCACATATCCAAATGCAACAGATACCAGGAGATAGCAGAGAAAAATTAGGCCATTCGGCCCATGTAGTTTGTTCCACCAATCAATCATGGCTGATACTTTTATCTGCCTTCGCTCCATAACCCTTGATCCTCTTACCCATCAAGAGCCTGTCTCTGTTTTAATTACACTCAATAACTTGGCCTCCATAACCCTCTGGAGCAATGGATTCCACAGATTAATCCATCTATTGGCTGAAGAAATTTCTCATCTCTGTTCTAAAGGGTTGTCCCACCACTGAGGCTGTGTCCTTGGGTCCTAGTCTCTCTGACTAGTGGAAACATCTTCTCATGTCCACTCTATCCAGAGCTCTCAGTATTCTGTATGCTTCAATTAGATATCCGTCATCCTTCTAAACTCCATCAAGTATGGATGCAGAGTCCTCAACCACTCCACATATGACACGCCCTTCGTCCCCCTCAGAATACACTCTAATGTCAGCATATCCTTCCTTTGATACAAGGCACAAATCTGCTTTCAATATTGGAATGCAGTCTGACCAAAGCAATGTATAGCCTCAGCAGTACATTTCTTGTCTTGTATTCAAATCCTTTTGAAATTAATGCTAACATTGCATTTGCCTTCCAAAAAGCCAACTGAATCTGCATGCTAACCTTAAGAGAATCCTGAATGAGGACTCCCAAGACACTTTGTCCTCCAGATTTCCTAAGCCATTACCCAATTAGAAAATAGTCTACACTTCTATTCTTCCTACCAAAGTAGGTAACCTTGTTTCCACATTGTATTCTGTACACTGCCACTTCTTTGCTCATTCGCCTAAACTGTCCAAGTCCTTCTGCAGCCTCCCCACTTCCTGTCCCTTCACCTATCTTTATATCATCAGTAAACTGAGCAACAATGCCATCAGTTCCTTCCTCTAGATTGTTAGTGTATAACGTCGATAGTTGTGATCCCAATGTTGACCACTGCGGAACTCCACTCGGCATCGCAAAAAAGACCCCTTTATCCCGACTCTGTTTTCTGCCAGCATGCCAATCCGCCATCCATGCCAGGTAACTTGCCCTGAACACCATGGGCTCTTATTTAGCAATCTCCTGTGCGGCACTTTGTCAAAGGCCTTCTGGAAATCCAAAAACATTATATCCTTCTGGCTCTCCCTCGTCTAACTTGCTTGTTATTCACTCAAAGAATTCTAACAGATTTGAGGGGCATGACCTCCCCTTAAAGGTTTCTGACCCAGCCCAAATTTATCAAGCACTTCCAAGTACTCTGCAATCTCATCCTTAATAACAGACTCTAAAATCTTTCCAACGACCAAGGGCTGACTAACCAGCCAATGGCTTTCAGTCTTCTGCCTACCTTCCTTCTTATATAGAGGTGTTATATCATCTATTTCTCAGTCTTCTGGGACCCTCCCTGATTCCAGTGATTTCTGAGAAATCCTGAAAAGTATTGATTCCAAGTTAGAGGGGATTGTTAGGAAAAACAACAGTTTAGTTTCTATACATCCAATTCACCAGAGCTTCAAAGTACGAGAGGTAGTTTCAAGAGGCTTGATAATATGTTTTCCTCAAGTGAAGTCAAGAGCTAGAAATTAATCTCAAAAGAAAAGGGTGGCCCTTTAGGATTGCACGAGTAGAAATGTATTACTTCAAAATTCTCCGGTGGCAATTCCAGAGTCTGAGTTGTATGTACTCTAGTATATTGTGCTGAGATAGTATGCATGAAAATATTGGTACAAGATTGAATTAAGTCATATCTTATCGCTAAGTGTTTTACAACTGATGGATTATATTTTCCAAAGTGCAACCACTTATGTGAACAAACTGGCGACAAAATTACTCTGTAGGGAAAGGAGTAACTCTTCGCTTTAAGAAATCAGAGTTTGACAAATGCTTCCACATGTTAATATAGCTCTATCCAGCAATTTGCGAACGGTTGTGAAACATATCAGCTGGAGTGGAAATTCAAGTCTATTCCATCTACCAGTGAAACGCCTCCTGGACTCTTCAATTTAAACAAGACTGCCCCTGATCTAGGGGGCAGACCACCTTTTCTCAGCAGTTCTCGAGCAAACAATATGACGACAAAATTAGCAATATCCACTCCTGTTCCACATTAAATATAAAAAGTATTCAGATGCTGGAAATCTGAAACAAAAAGAAATAACTGGAGAATCTCAAGAGGTCTGGTAGCATCTGTGGACAGAAAGGAGAAAGTGAGGACTGCAGATGCTCGAGATCAGAGTCAGAGTGTTACACTGGAAAAGCACAGTAGGTCAGGCAGCATCCAAGGAGGACAGTCGACATTTTGTGCATAAGCCCCGTTGACTCTCCTGCACCTCTGATGCTGCGTGACCTGCTGGGCTTTTTCAGCACCACACTTTTTGACTCTGTGGACAGAAAGCAGTCTCAATGTTTTGGGTGCAGTCACCTTTCTTCAGTGCTGTTTTGGCTCCTGTTGCACATCATCCGTGTTCACACTGCCATGTCAAACAAAAACTTTGCAATAATCATGACTCATTCTTGATGAACATGAGATTTATCCCTGGAATCCTGGCCAACATTTTGGAAAATAAAAAGGTCATTGGACACAACCCCTGTTGAGAGTACAATACTGGAAATCACATCCTACAATCAATGTGAAATATGCCTCAAGGATGACATAATGCCTGATGATGACCAATATCCAAGAAAAAAGAAATTCACCAGTAAACAAAAACATATAACAAATCTATCCTTTGTGTGAAGAACAGATTAATTACCAATGTGCAAACAAACTATATGCCCTTTAAATTCAACTTTTGTTTCATTATACGACAGAAGAAAAACAGTCAATAAAGGAATAGAATGGGTAGCAGAAAGGAGAGAGGAATCAAGGCACAAAGCATGAATCAAAGCATTCTAAACCACCAAAAGGCGAATAGAGAGACTCTCAGCATTTGCAAAACCGAAAATAAAACTATCACAGTTGTCATCCAGAACAGACCTCAATTCAATAGCTGGTCAGCTGGACTTGTACCTCAGCTTGAGCTAGCAGTACTTTCTTTTAGCAAAGTCTGTGATGTTTCATGAGAGAGACAGAGAACGTGCTAGAGCCAGAGTGACAGAGCCAAAGCCAGAGAGAATGACAAACAGAGCGGGGGAAGGGACCAGAAAGACAGAAAGGAGGGGACAGAGAAATGTCCACCTTCTTTCTCAAGTTAGGATTTTTTGTCAATGTGTCTAACCCATTTCCCACACTTCACCCCTCACCCTTTTTCTTCCATCCCATGACACCAATAGCATCCCAGATCCTCACTTTCCACTCCACCAATACCTGCACACAAAAGGATCATTCCACCACTTCCAGCAGGATGTCACCAGACACCACAGTCTCTTCCCTTGGCAGCATTCTGCAGGGAATGTTCCCTCTGGTACACCCTGATCCATTCTTCTGTTGCCAGCACCTCCCCACATTCCCATACAATTGCAGAAGGTGTAACACCTGCCTCCTCACTATTCAATACTTCAGGTGAGGCAGCGATTTACCTGCAATTCACAATCTAGTCTATTGCATTCGCTGCTCATAATGTGGTCTCTATACTAGGGATATGGAATGCAGACTGGGCAACTGCGTTGCGGCAACACATTCAGTCTATAAAAATTACCCCAAGCTGCCAGTTGCTTACCACTTCAACACACTACCATGCTCCCTAGCCAACACTTCTGTCTCAGTCTTGCTGCAATGCTAGATTGAGGCTCAGTGCAAGCTGGAAGAACAGCATCATGGGTAACCAGCAACTTCAGGAGTCAATATCAAGTCCAATAATAATTTTAGAACTTGAACACCACCTTCCCTGTCCTTTACTCACCTTTACATCCCAGGCCCTGTCACAACATGGGGTGCTTTCAGCACAGGTCCTTATTATCATCCATTTCTTTGCCTAATCTCTCTCACTCTCGCCCCCCTGCCTCTCTGCCATATATACATTTTCCTAGTCCTAAAGAAAGGTCACAAAACATGAACTCTGCTTTCACTCCACTGATGCTGTCAGACCACAGTTTCTCTAGCAACATGTGCTTTTGTAAAATTCATGCTATCCTTACAAAGGCACATTATAAATTTGAGTGATTTATCCAAGTGAAGCTGCTAATCATAATGGTTACGAGTAGCCAGTGATAATTTCATTACAACTCTACACATAATATCAGAGAAACGTTTTAGACTAGAAGTCTTCATGTAAAGTATCAATGCATCAATGTGCTCAACAATTACAACATAAAATAATTTGTATTTCCAGTGATAAATGACATGGATTTCACAGTCAGTGACAATGAATGGCAATAGTCATTGAGTATATTTTCTCTAGGCCTTGGTACTGGAACTTGTATGGATTCGAAATTCAAAACAGTGCAGAGCCCTCAACAGTGGATATGGTACTAGTGAACAGGCCAAGCAACTGTATTTTCTTAACTCAGGAGACTGCATAATTCTTAGAGATGTGCAGTCTGAACCAGAAAATGGTTGGAATAGTTAATTCAATATAAAATAATGTACAGAAATCTAAAGGCCAGGAGAGGGAGCAATATTAAATTAATTCTCTATTATTAAATTTGAATAAACAGGGCTATAGTTGTAAAAGTTAACGTACAGTAGGAAAGTTTGGTTGGTAATGTTTGATGTCACAGACAATGCATTTACAGTCAAATAATGAAGTTCTAAAATTTTTCACAATGATTAGTGGGAATTTATTATGCGCTTCTTACACCAATTTATCAGCATATTGCAATGCTTCAGGAAAAGTACAGTAATTGACAGCAATTTTTGATTGCCAAGGTTTAGCTAAGCAAATGTGGTCACTGTAAATCTATTTACTCTCAAACCAGGCTGTTGATTGCAACACTTAGCAAAGCTAAGACTGGATTAAAGCAATTTTAATCCATAAAGAGGTTAATATCCCAAAACCAAATACAAATGTCACACAAGCACTGCCAATAGCAGAGTTGTTCAAATTACACATCACTTACAGCTGTGAAAACAAAATGTCACCTGTCACTCTTTGTTACGACTATAAGTAGTATATCAACATTAATTATACAACCACAGATTGATAATTATCTGATGTTATTTCAACTCTGGTTAAAAGAATGCTCACAAGAGTTGACAAACATAAAAACATAATGAAGAAAGATGGTTACATGCATCAACTATTGCTAATCTTAAAAGGCCCTCAACCCTACTTAATATTGCATCATCATGACAATATTTGATACATTTAGCTCCAGAAACAGTGGACCAGGGATGGTGGACTTCAGAGGCATCTAAGAAGAGACTCGATAGAGAAGTACGATAAAGCAGAAAGCATTTCGACTGCCAGCAACTGGTGCTACTGTTTAAGAAAGGTAGTAAGGACAAGCCTGAGACCTATAAACCAGTGAGCCTGACATCGGTAGTGGGCAAGTTGTTGGAGGGAATCTTGAGGGACAGGATGCACAAGCATTTGGAAAGGCAAGGACTGATTAGAGATAGTCAACATGGCTTTGTGCATGGGAAATCATATCTCACAAGCTTGATTGAGTTTTTTTGAAGTCGTAACAAAGAGGATTGTTGTGGGAAGAGCGGTAGATGTGATCTGTATGGACTTCAGTAAGGCATTTGACAATGTTCCCCATGGAAGACTGGTCAGCAAGGCTAGATCTCATGGAATACTGGGAGAACTAGCCATTTGGTCAGAACCCGCTCAAAAGGTAGAAGACAGATGGTGGTGGTGGTGGAGGGTTGTTTTGCAGACTGGAGGTATGGGACCAGTGGAGTGCCACAAGGATCGTTGCTGGATCCACTACTTTCCATCATTTATATAAATGATTTGGATGTGAGCCTAAGAGGTATAGTTAGTAACTTGGAGATGTAGTGGACAGGAAGAGGTTTACCTCGGATTATAACAGGATCTTGATCAGATGGGCCAATGGACTGAGGAGTGGCAGATGGAGATTGTTTTCAATAAATGTGAGGTGCTGCTTTTTGGAAAAGCAAATCTTAGCAGGACTCACACTTAATAAGGTCCTAGGGAATATTGCTGAACAAAGAGTCAGGTACATAGCTCCTTGAAAGTGGAGTCACAGGTAGATAGGATAGTGAAGTCGGCATTTGATATGCTTTTCTTTATCGGTCAGATTATTGAATACAGATGTTGGGAGGTCATATTGTGGCTGTACAGGACATTGATGAGACCACTGTTGGAACATTGCACGCAATTCTGGTCTCCTTCCTATTGGAAAGATGTTGTGAAACTTGAATGGGTTCAGAAAAGATTTATAAGGATGTTGCCAGGGTTGGAGCTATAGGGAGAGGTTGAATAGGCTGGGGCTATTTTCCCTGGAGCAGCAGAGGCTGTGGGGTGACCTTATAGAGGTTTATAAAATCATGAAGGGCATGGATGGGGTAAATAGACAATGTCTTTTCCCTGGGGTAGGGGAGTCCAGAATTAGAGGGCATAGGTTTAGGGTGAGAGGGAAAAGATATCAAAGAGACCTAAGGGGCAACTTTTTCACGCAGAGGGTGGTATGTATGTGGAATGAGCTGCCAAAGGAAGTGGTGGAGGCTAATACCCATCAAAAATGACTTTTAAATGTTGCAATGGTATGTGAATTGGAAGGGTTTGGAGGGATACGGGCCAGGTGCTGGCTGGTGGGACTAGAGTGGGTTAGGATACCTGGTCGGCATGGACGAGTTGGACCGAAGGGTCTGTTTCCGTGCTGTACGACTCTATTATAGTCAGCGAATACAGCAAACAGTTTTAAGCTAGTTGACAAAAAGAGCCACAGGGAACAGAGGGAAATTTTATATGAGTGATAAGGATTTTGAAAGTGTTGGCCAATTAAGGATGGTGGAAGCAGTTCAAGAGTAAGTCAGAAGAGAATTGGATGAACACTTGGGTGAAGGTGGGTACGAGAAAGCAGGATTAGATTACTTAGTATGGAAACAGGCCCTTCGGCCCAACAAGTCCACACCGAACTTCCAAAGAGCAACCCACGCAGACCCATTCCCCTACATTTACCCCTTCACCTAACACCATGGCCAATTCACCTAACCTCCACATTTTTGGACCGTGGAAGGAAACTGGAACACCCAGAGGAAACCCATGCAGACACAGGGAGAATGTGCAAACTCAAGGATCATGCGATTAATTTGATAACTTTACAAAAAGCCTGAGGGCCTTCTTGTATTGCAGTGGTAGTGTCCCTAGCTCTGGACCAAGAGGCCCAGGTGCAAGTCTTACCTGCTCCAGGAGGTGTATAATAAACATCTCTTAACAGGCTGATTAGAAAAACAGATTATAAAAAGCTAGCAGAGACCAGATGGCCACTTTTGATATAATGCTATTGACCACTTGAGAAAGAAATGCAATTATTGTCCAAGTCAGATCCTGGAAACAGGATGCTGATCAACCTTGGCAAATCTGAATATCCTACCATAACGTACAAACTTCAGCAACAATGCTTTCCCTCCAATTGTAAAATGTCAATTTAGGGAAATGAATGGATTTACATGTGACCTATTGGGATGAATGGGATGCCACACTAATCAGTCTGATAGATTGAAATGTAAAATGATATAAATAGAATGTAAACAAAGACATGACTTCAATTTTCATTCATTTATTATGTGCTCTGATTGAAAGCAAGTCCTTTGCCAACTGTCTGTAAATGCTCGTCCCATAGTCATTTCCCTTGGCAGTTACTCTTTCAGAAGCAAGACAAAGATGTGGTCCCATGTCTGCCCCAACCAGTACAAGAAGTGAATCTAAGTTGAAGGCATCTAAGCTAGCCAAACCCATATATTTGGGCCGATTAGTCAAAACAGCCAGTTATAATACATAGTAGACAAACAGGAGGCTGGAAGGAAGGGGGAGGGGCTGAGAAGGGAGGTTATTTGAAATTGGAGAACTCAATGTTGAGTCCCCTCCCCGCCCCACCCCCTCCCATTTCTCTGATCAACCCTTTCTTCCAGCTGGTAAAAACAATGACTGCAGATGCTGGAAAGCAAATACTGGATTAGTGGTGCTGGAAGAGCACAGCAGTTCAGGCAGCTTCGCTGCTCGTTGGATGCTGTCTGAACTGCTGTGCTCTTCCAGCACCACTAATCCAGCATAGTCCTTTCTTCCAGCTACCAATCTGATTCATTCCTCCAGTCGACAAACCAGGTCGTATTCTCTACCTATATTCATCTATCCCTACCTCACTACCCCACCCCCCACCACTTTTTATCTGCAGCTCCCCTTGCACCAATCCCCAGTCCTAAAGAAGGGTTACACCCACAACGTTGACTTCTCCACCTCCTAATGCTGCCTGGCTTGCTATGCTCCTCCAGCATCCTACTTGTCTACCTTGGATTCCAGCAACTGGTAGAAAATAATCATTTTCAACTGGTAGATGGTTTACTGAGTTTACACACTGAAGATTTTTTTTGTTTCGATATTAATAAAATTTACTTTATCAGAATTCCAGTGGTTTTCAATTGTGTCCTATGTTTTCCAAAAATGAAATGCAAATCCAGTTTAAACATGCCATACTAGTTCCTTTCCAGCAGTGGTTAAGAAGGTATCCAAACTGTAGCATTTCAAAATATTTTCCAAAATATTTTCTCACTGCAGTCACAGGATTTTGGAACTATACCTTCAGTACATTAACTCTTAGACATTCCAATAAGGCAGAGAGGAATTTCGAACTCACCTTTAAACCACAGACTTCTGCAACATTGAGTCCAGCTTACCAACTTCCATTCAAAAACATCCTACACATCCATGGCTCTTCACGGAACTGAAAATCTTCACCAGTACATATACAGCCACACCCAATCTCTCAAACAGCCTCAAACCTGTCACAGCCGAAAATGTGTTGCTCCAGCATCTGCAGTCCTCACTTTCTCCTCAAACCTGTCATAGTCATCTTTCTCCAGCAACAGCCAGAGACATGACTTCAATTTTCATTCATTTATTATGTGCGCTTATTGAAAGCAAGTCCTTTGCCAACTGTCTGCAAATGCTCATCCTATAGTCATTTTCCTTGGCAGTTACTCTCTCAGAAGCAAGACAAAGATGTGGGTCCCATAAACATTCACTAAGCAACAGAAGTTCACTGCAGCCAGAAAAGGCACCATACAGTCCTATGACAAACAACAACTGCATGGTGAGACAATAAAACGCTGAAAAAAAAAAGTGCTACACAAAGTAGCTAAAAAAAATCTCAAGTTTATTATCTCTTATTCACACTGTTTAAAACCTCAGACTGCACTGTCAATTCTCCAAACGCTCAAACTAATTTGTTCTGAAATGTGCCTCAAGTTCTCTTACAAGCATTCATTCAACAGAATCGAATACTGTTACAAAAGGAAACCACAAGAAAAGATTGCAGTTAATCCATGCATCAAGAAAAGAAAAATCCCAAGGTGGCTCTCCAGACAAAAGTTTCAGAATAGATTTCCCTTATTTACTAACTGGGCTACATTTTTTTTGTCTGAAACAACGACTTCGGTCATATTAGCAATTTTAGGGAGACAAATCAGAGATGGCAGTAACAGCTTGGAAAAACAAGATCCAAGTGCCCAAATCATCGTTTCATTGCAGACATACAAGTCAACAACATTTACTTCTTACCACCTCTGCGTTCACTGCCACAAGTCCTGTCAAATATCTTCTTTTCAGAGTCATAGAGATATACAGCATATAAACAGACCCTTCGGTCCAACCTGTCCATGCCGACCAGATATCCCAACCCAATATAGTCCCACCTGCCAGCACCCGGCCCATATCCCTCCAAACCCTCCCTATTCATTTACCCATCCAAATGCCTCTTAAAACGTTGCAATTGTACCAGCCTCCACCATTTCCTCTGGCAACTCATTCCATACACGTACCACCCTCTGCGTGAAAACGTTACCCCTTAGGTCTCTTTTATATCTTTCCCCTCTCACCCTAAACCTATGCCCTCCAATTCTGGACTCCCCGACTCCAGGGAAAATACTTTGCCTATTTATTCTATCCATGCTCCTCAATTTTGTAAACCTCTATGAGGTCACCCCTCAGTCTCTGACGCTCCAGGGAAAACAGCCCCAGCCTATTCAGCCTCTCCCTATAGCTCAGATCCTCCATCCCTGGCAACATCCTTGTAAATCTTTTCTGAACCCTTTCAAGTTTCACAACATCTTTCTGATACGAAGGAGACCAGAATTGCACGCCATATTCCAACAATGGCCTTTCGAATGTTCTGTACAGCCGCAACATGAGCTCCCAACTCCTGTACGCAATACTCTGACCAATAAAGGAAAGTACACCAAACGCCTTCTTCACTATCCTATCTACCTGCAACTCCACTTTCAAGGAGCTATAAACCTGCATTCCAAGGTCTCTTTGTTCAGCAACATTCCCTAGGACCTTACCATTAAGTGTATAAGTCCTACTAAGAGTTGCTTTCCCAAAATGCAGCACCTTGCATTTATCGGAATTAAACTCCATCTGCCGCTTCTCAGCCCATTGGCCCATCAGGTCAAGATCCTGTTGTAATCTGAGGTAACCCTCTTCACTGTCTACTACACCTTCAATTTTGGTGTCATCTGCAAACTTACTAACTGTACCTCTTTTGCTCGCATCCAAATCATTATGTAAATGACAAAAAGTATAGGACCCAGCACCAATCCTTGTGGCACTCCACTGGTTACAGGCCTCCAGCCTGAAAAACAACCCTCCACCACCACCCTCTGTCTTCTACTTTTGAGACAGTTCTGTAACCAAATGGCTAGTTCTCCCTGCATTCCATGAGATCCAACCTTGCTAATCATCTCCCATGGGGAACATTGTCGAATGCCTTACTGACGTCCATATAGATCATATCTACTGCTCTGCCCTCATCAATCGTCTTCTTCAAAAAGACTCACATCAAGTTTGTGAGGCAGGATTTCCCACGCACAAAGCCACGTTGACTATCCCTAATCAGTCCTTGCCTTTCCAAATACATGTACATCCTGGCCCTCAGGATTCACTCCAACAACTTGCCCACCACTGACGTCAGGCTCACCGGTCTATAATTCCCTGGCTTGTGTTTCCCGCCCTTCTTAAACAGTGGCACCAGGTTTGCCAACCTCCAGGTTTTCGGCACCTCACCTGTGACTATCAATGATACAAATATCTCAGCAAGAGACCCAGCAATCACTTCTCTAGCTTCCCACAGAGTTCTCGGGTACACCTGATCAGGTCCTGGGGATTTATCCACCTTTAACCGTTTCAAGACATCCAGCACTTCATCCTCTGTAATATGGACATTTTGCAAGATGTCCCAATCTATCCCGAGGGCAATTGTCTGTGTGGAGTTTGCACATTCTCCCAGTGTCTGCGTGGGTTTCCTCCGGGTGCTCCGGTTTCCTCCCACAGTCTAAAGAGGTGCAGGTTAGGTGAATTGGCCATGCTAAATTGCCCGTAGTGTTAGGTGAAGGGGTAAATGTAGGGGAATGGGTCTGGGTGGGTTGCTCTTCGGAGGGTTGGTGTGGACTTGTTGGGCCAAAGGGCCTGTTGCACAGTGTAAGCAATCTAATCTAATCTCCTTACAGTCTATATCTTCCATATCCCTTGCCACAGTAAATACTGAGGCAAAATATTCATTTTGCATCTCCCCCATTTTGTGTGGCTCCACACAAAGGCTGCCTTGCTGATCTTTTGAGGGGCACTATTCTCTCCCTAGTTACCCTTTTGTCCTTAATATATTTGTAAAAGCCCTTTGGATTCTCCTTAATTCTATTTGCCATATCCCCTATTTGCCCTCCTAATTTCCCTCTTAAGTATACTCCTACTGCCTTTATACTCTAAGGATTCATTCAATCCATCCTGTTTATACCTGACATACGCTTCCTTCTTTTTCTTAACCAAACCCTCAATTTCTTTAGTCATCCAGCATTCCCTATACCTACCAGCCTTTCCTTTCACCCTGACAGGAATATACTTTCTCTGGATTCTTGTTATCTCATTTCTGAAGGCTTCCCATTTTCCAGCTGTCCCTTTGCCTGCGAACATCTGCCTCCAATCAGCTTTCGAAAGTTCTTGCCTAAAACCGTCAAAATTGGCCTTTCTCCAATTTAGAACTTCAGCATTTAGATCTGGTCTATCCTTTCCCATCACTATTGTAAATCTAATAGAATTATGGTCGCTGGCCCCAAAGTGCTCCCCCACTGACACCTCAGTCACCTTCCCTACCTTATTTCCCCAAGAGTAGGTCAAGTTTTGCACCTTCTCTAGTAAATACATCCAAATACTGAATCAGAAAATTGTCTTGTACGCACTTTAGAAATTCCTCTCCATTTAAACCTTTAACACTATGGCAGTCTCAGTCAGTGTTTGGAAAGTTAAAATCCCCTACCATAACTACCCTATTATTCTTACAGATAACTGAGATCTCCTTACAAGTTTGTTTCTCATTTTCCCTCTGGACTATTAGGGGTCTATAATACAATCCCATTAAGGTGAGCTTCCCTTTCTTATTTCTCAGTTCCACACAAATAACGTCCCTGGATGTATTCTCAGGAATATCCTCCCTCAGCACAGCTGTAATACTATCCCTTATCAAAAATGCCACTCCCCCTCCTCTCTTGCCTCCCTTTCTATCCTTCCTGTAGCATTTGTATCCTGGAACATTAAGCTGCCAATTCTGCCCATCCCTGAGCCATGTTTCTATAATTGCTATAATATCCCAGTCCAATGTTTGGAACCATGCCCAGAGTTCATCTGCCTTCCCTGTTAGGCCCCTCACATTGAAATAAATGCAGTTTAATTTATTAGTCCTACCTTGTCCCTGTCTGCCCTGACTGTTTGACTCACTTCTGTTCTCAACTGTACCAGTCTCAGATTGATCTCTATCCTCACCATCTCCCTGGGTCCCACCACCACACACCCCACACCCTCAATCTAACTCGTTTAAATTCTCCCAAGCAGTTCTAGCAAATTTCCCTGCCAGTATATTTGTTCCCTTTCAATTTAGGTGCAATCCGTCCTTCTTGTACAGGTCACATCTATCCAAACAGAGATTGGATGGGGCGGTGTTTGTGCAGTGTGTCCAGGAAGCTTTTCTAACGCAGTATGTAGATTGTCCAACCAGAGGGGAGGCCATATTGGATTTGGTACTCGGTAATGAACCGGGACAAGTGGCGGGCTTGTTAGTGGGTGAACATTTTGGTGATGGCGACCACAATTCTGTGACTTTCACCTTGGTTATGGAGAGAGATAGGTGCGCACAACAAGGAAGTTTTTACAATTGGGGGAAGGGAAATTACGATGCTGTAAGACAGGATTTGAGGAGCATACGTTGGGAGCATAGGCTGTCAGGGAAGGATGTGGTGGAAATGTGGGACTTTTTCAAGGAGCAGATACGACGTGTCCTTGATATGTATGTACCGATCAGGCAGGAAAGAAATGGTCGTGTGAGGGAGCCTTGGTTGACGAGGGAGGTTGAATATCTAGTAAAGAGGAAGAAGGAGGCTTACATAAGGTTGAGGAAACAAGGTTCAGACAGAGCAGTGGAGGGATACAGGATAGCCAGAAGGGACCTGAAGAAAGGGATTAGGAGAGCTAAGAGAGGGCATGAAAAATCCCTGGCGGATAGGATCAAGGATAACCCCAAGGCATTCTATGCGTATGTGAGAAACCTGAGAATGACGAGAACGAGGGTAGGTCCGATCAAGGACAGTGGTGGGAGACTGTGTATTGAGTCGGAAGAGATAGGAGAGGTCTTGAACAAGTACTTCTCTTCAGTATTTACGAACGAGAGGGACCGTATTGTTGAAGAGGAGAGTGTGAAACGGACTGATAAGCTAGAAGAGATACCTGTTAGGAAGGAAGATGTGTTGGACATTTTGAACAACTTGCGGATAGACAAGTCCCCCGGGCCTGACGGGATATATCCTAGGATTATGTGGGAAGCAAGAGAGGAAATTGCAGTACCGTTGGCAATGATCTTCTCGTCTTCACTGGCAACTGGGGTGGTACCAGGGGACTGGAGAGTAGCGAATGTTGTGCCCCTGTTCAAAAAAGGGAATAGGGATAACCCCGGGAATTACAGGCCAGTTAGTCTTACTTCTGTGGTAGGCAAAGTAATGGAAAGGGTACTGAGGGATAGGATTTACGAGTATCTGGAAAGACACTGCTTGATTAGGGACAGCCAGCACGGATTTGTGAAGGGTAGGTCTTGCCTTACAAGTCTTATTGAATTCTTCGAGGAGGTGACCAAGCATGTGGATGAGGGTAGAGCAGTGGATGTAGTGTACATGGATTTTAGTAAGGCATTTGATAAGGTTCCCCATGGTAGGCTTATGCGGAAAGTCAGGAGGCATGGGATAGAGGGAAATTTGGCCAATTGGGATAGAAAACTGGCTAACCGGTCGAAGTCAGAGAGTGGTGGTAGATGGTAAATATTCAGCATGGAGTCCAGTTACAAGTGGAGTTCCGCAGGGATCAGTTCTGGGTCCTCTGCTGTTTGTAATTTTTATTAATGACTTAGAGGAGGGAGTCGAAGGGTGGGTCAGTAAATTTGCAGATGATACAAAGATAGGTGGAGTTGTGGACAGTGAGGAGGGCTGTTGTCGGCTGCAGAGGGACTTAGATATGATGCAGAGCTGGGCTGAGGAGTGGCAGATGGAGTTCAACCCTGCCAAGTGTGAGGTTGTCCATTTTGGAAGAACCAATAAGAATGCGGAATACAGGGTTAATGGTAGGGTTCTTGGTCAGGTGGAGGAACAGAGGGATCTTGGGGTCTATTGTACATAGATCTTTGAAGGTTGCCATTCAGGTGGATAGAGTTTGTAAGAAGGCCTATGGAGTATTATCGTTCATTAGCAGAGGGATTGAATTCAAGAGTCGTGAGGTGATGTTGCAGCTGTACAGGACTTTGGTTAGGCCACATTTGGAGTACTGTGTGCAGTTCTGGTCGCCTCACTTTAGGAAAGATGTGGAAGCTTTGGAAGCTTTGGAGAGGGTGCAGAGAAGATTTACCAGGATGTTGCCTGGAATGGAGAGTAGGTCGTACGAGGATAGGTTGAGAGTTCTCGGCCTTTTCTCGTTGGAACGGCGAAGGATGAGGGGTGACTTGATAGAGGTTTATAAGATGATCAGAGGAATAGATACAGTAGACAGTCAGAAACTTTTTCCCCGGGTACAACAGTGTGTTACAAGGGGACATAAATTTAAGGTGAAGGGTGGAAGGTATAGGGGAGATGTCAGGGGTGGGTTCTTTACCCAGAGAGTGGTGGGGGCATGGAATGCGCTGCCCATGGGAGTGGTAGAGTCAGATTCATTGGCGACCTTTAAGCGGCATTTGAATACGTACATGGATGGGTGCTTAATCTAGGATAGAAGTTCGGCACAACATCGTGGGCCGAAGGGCCTGTTCTGTGCTGTATTGTTCTATGTTCTATTCCAATGATCCAAAAATGTGAATCTTTCTCCCATACACCAGCTCTCAGCCATGCATTCATCTGCACTATCCTCCTATTCCTGCCCTAACAAGCTCGTAGCACTGGGAGTAATCCAGATATTACTACCCTTTTGAGGACCTCCTTCTTAAATTTCTGCCTAGCTCTCTGTAATCTCCCTTCAGAATCTAAACCTTTTCCCTTCCTATATTGTTGGTTCCAATGTGGACAATGACCTTTTACTGGGCCCTCTCCCCCGTGAGAACATTCGGCACCGTCTCGGAGATATCCTTGATCCTGGCACCAGGGAAACAACACACCGTTCTGCTTTTTCTCTGCTGGCCACAGAAACAGCTGTCTGTACGTCGGACCACAGAATGTCCCAACACAATTGATCTCTTGGAAGCTGACGTACCCCTCGTTGCATTAGAGCCAGTCTCAATACCAGAAACTTGGCTGTTCGTGCTACATTCCCCTGAGAATCCATCACCCCCTACATTTTCCAAAACAGCATACCTGTTTGAAATGGGTATATCCACAAAAGACTCCTGCACTAGCTGCCTACATCTCTTACCCTTCCTGGAGTTAACCCATCTATGTGACTGCATCTGAGACTTTCCTCCCTTCCTATAACTGCCATCCATCACATACTGTTGCTGTTGCAAATTCCTCATCGCTTCTATCTGTCTCTCCAACTGATCCACTCGATCTGATAAGATTCACATCCAACAGCATTTATGGCAGATATAATCTGCAGTAACCCTTAAACTCTCTTTAAACTCCCACAGCTGACAAGAAGTACATATCATTGCAAAGGCCATTTTTGCTCCTTCACAATCTACAGACCCAGAAAATAACACCGTCTTATTCCTCTACAAAACTCTGCACCAGTTAAAATATAAGCCATAGCTATTAATTTAAGTTTAATCAAGAGACTTATCTCCAAAAACATATAATCAAGAAAGAACCCACTGTACTCACTAATACATCCTCTCTCTTGGATAGACTTAAAACAACAATTAACTTATCTGATTCTGTGTTGTGAACTTCGCCCAAACCGGTTCCTCCAAGATTAGTTGCGAAATTCACTGTTTGTTCATTTTCCCAGATGCACTCTGATGTCCAGCGACAAATGAATTCAATCAAAGGCAGGAACTGTGCAGGTTCTCGCTCTCTCTCGTGCACTGTCCTCATCATGTGCTTCCTTGGTCGGTTCTTCTCCCTTTTAAAACTGTTGTTTTTTTCCCCAAAGTTGCAAAACAGTGCAACAGCATATAAACAGTAACTGCTGCTCCTGGAATTTGAGGAAATCACCTCCAGCACCCAAAATACCTCAAAATAAAAGGAACAGCTCTTACAGCCAAAAATTTTTCCCGTCCTCCATCTTGGATTACCCAGAATCCCTTTGTGCACTATATCCAATTTGATCTGTTGTTGATTAAAACAAGCTAGGAAAAGCCCAATTTTTATAGTCAGATTATACACTGAAATGTTAATCACAGTGTGGCCAAAGACTTGCAGCATCAGAAATTTGTTCAAAGTGCATTCATCCACATATGCTCAGAATTGCATGGAACGCCTCCACAGCCTACAGGTTCAAAAGGAATCCTCTTAGCCAAAGCCATTGCCTGACAAATGCAGAGGTCAACAAGCTAAGGGCATCTAAAAGAAAACACATCAACAGCATTGTTCTTACATAAAATGGGTCTAAAATGCAACTCTGCAGATACAGAATGCTTTAATTGAGCAGTTTTTAATAAAATGCAGTAGGCTCTGCGCCATTTCTTGAACTAATAGTATGGTTGTTTGAATTTTTAAATAGCGGCATTAAAAGAAGTTAAAAATGGCAGTCACTTTCAATGCCAAGAACCAGCAACTAACCTTGAAGCTATTCTAAAAGGTGACTAATGGGATCTCATTCCACTGTGCTGACTCCACGTATTCTCGAATGCAAATACGTTTCTACCCACAAGGGGATTCTCTTGAGATTAAAAACCATTAAAGAACCTGGCATTAGTTGTTCATCAGGTTATTTTACATTTGCATGCTGCAAGGCTCAAGTGCTGGAAATCACACCGTAAGTGTAATAGCCTCAATTTCACCAAAATGAGATAACCAAAGAATTCATGTTGGCCACCATGCAAATTGTCCTATGTTCCAATCCAGACCTTTAGGTTGGCAGACTCCTGGATTGTGAATTAGAAAATCAATATAATTGATGTCCACTTTAGCTCATCCATAAATAAAAGCTGTGTTCTTGTCCCATTAAAAACAACGGAATTCCACAGTTTTTAACCACATACCCCATTTGGGAGTCTATTTTCTTTAATAATCATATTAGATGCGAAGGACATCCATGACATGATACTCATCACAATAAAGAAGAATGTAACTGGAAATAAATGTTGCAGCTCATTTGACCAGTCATGAGAAAACCTTTAATTAAAAACTTTGACTATTGAATCATTTACTTAACTAATTTCTATTAAACGTTCTTAATACAATCCCCACACACTGTTACCTTAGCGGTGTGCAAACTTGTCACCAATATATAGAAATTAGTTCAAACCCCAGACAATTGATCCTACTTGAGATTTTTTGTTTGACTCTACTACTTATTAACATTTATAACCTTATTCACCACCAAAAAGAAATTCCAATTATAAAGCACCTATTTACAATGTCAATGCCCAAAGCATTTTGCAGCCAATTAAGTAGCACTGAAGAGAAGTCACCATTTTAATGTATAATATACAGCAGCAACAGCAGTAAGAGAATAAAGATCAGTTAATTACCATGGCAAAAATATTAGTCAGGACCTAAGACACAAATGCCTGCTTGTGGGATTTTTCACATCTACCAAAAAGGACAGATTCAGCCTCAGTTAAGATTATTTCAAGTCCCAAGGGAGAAACATAACTTTTCCTTTCTTCAAAACTCAAATTGTGACACAACAGAATAATTCTGTGGCTCTTTAGGAATTGAGCTAGATTAGCAAATTACACCATCACATCATGACTACAATTAGTCGGTATTCTGGTCTGTTTACATCCAAGATACAAATTCAAGGTTTCAGGTGAACATATCGTTAGATGGAGAATCAGTATTCTCTTTTTTACAAATCACAGTTGCACAAGAACAGATTCAAAGCATCTGCATGTACGCAATCCACTGGCATCACATTCACCTAAACAATGGGTTAAGCAGTGGCATTAGGCAACCATAGATGTTTGAGACGGGAATTCAGGTGTGTGATTGGCTTTATTACACCTTTTACTTTTCAATAGGGCTGTGGTCTCCTGAATCAGACCTTAGTTCATTTGTTAAATCCTCCACCAATTCACCTGCCTAAAAATTACATGTTTAACTTTGCAAAACACTCAAACATCGTCAACTTCAAATACAAACTTCACCTCCTCATACAGATATTGCTAAAGTATTTACAGCATTCTGTTTGGTTTCATGTTTCCAACATTTGTTGTACTCCTGTCACCTTTGTGGTCTCTGTATATGAAATAGAACCGTTATCTCTAAGATTTGCAAACAAACTTTTGCTCGATTTATGGAAAATCATGCAAGCATTTGCAAGAACTAAGGACTCCAAACCAGATTAGCTTGACACTTAGCAACTTTGAGAAAATTCTAGACCCCATGATTAGCACTCTGTTCATTCAAACCCTTGCCTGAAGCAGTGGAATCACAAGTGAAGCACTACAAGCAATCTGGACACTAAATCTCAGGAAGAATTTACTAACTAAAAAGGAACTATTGTTTGACGAGCCTAGGAAGAGGTGGGAGAATCAAAAATTAGAGCCAGACCTTTCAGGAATGAAATTAGGAAACATTTCCTCACACAAAAGATTGCTAATGCTTGACATTCTCTTCTGCCATTCTTGATCAGTTGTTAATTCTGTACTTAAGACTGAAAGCTTAGATTATTAAAGTCTGGCAAAGAACATGACATCAGATATGTGATCAATCATGATCTCATTCAGGGTCAGAACCGGCACAAGGAGCTAAACAGCAAACTGTGGAGATGATCTGTAGTACTCTGACTGCAGCTGACCCCACTCATAAAAATTAACAATTTAGCTGAAGTAACTGGATTGCATCCCATAAGAATGTATCACTTCCTCTGATTAGGCCATGTTAGTCAACTGAAAAGTTAAAATACAAACTATATTTAAACAAAATGTATTTAATTATAATGACTTGGGGAATACTCAGCAGTCATTGAAATATTTATCTGTACAGATTCAAAGATTAAGTCTCCAAACAAACTATGACTAATATTTAGTTACTTGACCTTTTTTTTTCAAACTAATGGACCCAAAAAGGTTCAAAAGAAATTAAATCAATAAAATAATCCTTTTTTTTAAATATACTGAAAGCACATTTAAAAAACAGAAAGAGAAGAATAAACTCAATTTCTTAAGCCTGCTCCACTGAACAAAATCTCCAGCAATGCAATTTCCCCACACAAACTCCTTATCCCTTGTCTTTAAGAATCTAAAAATGTATTGAAGTCAGTCTCAAAACACACTCCAAACAAGTCATTCACATCCTCTTGGGTACAGAATTTCAAAGGTTCACGGCTCGCAATGACGAAATCCACCCCCCCCCCCTCACCTCAGCCCTAACTGATCCAACATCTACAGTGAGACTGTGTTCACTAGTTTTAGACACTGCAAGCTGAAAGAAACACCCTTCTTACATTTGTCTTGACAAGGCCTTCAGGAACCTTCGATTATGTCACCTTTATGTACAACAGACCCAGTCTCTCATCAGACAATCCTAACATCACAGGGATCAATTTAATGAATGTTGCACTCCCTCTCTGGTAAATACATTTTTCCTTTCAAAGATACCTGAACTGTACATAATACTATTCCACGTACAGTGTCACCCAGATTCCAAAGGTTTGAAGCAAGGCCTTTTTGCTCCTTTACTCAAATGCTTTTACATTAAAAGGTCAACATACCATTTGCCTTCCTAACAGCCTGCTGTATTTGTTATTGTGATTTTTGCACATCAGTACTTCCTAGTCTCTCATAATTTAAGAGATTTTAGATTTCATTTGCCATGTTACTGTTCATTCACTTAGTTTGCCTAAATCTCCTGTATGCTCTTTCCATCCTCCTCACAATATACGCTCCCATCAAGTTTTGCAGTATCTACAAACTTGGAAATGTCACATTTAGTCCCCAAATTCTTGAAATATATGACGAAGTTAGGACCTCGAGTACTGATCTTAGCGGTAGCGCACTACTGACAGCCAACCAACCAACCAACCTGAGAATAAGCCATTTATTACGACTATTTTCCCTTGTTAACCAGTTTTCTGTCCAAATCAGAATGTATTGTTTTAGTATTGTCATAAAGTAGACAAACGCTCAATCGGAAGCTCTAACCATTTTAAAAAGGTGTTTCCAAAAGGCCGAAATACCATTAACCAAGTTTAGCAAAAAAATGGCAGCTTGGTTTAAAAAATGCAACCCGCACTTCAGAAAGAAATGATCAATCACGGTTTGTAAAAAAAAATGAAAAAGGTCCAAAAGCTGTTCCGACACGAATATCAACCTCAGTAGGTTTAATTGAACATCCTGCCTTCAGGAATAAAAGAAACGCTGAGGGACACAGACATTATCAGTTTAAAAAATATAACACTCCCCCTGGCCGAGGCTTCACTGCATTACACTGGGCAATCCTGTTATTTACAACAAAAAAAAGGCTGTAAGATCAGGCGCAAGGCCCAAGCTGTGGCTCGGACAGCCGCCCGGAGCCTCCACCCAGGGCGGCGGTGGGGGCGGCGGGGGCTGAATGAGAGTGTGGGCCGGAGGCACTGCCCGCCCGCCTTCCCTCCCTCCCTCCCTCCCTCCCTCACTCACTCACCTATTGTGGAGATAAAAGTGGTATTAAAGGCGTCATCCGAGAACCTGAAAAGCACGCAGGTCTTGCCCACTCCGGAGTCTCCGATCAGCAGCAACTTGAAGAGTAAATCGTAGGTTTTCTTCGCCATAATCCCTCCCTCCCTTGGGCTGATGAACTGGGGCGAGGAGAGTTTTTTTTTAAAAAAAGGAACAAAATGGCGCCTCTGTCTCTTTCACTTTAACAGCGTTCCGGCCGCAACAAGTTACATTCCATGAATTTCCATTGATCTGCCTTCTTCAAAATCAAAATGCAAACACCGGCCAGTAACCGTCCCCTTGGTTAAACTTTCTTTTTTCTTTCTCCCTTTCTTTTCACTTCGCTAAGACATTCGGGAACCGCATCACCAATTTCATTCAACGTCGACGTCAGTCCATCCCCGCTCCCCGCGGTCAAACCAAACACAGCCACATGGAGGGGGGAACCCACTCCAAACACCAACACCCCCTACATTCTACACCGGTGGAATAAGCCATTCCGCCCTCCTGCCCGCCCACTAACGTCACGACGCGCACGTTCATTGGCCAGGCGGAAGAGGGGCTAGGCCCCTAACTGCTGTCAATCACCGACCGCCAGCTCCAACAAAACATGTCATCGGGTGATAAGGTTCACAGGCGCGGCCTGTTGACAGCTCCCCTTCCTCTGCGGAAAAGGCTGTGTATATCTATCGATATAGATATGTCTGCATATGTGTGTATGCATTTTTATTTATATATATAGACATGTCTATATGCGTAAGCATATGTATATGTGTGTGCATATTTCTCTCAAGATATGTTATGAATATATGTGTACAGTACATATGTTGTGCATGCAGAATATATATGTATGTGTGTATACATACATGTGCCTATGTGTGTGTGTAATTTGTGTTTGTGCATGTGCATTGTGTACATATGTATGTTTGTGCATACATAAGTCTACACACATTTGTATACATACTAGTGTGTACATATGCATACATATGTATATGTCTGAATATGTGTGTGTATGTCAGAGTGTGTGCTTATATATAGGAGTGTGCATTTATGAGTGAGTATGGGTGTGTATGTGCGTGTATATGAGTATGTGTATATACGAGTGTGTGATTGCGTATATATGTGTATATACAAGCTTGCGTGTCTGTTCATATATGAGTATGTATGTCTGCATATATATGTGTGTATATACATGTGTCTGCATATATATGAGTGTGTATGTGTGTGTGCGTAAATGTGTATGTTTCTGTGTATATGTGTGTTTATGAGTGTGGATGTCTGAGTGTACGTATGAATGCGCGTGTATGTATGCATGTGCGTGTGAATGGATATGAGTGTATGTGTGAGTGCGCGTGTGTGGATATCTGTATGTGTGTCGGTACGTATGAGTGTGTGTGTATATGTATGAGGGGGTGTATATCTGTATGGGGGGAGTGTTTATATATGTATGTGTGTGTGTATGTCTATGTATCAGTGTGTGTGTTTTTGAGTAGGTGTATTTTTGAGTGTACGTATGAGTGTGCTTGTATATTTAAGTGTGTGTGCATGTGAGTGTATTTGAGTGTATGTATGCGTGTGAGTGGATGTATGAGTATGTGTGTGTATATATATATATATGAGTGGATGTATGACTGTGTATATGTGAATGGATGTATCACTGTGTGTATGTGTGAGTGTGTGAGTGTGTGTATATGAGTGTGTACATGTATGAGTATGTGTTTTTGAGTGGATGTATGAGTGTGTCTATATTTTGGTGTATGAGTGAGTGTGTATCTTTAAGTATATTTATGCGTGTGTATGTGTACATTTGAGTGTATGAGTGTGTATATATGAGTGTATGAGTGTGTGTGTATATATGAGTGGATGTACGAGTGTGTGTGTGTGTATATATGAGTGGATGTATGAGTGCGTGTGTATATGAGTGGATGTACGAGTGTGTATGTATATAAATGAGTGGATGTATGAGTGCGTGTGTATATGAGTGGATGTACGAGTGTGTGTGTATATATATGAGTGGATGTATGAATGTGTGTGTATATATATGAGTGGATGTATGAGTGTGCGTGTGTATATATATGAGTGGATGTATGAATGTGTGTGTATATATATGAGTGGGTGTGTGTATATATATGAGTGGGTGTATGAGTGTGTGCGTGTGTATATATATGAGTGGATGTATGAATGTGTGTGTATATATATATATATATATGAGTGTGCGTGTGTATATATATGAGTGGATGTATGAATGTGTGTGTATGTATATGAGTGGGTGTATGAGTGTGCGTGTGTATGTATATGAGTGGGTGTATGAGTGTGCGTGTGTATGTATATGAGTGGGTGTATGAGTGTGCGTGTGTATGTATATGAGTGGGTGTATGAGTGTGCGTGTGTATGTATATGAGTGGGTGTATGAGTGTGCGTGTGTATGTATATGAGTGGGTGTATGAGTGTGCGTGTGTATGTATATGAGTGGATGTATGAATGTGTGTGTATATATATGAGTGGGTGTATGAGTGTGTGTGTGTATATATATGAGTGGATGTATGAGTGTGTGCGTGTGTCTATATATGAGTGGGTGCATGAGTGTGTGTGTGTATATATATGAGTGGATGTATGAGTGTGTGCGTGTGTCTATATATGAGTGGGTGCATGAGTGTGTGTGTGTATATATATGAGTGGATGTATGAGTGTGTGCGTGTGTCTATATATGAGTGGGTGCATGAGTGTGTGTGTGTATATATATGAGTGGGTGCATGAGTGTGTGTGTGTATATATATGAGTGGGTGCATGAGTGTGTGCGTGTGTATATATATGAGTGGATGTATGAATGTGTGTGTATATATATGAGTGGGTGGTATGAGTGCGTGTGTATTTCTATGAGTGGGTGCTATGAGTGCGTGTGTATTTCTATGAGTGGGTGCTATGAGTGCGTGTGTATATATATGAGTGGATGTATGAGTGTGTGCGTGTGTCTATATATGAGTGGGTGCATGAGTGTGTGTGTGTATATATATGAGTGGGTGCATGAGTGTGTGTGTGTATATATATGAGTGGGTGCATGAGTGTGTGTGTGTCTATATATGAGTGGGTGCATGAGTGTGTGTGTGTATATATATGAGTGGGTGTATGAGTGTGTGTGTATATATATATATATATGAGTGTGCGTGTGTATATATATGAGTGGATGTATGAATGTGTGTGTATATATATGAGTGGGTGTATGAGTGTGTGAGTGTATATATATGAGTGGATGTATGAATGTGTGTGTATGTATATGAGTGGGTGTATGAGTGTGCGTGTGTATGTATATGAGTGGGTGTATGAGTGTGCGTGTGTATGTATATGAGTGGGTGTATGAGTGTGCGTGTGTATGTATATGAGTGGGTGTATGAGTGTGCGTGTGTATGTATATGAGTGGGTGTATGAGTGTGCGTGTGTATGTATATGAGTGGGTGCTATGAGTGTGTGTGTGTCTATATATGAGTGGGTGTATGAGTGTGCGTGTGTATATATATGAGTGGGTGGTATGAGTGCGTGTGTATTTCTATGAGTGGGTGCTATGAGCGCGTGTGTATTTCTATGAGTGGGTGCTATGAGTGCGTGTGTATTTCTATGAGTGGGTGCTATGAGTGTGTGTGTGTCTATATATGGGTGGGTGCATGAGTGTGTGTGTGTCTATATATGAGTGGGTGCATGAGTGTGTGTGTGTCTATATATGAGTGGGTGCATGAGTGTGTGTGTGTCTATATATGAGTGGGTGCATGAGTGTGTGTGTGTCTATATATGAGTGGGTGCATGAGTGTGTGTGTGTCTATATATGAGTGGGTGCATGAGTGTGTGTGTGTCTATATATGAGTGGGTGCATGAGTGTGTGTGTGTCTATATATGAGTGGGTGCATGAGTGTGTGTGTGTCTATATATGAGTGGGTGCATGAGTGTGTGTGTGTCTATATATGAGTGGGTGCATGAGTGTGTGTGTGTCTAAATATGAGTGGGTGCATGAGTGTGTGTGTGTCTACATATGAGTGGGTGCATGAGTGTGTGTGTGTCTACATATGAGTGGGTGCATGAGTGGGTGTGTGTCTACATATGAGTGGGTGCATGAGTGGGTGTGTGTCTACATATGAGTGGGTGCATGAGTGGGTGTGTGTCTACATATGAGTGGGTGCATGAGTGGGTGTGTGTCTACATATGAGTGGGTGCATGAGTGGGTGTGTGTCTACATATGAGTGGGTGCATGAGTGGGTGTGTGTCTACATATGAGTGGGTGCATGAGTGGGTGTGTGTCTACATATGAGTGGGTGCATGAGTGGGTGTGTGTCTATACATGAGTGGGTGTGTGTGTATATACATGAGTGGGTGTATGAGTGTGTGTGTGTCTATATATGAGTGGGTGCATGAGTGTGTGTGTGTCTATATATGAGTGGGTGCATGAGTGTGTGTGTGTCTATGTATGAGTGGGTGTATGAGTGTGTGTGTGTCTATATATGAGTGGGTGTATGAGTGTGTGTGTGTCTATATATGAGTGGGTGCATGAGTGTGTGTGTGTCTATATATGAGTGGGTGCATGAGTGTGTGTGTGTCTATGTATGAGTGGGTGTATGAGTGTGTGTGTGTCTATGTATGAGTGGGTGTATGAGTGTGTGTGTGTATATATGAGTGGATGTACGAATGTGTGTGTATATATATGAGTGTGTGTGTGTATATATATGAGTGGATGCATGAGTGTGCGTGTGTATATATATGAGTGGGTGCATGAGTGTGTGTGTGTCTATATATGAGTGGGTGCATGAGTGGGTGTGTGTCTATATATGAGTGGGTGCATGAGTGGGTGTGTGTCTATATATGAGTGGGTGCATGAGTGGGTGTGTGTCTATATATGAGTGGGTGCATGAGTGGGTGTGTGTCTATATATGAGTGGGTGCATGAGTGGGTGTGTGTCTATATATGAGTGGGTGCATGAGTGGGTGTGTGTCTATATATGAGTGGGTGCATGAGTGGGTGTGTGTCTATATATGAGTGGGTGCATGAGTGGGTGTGTGTCTATATATGAGTGGGTGCATGAGTGGGTGTGTGTCTATATATGAGTGGGTGCATGAGTGGGTGCGTGTCTATATATGAGTGGGTGCATGAGTGGGTGCGTGTCTATATATGAGTGGGTGCATGAGTGGGTGCGTGTCTATATATGAGTGGGTGCATGAGTGGGTGCGTGTCTATATATGAGTGGGTGCATGAGTGGGTGCGTGTCTATATATGAGTGGGTGCATGAGTGGGTGCGTGTCTATATATGAGTGGGTGCATGAGTGGGTGCGTGTCTATATATGAGTGGGTGCATGAGTGGGTGCGTGTCTATATATGAGTGGGTGCATGAGTGGGTGCGTGTCTATATATGAGTGGGTGCATGAGTGGGTGCGTGTCTATATATGAGTGGGTGCATGAGTGGGTGCGTGTCTATATATGAGTGGGTGCATGAGTGGGTGCGTGTCTATATATGAGTGGGTGCATGAGTGGGTGCGTGTCTATATATGAGTGGGTGCATGAGTGGGTGCGTGTCTATATATGAGTGGGTGCATGAGTGGGTGCGTGTCTATATATGAGTGGGTGTGTGTCTATATATGAGTGGGTGCATGAGTGGGTGTGTGTCTATATATGAGTGGGTGCATGAGTGGGTGCGTGTCTATATATGAGTGGGTGCATGAGTGGGTGCGTGTCTATATATGAGTGGGTGTGTGTCTATATATGAGTGGGTGCATGAGTGGGTGTGTGTCTATATATGAGTGGGTGCATGAGTGGGTGTGTGTCTATATATGAGTGGGTGCATGAGTGGGTGTGTGTCTATATATGAGTGGGTGCATGAGTGGGTGTGTGTCTATATATGAGTGGGTGCATGAGTGGGTGTGTGTCTATATATGAGTGGGTGCATGAGTGTGTGTGTGTATATATATGAGTGGATGTATGAGTGTGTGTATATATATATATATATGAGTGGGTGTATGAATGTGTGTGTGTATATATGAGTGGGTGTATGAGTGTGTGTGTATATATATGAGTGGGTGTATGAGTGTGTGTGTGTATATATATGAGTGGATGTATGAGTGTGTGTATATATATATATATATATGAGTGGGTGTATGAATGTGTGTGTGTATATATGAGTGGGTGTATGAGTGTGTGTGTATATATATGAGTGGGTGTATGAGTGTGCGTGTGTATATATATGAGTGGGTGTATGAGTGTGTGTGTGTATATATATATGAGTGGGTGTATGAGTGTGTGTGTATATATATATGAGTGGGTGTATGAGTGTGTGTGTGTATATATATGAGTGGGTGTATGAGTGTGTGTGTGTATGTATATGAGTGGGTGTATGAGTGTGTGTGTGTATATATATGAGTGGGTGTATGAGTGTGTGTGTGTATATATATGAGTGGGTGTATGAGTGTGTGTGTGTGTATATATATGAGTGGATGTATGAGTGTGTGTGTGTGTATATATATGAGTGGGTGTATGAGTGTGTGTGTGTGTATATATATGAGTGGGTGTATGAGTGTGTGTGTGTGTATATATATGAGTGGGTGTATGAGTGTGTGTGTGTATATATATGAGTGGGTGTATGAGTGTGTGTGTGTATGTATATGAGTGGGTGTATGAGTGTGTGTGTGTATGTATATGAGTGGGTGTATGAGTGTGTGTGTGTATGTATATGAGTGGGTGTATGAGTGTGTGTGTATATATATATATATATATATGAGTGGATGTATGAGTGTGTGTGTATATATATATATATATATGAGTGGATGTATGAGTGTGTGTGTATATATATATGAGTGTGTGTGTGTATATATATGAGTGGATGTATGAGTGTGTGTGTATATATATATGAGTGGGTGTATGAGTGTGTGTGTGTGTATATATTTGAGTGGGTGTATGAGTGTGTGTGTGTATATATTTGAGTGGATGTATGAGTGTGTGTGTGTATAAAATGAGTGGATGTATGAGTGTGTGTGTGTATATATATGAGTGGATGTATGAGTGTGTGTGTGTGTATATATATGAGTGGGTGTATGAGTGTGTGTGTGTATATATATGAGTGGGTGTATGAATGTGTGTGTGTATATATATGAGTGGGTGTATGAGTGTGTGTGTGTATATATATGAGTGGGTGTATGAGTGTGTGTGTGTGTATATATATGAGTGGGTGTATGAGTGTGTGTGTGTATATATATGAGTGGGTGTATGAGTGTGTGTGTGTATATATATATATGAGTGGATGTATGAGTGTGTGTGTATATATATGAGTGTGTGTGTATATATATGAGTGGATGTATGAGTGTGTGTGTATATATATATGAGTGGATGTATGAGTGTGTGTGTGTATATATTTGAGTGGATGTATGAGTGTGTGTATATATATTTGAGTGGATGTATGAGTGTGTGTGTATATATATGAGTGGGTGGTATGAGTGTGTGTGTATTTCTATGAGTGGGTGTATGAGTGTGTGTGTCTATATATGAGTGGGTGTATGAGTGTGTGTGTGTATATATATGAGTGTGTGTGTGTGTATATATATGAGTGGGTGTATGAGTGTGTGTGTGTATATATATGAGTGGGTGTATGAGTGTGTGTGTGTATATATTTGAGTGGGTGTATGAGTGTGTGTGTGTATATATTTGAGTGGGTGTATGAGTGTGTGTGTGTATATATTTGAGTGGGTGTATGAGTGTGTGTGTGTATAAAATGAGTGGATGTATGAGTGTGTGTGTGTGTATATATATATGAGTGGGTGTATGAGTGTGTGTGTGTATATATATGAGTGGGTGTATGAGTGTGTGTGTGTATATATTTGAGTGGGTGTATGAGTGTGTGTGTATATATATATGAGTGGATGTATGAGTGTGTGTGTGTATATATTTGAGTGGATGTATGAGTGTGTGTATATATATTTGAGTGGATGTATGAGTGTGTGTGTATATATATGAGTGGGTGGTATGAGTGTGTGTGTATTTCTATGAGTGGGTGTATGAGTGTGTGTGTCTATATATGAGTGGGTGTATGAGTGTGTGTGTGTATATATATGAGTGTGTGTGTGTGTCTATATATGAGTGGGTGTATGAGTGTGTGTGTGTATATATATGAGTGTGTGTGTGTGTATATATATGAGTGGGTGTATGAGTGTGTGTGTGTATATATATGAGTGGGTGTATGAGTGTGTGTGTGTATATATTTGAGTGGGTGTATGAGTGTGTGTGTGTATATATTTGAGTGGGTGTATGAGTGTGTGTGTGTATATATTTGAGTGGGTGTATGAGTGTGTGTGTGTATATATTTGAGTGGGTGTATGAGTGTGTGTGTGTATAAAATGAGTGGATGTATGAGTGTGTGTGTGTGTATATATATATGAGTGGATGTATGAGTGTGTGTGTGTATATATATGAGTGTGTGTGTGTATATATATGAGTGGGTGTATGAGTGTGTGTGTGTATATATATGAGTGGGTGTATGAGTGTGTGTGTGTATATATATGAGTGGGTGTATGAGTGTGTGTGTGTATATATATGAGTGGGTGTATGAGTGTGTGTGTGTATATATATGAGTGGGTGTATGAGTGTGTGTGTGTATATATATGAGTGGGTGTATGAGTGTGTGTGTGTATATATATGAGTGGGTGTATGAGTGTGTGTGTGTATATATATGAGTGGGTGTATGAGTGTGTGTGTGTATATATATGAGTGGGTGTATGAGTGTGTGTATATATATATATATATGAGTGGATGTATGAGTGTGTGTGTATATATATGAGTGTGTGTGTATATATATGAGTGGATGTATGAGTGTGTGTGTATATATATATGAGTGGATGTATGAGTGTGTGTGTATATATATGAGTGGGTGGTATGAGTGTGTGTGTATTTCTATGAGTGGGTGTATGAGTGTGTGTGTCTATATATGACACTCACACTCATACACCCACTCATATATATACACACACACACTCATACACCCACTCATATATATACACACACACACTCATACACCCACTCATATATATATATATATGTATATACACACACACTCATACACCCACTTATATATAGACACACACACTCTCATACACCCACTCATAGAAATACGCACACACACTCATACATCCACTCATATATATATATATATATATATACACACACTCATACATCCACTCAAATATATACACACACACACTCATACATCCACTCATATATATACACACACACTCATACATCCACTCATATATATACACACACACTCATACATCCACTCATATATATACACACACACTCATACATCCACTCATATATATACACACACACACTCATACACCCACTCATATATATACACACACACTCATACATCCACTCATATATATACACACACATTCATACATCCACTCATATATATACACACGCACACTCATACATCCACTCATATATATACACACACACACACTCATACATCCACTCATATATATACACACACACACTCATACACCCACTCATATATATACACACACACTCATACATCCACTCATATATATACACACACATTCATACATCCACTCATATATATACACACACACACTCATACATCCACTCAAATATATACACACACACACTCGTACATCCACTCATATATATACACACACACTCGTACATCCACTCATATACACACGCACTCATACATCCACTCATATATACACACACACACTCGTACATCCACTCATATATACACACACACACTCATACACCCACTCATATATAGACACACACACACTCATACACCCACTCATATATAGACACACACACTCTCATACATAGACACACACACACTCATACACCCACTCATAGAAATACACACACACTCATACACCCACTCATAGAAATACACACACACTCATACACCCACTCATAGAAATACACACACACTCATACACCCACTCATATATATACACACACACTCATACACCCACTCATATATATACACACGCGCACTCATACACCCACTCATATATATACACACGCGCACTCATACACCCACTCATATATATACACACACACACTCATACACCCACTCATATATATGTGTATATGAGTGTGTATATATGAGTGGATGTTTGCGTGTGTGTGTATATATATGAGTGGATGTATGAGTGTGTGTGTATTTCTGAGTGGGTGTATGAGTGTGTGTGTGTCTATATATGAGTGGGTGTATGAGTGTGTGTGTGTCTATATATGAGTGGGTGTATGAGTGTGTGTGTGTCTATATATGAGTGGGTGTATGAGTGTGTGTGTGTCTATATATGAGTGGGTGTATGAGTGTGTGTGTGTCTATATATGAGTGGGTGTATGAGTGTGTGTGTGTCTATATATGAGTGGGTGTATGAGTGTGTGTGTGTCTATATATGAGTGGGTGTATGAGTGTGTGTGTGTCTATATATGAGTGGGTGTATGAGTGTGTGTGTGTCTATATATGAGTGGGTGTATGAGTGTGTGTGTGTCTATATATGAGTGGGTGTATGAGTGTGTGTGTGTCTATATATGAGTGGGTGTATGAGTGTGTGTGTGTCTATATATGAGTGGGTGTATGAGTGTGTGTGTGTCTATATATGAGTGGGTGTATGAGTGTGTGTGTGTCTATATATGAGTGGGTGTATGAGTGTGTGTGTGTCTATATATGAGTGGGTGTATGAGTGTGTGTGTGTCTATATATGAGTGGGTGTATGAGTGTGTGTGTGTCTATATATGAGTGGATGTATGAGAGTGTGTGTATATATATATGAGTGGATGTATGAGTGTGTGTGTGTATATATATATGAGTGGATGTATGAGTGTGTGTGTGTATATATATATGAGTGGATGTATGAGTGTGTGTGTGTATATATATATGAGTGGATGTATGAGTGTGTGTGTGTATATATATATGAGTGGATGTATGAGTGTGTGTGTGTATATATATATGAGTGGATGTATGAGTGTGTGTGTGTATATATATATGAGTGGATGTATGAGTGTGTGTGTGTATATATATATGAGTGGATGTATGAGTGTGTGTGTGTATATATATATGAGTGGATGTATGAGTGTGTGTGTGTGTATATATATATATGAGTGGATGTATGAGTGTGTGTGTGTATATATATATATGAGTGGATGTATGAGTGTGTGTGTGTATATATATATATGAGTGGATGTATGAGTGTGTGTGTGTATATATATATATGAGTGGATGTATGAGTGTGTGTGTATATATATATGAGTGGATGTATGAGTGTGTGTGTGTATATATATATGAGTGGATGTATGAGTGTGTGTGTGTATATATATATGAGTGGATGTATGAGTGTGTGTGTGTATATATATATGAGTGGATGTATGAGTGTGTGTGTGTATATATATATGAGTGGATGTATGAGTGTGTGTGTGTATATATATATGAGTGGATGTATGAGTGTGTGTGTGTATATATATATGAGTGGATGTATGAGTGTGTGTGTGTATATATATATGAGTGGATGTATGAGTGTGTGTGTGTATATATATATGAGTGGATGTATGAGTGTGTGTGTGTATATATATATGAGTGGATGTATGAGTGTGTGTGTGTATATATATATGAGTGGATGTATGAGTGTGTGTGTGTATATATATATGAGTGGATGTATGAGTGTGTGTGTGTATATATATATGAGTGGATGTATGAGTGTGTGTGTGTATATATATATGAGTGGATGTATGAGTGTGTGTGTGTGTATATATATATGAGTGGATGTATGAGTGTGTGTGTGTATATATATATGAGTGGATGTATGAGTGTGTGTGTGTATATATATATGAGTGGATGTATGAGTGTGTGTGTGTATATATATATATATGAGTGGATGTATGAGTGTGTGTGCATATATATGAGTGGGTGTATGAGTGTGTGTGTATATATATGAGTGGATGTATGAGTGTGTGTGTGTATATATATATATATGAGTGGATGTATGAGTGTGTGTGCATATATATGAGTGGGTGTATGAGTGTGTGTGTATATATATGAGTGGATGTATGAGTGTGTGTGTGTATATATTTGAGTGGATGTATGAGTGTGTGTGAGTATATATTTGAGTGGATGTATGAGTGGATGTATGAGTGTGTGTGTGTGTGTATATATTTGAGTGGATGTATGAGTGTGTGTGTGTGTGTATATATTTGAGTGGATGTATGAGTGTGTGTGAGTATATATTTGAGTGGATGTATGAGTGGATGTATGAGTGTGTATATATGAGTGGATGTATGAGTGTGTATATTTGAGTGGATGTATGAGTGTGTATATATGAGTGGATGTATGAGAGTGTATATATGAGTGGATGTATGAGAGTGTGTGTGTGTATATATGAGTGGATGTATGAGTATGTATATATGAGTGGATGTATGAGTGTGTGTGTATATATTTGATTTGATGTATGAGTGTGTGTGTATATATTTGAGTGGATGTATGAGTGTGTGTGTGTATATGAGTGGGTGTATGAGTGTGTATATATGAGTGGATGTATGAGTGTGTATATATGAGTGGATGTTTGCGTGTGTGTGTATATATGAGTGGGTGTATGAGTGTGTGTGTGTATATATGAGTGGGTGTATGAGTGTGTGTGTGTGTATATATGAGTGGGTGTATGAGTGTGTGTGTGTATATATATGAGTGGATGTATGAGTGTGTGTGTGTATGTATGAGTGGATGTATGAGTGTGTGTGTGTATATATTTGAGTGGATGTATGAGTGTGTGTGTATATATATATATGAGTGGATGTATGAGTGTGTTTCTATGAGTGGATGTTTGCATGTGTGTGTATATATATATATGAGTGGATGTATGAGTATGTATATATGAGTGGATGTATGAGTATGTATATATGAGTGGATGTATGAGTGTGTATATATGAGTGGATGTATGAGTGTGTATATATGAGTGGATGTATGAGTGTGTATATATGAGTGGATGTATGAGTGTGTATATATGAGTGGATGTTTGCGTGTGTGTGTATATATGAGTGGATGTATGAGTGTGTATATATGAGTGGATGTTTGCGTGTGTGTGTATATATGAGTGGATGTATGAGTGTGTGTGTGTATATGAGTGGATGTATGAGTGTGTGTGTGTACATGAGTGGATGTATGAGTGTGTATGTGTATATATATGAGTGGATGTATGAGTGTGTATGTATATATATATGAGTGGATGTATGAGTGTGTGTGTGTATATATGAGTGGATGTAGGAGTGTGTATATATGAGTGGATGTATGAGTGTGTATATATGAGTGGATGTTTGCGTGTGTGTGTATATATGAGTGGATGTATGAGTGTGTGTGTACATGAGTGGATGTATGAGTGTGTGTGTGTACATGAGTGGATGTATGAGTGTGTATGTGTATATATATGAGTGGATGTATGAGTGTGTATGTATATATATATGAGTGGATGTATGAGTGTGTGTGTGTATATATGAGTGGATGTAGGAGTGTGTGTGTACATGAGTGGATATATGAGTGTGTGTGTACATGAGTGGATGTATGAGTGTGTGTATATGAGTGGATGTATGAGTGTGTGTACAGGAGTGGATATATGCGTGTGTGTATATTTGAGTGTATGAGTGAGTGTGGATATTTGAGTGTATGTGTGTATGAGTGTGTGTGTATGAGTATGTATGAGTGTGTGTATATGTGTGTATATATATGTGTATGTATGAGTGTATATATATATGAGTGTGTGTATGTATGACTGTGTGTGTATATGTATGTATGAGTGTGTGTGTATGTATGTGTGCGTGTGTATATATATGTGTGTGTGTGTGTATGTATGAGTGTGTCTGAATATATATGAGTGTGTGTGCGTATATATACGTATGAGTGTATATATGAGTGGATGTATGAATGTATATGTGTGAGTAGATGTATGAGTGTGTATATATAGGAGTGTGTGTACATATGAGTGTGTGTCTATATGTGTATTTATGTATATATGTATGAGTGTATATATGAGTGGATGTATGAGTGTGTGTATATATATATATATGAGTATGTATATATATGTCTGTATGTATGAGTGTGTGTATATATATGTGTGTGTGTGTACATATGAGTGTGTATGTATGAGTGTATATATTTGTGTGTGTATGTATGAGTGTGTCTGAATATATATGAGTGTGTGTGTATATATATATATGTATGAGTGTGTATATATAGGAGTGTGTGCATGTATATGTGTGTATGTATGAGTGTATATATATGTGTGTGTGTATGAGTGTATGTAAGAGAGTGCATATAAGTGTGCATGTATGAGTGTGTGTATATGAGTGGATGTATGAGTGTATGTATATAAATGAGTGGATGTATGAGTGTGTGTGTATATATGAGTGGATATATGAGTGTATATATATGAGTGGATGTTTGCGTGTGTGTGTGTATATATGAGTGGATGTATGAGTGTGTGTGTACATGAGTGGATGTATGAGTGTGTGTGTACATGAGTGGATGTATGAGTGTGTGTGTACATGAGTGGATATATGAGTGTGTGTGTACATGAGTGGATATATGCGTGTGTGTATATATGAGTGGATGTGTGTGTATATTTGAGTGTATGAGTGAGTGTGGATATTTGAGTGTATGTATGCGTGTGTGTATGAGTATGTATTAGTGTGTGTATATGTATGTATGAGTGTGTATATATATGTGTGTGTGTATGAGTGTATATATGTGTGTATGTGTGTGTGTATATGTATGTATGAGTGTGTGTGTATATATCTATGTGTGTGTATATTTATATCTATGTGTGTGTGTATGTATGTGTTCGTGTGTATATATATATGTGTGTGTGTGTGCGCGTATGAGTGTATATATATGTGTGTGTGTATGTATGAGTGTGCCTGAATATATATGAGTGTATGTATGAGTGTGTGCATATATATATGTATGAGTGTATATATGAGTGGATGTATGAATGTATATGTGTGAGTAGATGTATGAGTGTATATATAGGAGTGTGTGCACGTATGAGTGTGTGTGTATATATGTGTATTTATGTATATATGTATGAGTGTATATATGAGTGGATGTATGAGTGTGTGTATATATATATGTCTGCATGTATGAGTGTGTGTGTGTGTATATATATATCTATGTGTGTGTACATATGAGTGTGTGTGTATGTATGAGTGTGTCTGAATATATATGAGTGTATGTATGAGTGTGTGTAAGAGAGTGTATATATGTGTGTGTGAATGAGTGTGCATGTATGAGTGTGTGTATATGAGTGGATGTATGAGTGTATGTATATAAATGAGTGGATGTATGAGTGTGTGTGTATATATATATATATATATGTGGATGTATGAGTGTGTGTGTGTGTATATGTATGAGTGGATGTATGAGTGTGTGTGTGTATATGTATGAGTGGATGTATGAGTGTGTGTGTATATATATATATGAGTGGATGTATGAGTGTGTGTGTATATATATATGAGTGGGTGTATGAGTGTGTGTGTGTGTATATATATGAGTGGATGTATGAGTGTGTGTATATATATGAGTGGATGTTTGCGTGTGTGGATGTATGAGTGTGTGTGTGTACATGAGTGGATGTATGAGTGTGTGTACATGAGTGGATGTATGAGTGTGTGTACATGAGTGGATATGTGTGTATATTTGAGTGTATGTATGTGTATATTTGAGTGTATGTATGCGTGTGTGTGTATATTTCAGTGTATGAGTGTGTGTATATGTATGTATGAGTGTGTGTGTATATATATATGTGTGTATGTATGACAGTGTGTGTGTATGTGTGTGTGTGTATGTATGAGTGTGTCTGAATATATATGAGTGTATGTATGAGTGTGTGTGTGTATATGTATGTATGAGTGTATATATGAGTGGATGTATGAATGTATATGTGTGAGTGGATGTATGAGTGTGTATATATAGGAGTGTGTGCATGTATGAGTGTGTATATATATCTATGTGTGTGTACATATGAGTGTGTGTGTATATATGTGTTTGTGTGTGTATATATGAGTGGATGTATGAGTGTACATATAGGAGTGTGTGTATATATGAGTGTATGTATATATATGTGTGTACATATGAGTGTGTGTGTGTATATGTGTGTGTATGTATGAGTGTATATATATGTATGTGTATGTATGAGTGTGTCTGAATATATATGAGTGTATGTATGAGTGTGTGTATATATATATAGGAGTGTGTGCATGTATGAGTGTGTATATATATGTGTGCATGTATGAGTGTGTGTATATATGTGTATATGAGTGTATGTAAGAGTGTATATATGTGTGCATGTATGAGTGTGTGTGTGTATATATATATGTGTGTGTGTGCATGTATATATGTGCATGTATGATTATGTGAATGAGTGCATGTAAATATATGTGCGTGTATATCTGTGTGCATGTATGAGTGTGTGTATATGAGTGGATGTATGAGTGTGTGTGTGTATGAGTGGATGTATGAGTGTGTGTGTGTATGAGTGGATGTATGAGTGCGTGTGTGTGTGTATATGAGTGGATGTATGTGTATGTGTGTGTGTGTGTATATATATGAGTGGATGTATGAGTGTGTGTGTGTATATAGTGGATGTATGTGTGTGTGTATATATATGAGTGGATGTATGTGTGTGTGTATATATATGAGTGGATGTATGAGTGTGTGTGTGTATGTGTATGTGTGTGTGTGTGTATATATATGAGCGGGTGTATGAGTGTGTGTGTGTATATATATGAGTGGATGTATGAGTGTGTGTGTATGTATATATATGAGTGGATGTACGAGTGTGTGTGTGTATATATATGAGTGGATGTACGAGTGTGTGTGTGTATATATATGAGTGGATGTATGAGTGTGTGTGTGTATATATATATATGAGTGGATGTATGAGTGTGTGTGTGTATATATGTATATATATATGAGTGGATGTATGAGTGTGTGTGTGTATATATGTATGAGTGTGTGTGTATATATATATATATATATATGAGTATGTATGAGTGTGTGTGTATATATATATATACATATATATGTGTATGAGTGTGTATATATGAATATGTGTATGAGTGTGTATATATGAATAGATGTATGAGTGTGTATATATGAATGGATGTATGAGTGTGTATATATGTGTACATGTGTGAGTGTGTATGTATGAGTGTGTATATATGGGTGTAAGTATATGTATGAGTGTCTGTGTATATGTATGAGTGTGTGTACATGTGTGTGTATGTGTCTGTATGAGTGTGTGTATATATGTGCGCATGTATATGTGTGTATGTTATGAGTGTGTATATTTAAGTGTATGTATGCGTGTGTGTGTATATTTGAGTGTATGAATGAGTGTGTGTGTATATATGTATGAGTGGGTGTGTATATATATGAGTGGATGTATGCGTGGATGAATGAGTGTGTATACATGAGTATGTATGGGTGTGTGTATATATTTGGATGTATGAGTGTGTGTATATATGAGTGGATGTATGAGCAAGTGTGTATATTTAAGCGTTTGTGTGTGTACATGTGAGTGTATGTCTGTGTATGTATGAGTGTCTATATATGTGTATGTATGAGTGTGTGCGTATATATATATGAGTGGATGTATGAGTGTGTATATATTATTGCATGTATAAGTGTGTGTATATATGAGTGGATGTATGAGTGTGTATATATCTATGAGTGAATGTATGAGTGTATATGCATGTGTGCATGTATCAGTATGTGTATATATGAGTGTATCTATGTATGAGTGTGTATATATGGGTGTGAGTATGTGTATGAGTGTCTGTGTATATGTATGAGTGTGTGTAGTTGTGTATGTGGCTGTATGAGTGTGTGTCTGAGTGTGTGTATATATGTGCGCATGTATATGTGTGTATGTTATGAGTCTGTATATATTTAAGTGTATGTATGAGTGTGTGTATATTTGAGTGTATGAGTGTGTGTGTATGTATATGAGTGTGTGTATATATGTATGAGTGTGTGTGTATATATGAGTGGATGTATGAGTTTGTATATATAAGTGTGAGTATATGTATGAGTGTATATATATATATATATGTGTGTGTGTGTATGTCTTTATGAAAGATGTGTGTCTGTATATATGAGTGTATGTATGTGTGTGTGTGTATATATGTGTGTGTATATTTGAGTGTATGTATGGGTGAGTGTATATTTGAGTATATGTATGCTTGTGTGTGTATATTTAAGTGTATGAGTGTGTGTGTATATGTGTGTATGTGTGAGTGGGAATGTAGGAGTGTGTGTGTATATATGTATGAGTGTGTGGATATATGTGTGTGTGTGTGTGTATATATGTGTGTATATGAGTGTGTGTGTATATGAGTGGATGTATGCGTGTATATATATGTGTATATGTATGAGTGTGTGTATGTATGTGTGCATGTATGAGTTTGTGTATATATGAGTGCATGTATGAGTGTGTATATATATGAGTATGTGTGTATGTATGAGTGTGTTTGTGTATATGTGTGTGTGGATATGTTTGTATGAGTGTGTGTGTATAAATATGTATATATGTATATGAGTGTGTGTATATAGATTCACACGTGTGTATACGTTTGTGTATATGTATAATCGTGTGTATATATGAGTGTGTGTGTGTATATGTAATTGTGTGTATATATGTGTGTGTATATATGTAATTGATTGTACATATGAGTGTGTGTGTCTATATATGAGTGTGCGTGTGTGTATATAATCGTGCGTATATATGAGTGTGCATTCGACCTTTCAAAATGCATCACTTCGCATTTATCCAGGTTGAACTCCATCTGCCATTTCTCAGCCCAGCTCTGCATCCTGTCTATGTCACATTGCAGCCTGCAATAGCCCTCGATACTATCGATGGCACCTCAACCTTTGTGTCATCTGAAAATTTACTAGCCCACCCCTCAACTTCCTCATCCAAATCATTTATAAAAACTACAAAGAGCAAGACCCCACTCAACACTGACCTCCAGGCAGAATACTTGCGATCTACACCTCTGCCTTCTGTCAGCCAGCCAATTCTGAATCCAGATAGCCAAATCTCCCTGTATCCCACACCTCCTGACTTTATGAATGAACCTACCATGGGGAAACTTATTAAGTGCCTTGCTGAAGTATATGAGCATATATATATATATGTGTGTGTGTGTGTGTATATATGAGTATGTGTATGTATGTATATGTATAATGAATGTGTGTGTTTATATATGAGTGTATGTATGTATGTGTGTATATAAGTGTATATATGAGTGTGTATGAATGTGTATATATGAGTGTGTGTGTGTGTGTGCGTGTGCGAGTGTGTGTGTGTAAATGGGTGACATGGTGACTCACTGCTGCCTCAAAGTGCCAGGGATCCAGGCTCTCTTCCAGCCTCGGGCGACTGTCTGTGTGGAGTTTGCACATTCTCCCCATGTCTGCATGTGTTTGCTCTGGGTGTTCTGGTTTCCTCCCACAATCAAAAGATGTGCAGGTTAGGGTGAATTGGCCATGCTAAATTGTCCATAGTGTTCAGAGATGTGTAGGTTAGGTGCATTCGTCAGGGGTAAATATAGGGTAGGGGAATGTGTCTGGGTGGGCTACTCTTTGGAGAGTTGGTGTGGACTTGTTGGGCCAAAGGGCCTGTTTCTATACTTCAGAGATTCTAATTCTAATGTATATGAGTGTGTGTATGTGTGTATATGAGTGAGTGTGTGTGTATTTTTAGGACTGTGTGTGTGATTATGTGTATATGTGAGTAAGTGTGGGTGTATATATGAGTGTGAGAATGTGTGTGTATATGCATGTGTGTACATGAATGTGCATACATGAATGTGCATGTGTATATGAGTGTGTGTATGAGTGTGAATGTTTGTGTATTTATGAGTGTTGTATGTATGTATGAATGTGCGCATTTGAGTGTGAACGTGTGTATATATGTGAGTGGGTGTAGAACATATGAGTAGAACATAGACCATTACAGCGTAGTACAGGCCCTTCGGCCCTCGATGTTGCGTCGACCTGTGAACTATTCTCAGCTCGTCCCCCTACACCATCCCAAAATCATCAGGCAGGTCAGGCAGCATCCAAGGAGCAGGAAAGTTGACGTTTCGGGCAGGAGCTTTTCATCAGGAATGAGGCTGGAAGCCTCGGGAGCAGAGAGATTAATGGAAGGGAGTGGGGCTGGGGAGAAGATGATTGAGAGTGTAATAGGTGGATGGAGATGGGGGTAATGGTGATAGGTCAGAGAGAAGGGTGAAGCAGATAGCTGGGAAGGAATCTGGACCAACATCCTCGTCCTATCTTGGTATGGTTTCATCACTAAAGAGATAAGGAGAGAATTGTGGAAGCTTCCAGAATCTAGGGGAAGAATCAGAAGGCCCTAATTTACGAGGGGTCTAAGATCATGTTCTTCTAGGACTTCTCAGCGATGGTGATCCAGAAAAGAAAATCCTATGATGGCATCAAGAGAATACCGAGGTAGCTTGGGATCCAGTACTCTCTGAGGTATCTGGCGATGCTTTGGATTACGTTAGATGAATCTGTACATCTCTTTGACATGTTAGAGAAGGCAAGAGATTTTGTGACAAATTTACCTAATCTGAACAATTTAGTGTGTACAAATAGTAGTGTTGTTTGGGTATGTCTCTGTTTCTCTTTTAAAAAAAAGAGGAAGTCTGGTTGGGACTTTCTTTTCCTATATTTTTTAATGGTCTAAACTGTATTCAGGGTGGTTGGGATATGTACTTTCAATTTCTAAGTTAAGTTATACCAAAGGATGGGTGGGGTACTTCACTATTTCAAAATCTCTTTGTTCACATTGTCAGTTCATGGTGTATTTTCTTTCTTTTTTGCTTGTGTTTGTGGTGGCCTCTCTAGGAGGAGGGAAAATGGTTGGGATAGTTAGACGCCTACTTACTGGCACTTTATGCTTGGTTCAGGTATTTAAATGCCTCACCTGCAGTATTGCCAGCAGGATGAGGAGTTGGGTTTTGGGATGTGTGGACACCCCCTTTGGGCAAGGTTTGAGTTCCCCTATTCAGCGCCATTGGCGTTTTATATGTCGGTTTGTTTTTTGGTTTTTGTTGTCTATAATCTTTGATAGCTTTGTAGTTTTGCTAACTGTAGTGGTTGATGTTCGATGGATTTTGCGACATAGGCTCGGCTATTTGTAATTTGAGTTTCTCCCTCTCTGGAATCTAAATGTTACTGCAGAAGTTTATGGCAAAGGACTTGATTAAATGGTGCACCTGGAATATAAAGGGGAGTCACTCTCCAATTAAGAGGAAAAAGGTACTCTCAAGTCTTAGAAAGTAAAATGGTGGATATTGCTTTATTACAGAAGACATTTGTATGATGGGGAGCATTTGAAACTACAGAATGGTTTTGATTGGGTTTACTTTTCATCTTTAAATACCAGAAGTGGGGGAGTGGCTATATTGGTTAGGAGAAACCTGCCATTTAAATTACTAGAGTGTGTTAAAGACACAGATGGGAGGTTTGTAATCCTCAAAACCCTAATAAAAGGGGGAAGAATATGGTGTTTTAAATGTTTACTGCCCTCCAGCCCATCCCCTCATATTTCTGGTGAACGTGATCTCAGTCGAGTCCCAGCATATCATTACAGGGGGAGATTTTAATTGTCTAATGAATCCCAGAGTAGACAGGTTGCCAAATGCCACCTCTCCCCACCAATATTCTCTGTACAAACTAAATAGTGAGTGGATCTGTGTGTGGAGTTAGAATTGGTGGACGTCTGGTGGCTCCTCCACTCAAAGGCAGGGATTTTACGTTTTTTTCCAATCCACACAGATGTCATGCCAGGATTGATTTTTTTTCTGACCCCAGTAGCAATTCTGGACTTGGTGGCATCTTGTACGATTGGTAATATTACCATCTCCGATCAAGCTCCAGTGTACCTGTTGGTTAAAATTAAGGATGCTATAATGTGCCCGAGGCACTGGCGAATGGATCCCTTTATTCTTAAGGATAATAAGTTTGTGCAGTACTTCTTTAAGAAATTTGGGGCATTCTTAGACATTAACTCAGGCCCGGTTAGTAGCCCATCTGTCCTTTGGGGAACTGCCAAAGCCAATGTTGGGGGTTAGTTACTTCCTACTTTGCCAGTAGGAAGCGGCAGAAGGATGAACAGCAACATCTCCTCAAAGCAAGGGCTTACTTTGAAAGGTCCTCGTTGGTCAAGCTACAGAGGATTCCAGCACCACTCTAATCGAGATTCTACAGAGGATTACGGTGCTGCGGTCTGCACTGAATTCTGTGTTCACACAGACAGCGAAGAAGGAGCTTACTTTTGCAGAAAGATGTTATATGAGCATGGTGGCAAACTGGGCAAGTACCTAGCGTATCTCACCAGGAAAAGGAGCACCCCTGAAGCCATGATATTGATTAGAGAAGGATCTGGAAACCTAACATGTGATTCCAAAAAATTTAATGTGGCATTCCAGAGATTTTACTCTGAATTATATCAACCTGAGTGTTGAGAGGAGGGTTGGACCAAGATGGAATCCTTTATCAAGGATCTGGAGCTTCCGGATGTGACCCCTGAACAAGAGTCTTTTCTCAATGCCCCCCATTCAGAGCAAGAGGTGCAGAAGCCATGAAGCAGCTTCAGTATGGAAAGGTGCCTGATCATGACTGATTTCCCAGCGAATTCTATAAGGAATTTATAAACATATTGTCAGGCCCAATGCTCAACAAGTTTAATGACTCGTACAGTCATGATTGTCTCCAGCCATCTCTGAGATAAGCCAATATTTCACTTATTCTTAAAAAAGGAAGGTCCCGGAGGGCTGGGATTCTTACAGGCCCATTTTACTCTTAAGTGTTGACTTTAAAATCTTCTCTAAGACTGTCGCGTTAAGGTTGGAGACTGTGTTACCTTCTATTGTTAAAAGGACCAGACGAGCTTCATAAAGATCCTCCAATAACGTTAGGAGGCTGCTTAATATAATTCAAGCATGTCAACAACAGTCAATACAGGGATTGGTGATTTCTCTAGATGCAGAGAAGGCATTTGACTGAGTTGAGTGGCCGTACCTTTTTTATATTCTGGAGTGGTTTGGCTTGGATGAAACCTTCATAAGATGGGTAAAGGTTCATAGGGATCCCAATATAACGGCTCCAGAAATGGGGTCAAAATTACATAAGAGTTTGTTGAACGTAGACGATGTTCTCATTTTTTTTGTCAAATCCAGCAGTTTTGGTGCCTTGCCTGATACAATACATCAGCACAATTGGCACCTTTTTCGGGGTACAAGATTAATTTTGCAAAATCAGAGGCTATGCCTATGCATGGTCTTACAAAGGTGCGAGGTCTTGACCGTGAGTATCGGTTCTCATTTAAGTGGTCACGGGGGTTTATGTATTTGAGCATATTCATCACTTCAGTTCTTGATTGGTTGTTTAAAGCTAATTTTGTTCAATTATTCAACCAAATCAAACAAGACCTTCAAAGATGAGAGGCGCTTCCAGTCCCATGGTTAGGTTGGATAGCGCTTATTAAGATGAATATTCTTCCCCGTTTTTTTGTACCCTGTACAGATGCTCCTCCTGATTTTCAATAAGCAAACATTCAGGAGACTGAATGGCTGATTCAACTCTATTGTTTGGCATCATAAGTGGCCCCTTATTAAATTAGCTAAACTGCAATTGCCTTACAGACTGGGGGGAGTTAATCTCCTGGGCATTAAAAACTATCAATTAAGTTTGCTTTTATCTTACGTGAGTGATTGTGCTTGTGGGGACCCCTTTTCAATATGGTTAGATATCAAAACCTCTCAGGCAAAGTGCCCCCTTACTAGTTTGTTGTTTTTGGACAAAATGGGGAAGTTGAGGAATATTGCCATAACCCAATAGTTATCAATACTGTTAAAGCATAGAGGGCGATTCAACAGAAGGAAGGCAATTTTGGCAAAACATCTTCACTGACACCCATTGTGGGTATGCCAGGTTTTCAACTAGGGATGATGATTCTGGATTCAAAGATTGGGCGGCTAGGGGTGTGTCTTGCATGGGTGATTTATTTGAGGGAGTCACAATGATGTCTTTTGATCAGTTAGCGCAGAAATATGAGCTATCTAACAGGGACCTCATTTTGTTTTCAAGTTAGGGGTTTTATTCAAAAAAAGACGACACTTTTGATCCCTACAAATCCGACAGAGAGAGGAGGGTGCTCAGTGCTAAGAGTACACTTTCTGTCAGCAATTTATATCACCAACTGGGGGACAGCTCCTCAGATGAGTTTGATAGGCTTTGCAGGGTTTGGGAGAAAGAGCTAGACGTTGAGGTCTCCTCAGAGGCATGGGAAGATATTTGGAAAATGCAAGAAAGATATCAATTTGCAATAGGACCCATGCTTTACAGTTGAAGATTCTCCACAGGGTCCATTTGGCTCCAAATCATTTGTCAAAATTTAAGCCAGGGGTATTGTTAACATGTCCCATGTGTAAAGTTAGTATGGGCACTCTTACCCATTATCTCTGGTCCTGTGGCAGGGTTCAAACATACTGGAGCACTGTGGTCGGTGCAATGGAGGGGATTTGGGGTGTAAGGGTGGAGAAGGACCCAATCTCTCCTCTTCTTGGCCTGCCCAGTGTATTCCCTGTAGATGCGCATAAGAAAAAGACTTTTCAACATCCTCACTTTCTGCGCAGGAAAGAATATCTTTTTAGGTTGGGTGTCTAAATCCCGCACCTCCACCCTCAGACCCCACCCCTCCAACCGTAACAAGGACAGAACCTCCCTGGTGCTCACCTTCCACCCTACCAACCTTCGCATAAACCAAATCATCCACCGACATTTCCGCCACCTCCAAACGGACCCCACCACCAGGGACATATTTCCCTCCCCACCCCTTTCCACCTTCCGCAAAGACCATTCCCTCCGTGACTACCTGGTCAGGTCCACGCCCCCCAACAACCCACCCTCCCTTCCTGGCACCTTCCCCTGCCACCGCAGGAACTGTAAAACCTGTGCCCACACCTCCTCCCTCACCTCCATCCAAGTCCCCAAAGGAACCTTCCACATCCATCAAAGTTTTACCTGCACATCCACTAATATCATTCATTGTATCCGTTGCTCCCGATGCGGTCTCCTCTACATTGGGGAGACTGGGCGCCTCCTGGCAGAGCACTTTAGGGAACAGCTCCGAGACACCCGCACCAATCAACCAAACCGCCCCGTGGCCCAACATTTCAACTCTCCCTCCCACTCAGCCGAGGACATGGAGGTCCTGGGCCTCCTTCACCACCGCTCCCTCACCACCAGACGTCTGGAGGAAGAACGCCTCATCTTCCGCCTTGGAACACTTCAACCCCAGGACATCAATGTGGACTTCACCAATTTCCTCATTTCCCCTTCCCCCACCTCACCGCAGCTCCAAACTTCCAGCTCAGCACTGTCCCCGTGACTTGTCCTACCTGTCTATCTTCCTTACCACCTATCCACTCCACCCTCCTCTCTAACCTATCATCTCCATCCCCACCCCCATTCACCTATTGTACTCTATGCTACTTTCTCCCCACCCTCACCCCCCCTCCCATTTATCTCTCCACCCCACAGGCACTCTGCCTCTATTCCTTTTGCCCAAAACGTTGATTTTCCTGCTCCTCGGATGCTGCCTGAACTGCTGTGCTTTTCCAGCACCACTCTAATCTAGACCCTATCTGAAAATCCCCCGGGTCCGTCAAGTTGGGGTAAAATTGTTATGCAGCATATCACCTTGGATTTCTTCTAAGTATGGTGCACCACAAAACTGAGAATTTCTATAAGCCATGGCAGCCCTTTTTGAACTATCTGGACACAGTCTGCCACACTAATAATGGCTTTTATATTGCCGTAACAATTGTGCGTTGCGAGTCTAATATCCAGAGAAGGGGACCTGCGAACGTATGAATATGTGAAAAGTTATGCTCTCAATATTCGAGAGTTAGTGTTTTGTTTGCTGAATTGTATTAGTATTATTTATTAGTTTGTTGTTAGTTATTGTTTATTTAGTTAAGTAGTTAGTTGGGATTTTAAAAATATATTTTTATATGTTTATACATTTGTACATTAGGGCAGTTTGGGTTTTTAAAAATTTCTTTGTTTTTTTGTATTGTTTTGTATTTGTTGTAATATTAAAAAATCTATTTTTTAATAAAAGTATATTTTTAAAAACTTAACCCTTTTTACCTGAAATATATGTCCCCTAGTAATTGACATTTCTACTACAGGAAAAAGACTCTGATTATCCAGTCAATCCATTGCCAGTCATAATTTTTAAAATTTCAACCTTCATCCTTTGACATTCAAGTAAAAACAAACCAAGTTTTTCTGAACTCTCCTCATAACTAAAACCCTCCAAACCAGGCAACATCCTTTAAACTGTTTCTGTATCCTTTCTAAATACGCCATATCCAAAAGTGGCGAAACTAAAGTTCTATAGAGCTGCAGCATGACTTGCCAAATTTTATATGCTACTTCATGACTGATGAAGGCAAGCATGCCATATACCTCCTTGACCATCTTATCCATTTGTGTTCCTACTTTCAGGGATTTGATGACCTGTATGCCTGGATTCCTCTGTATATTAATGCCTCTACTGTTCTGCCATTTACTGCATTAGATCTTCCAAAATGCATCACCTCACATTTGTCCAGATTAAATTCCATCTGCCATTTCCCTGCCCAAGTCTCCAGCCTATCTACATCCGACTGTATCCCCTGGCAATTCTCCTCACTATCCATAGCTCTGTAAACTTACTGATAAAGCCACAGACATTCTCCTCCAAATCATTTATATGTATTAAAACAACAGGAGTCCCAGCACCATTTCCTATGGAACACCACTGGTCACAAATCTCCAGTCAGAAAACACTATTGCTAATCTCTATTTTCTATAACTAGGCCAGTTCTGTAGCCATCGTACCAGCTCATCATGGACCCCATGTGACTTTACCTTTTGTATCAGCCTGTCACGAGGAACCTTGTCAAAGGCCTTGCTGAAGTCCAGATAGACAGCATCTGCTGCCCTGCCCTCATCAATCATCTTTGCCACTTATAGAATCATAGTGTTACAGCGATGTACAGTACAGAAACAGACCCTTCAGTTCAACCAATCCATGCCGACCAGATATCCCAACCCAATCTAGTCCCACCTACCAGCACCCGGCCCATATCCCTCCAAACCCTTCCTATTCATATACCCATCCACCACTTGCTCAAAAAATTCAATCAAGTTTTTAAAACACAATGTTGTACACACAAAAGCCATGCTGCCTATTGATAATAAGTCCAGATTTTTTTCAAATCTGAGTAAAAGCTGTCCCTAAGAATCTTCTCCAATAATTTCTCTACCACAGAGATAAGGCTCACAAAATGTATTTACCTGGATTATCCCTGTTGCTTTTCTTAAACAAGGAAAAATGTTGCTATTCTCCAGTTCGTTGTGACCTCTCCCATGACTGAAGAGGATACAAAGATTTCCCGCCTCTCTCAGTATTCTGGAATAGATTCCAACAGTCCTGGGGACTTGTCTGCCTTAAATTTAAAAAAAAGAACTGTGGATAATGGAGATCTGAAACAAAAACCGAAATTGCTGGATAAACTCAGCAGGTCTGGCAGCATTTATGGGAAGAAAACAGAGTTATTATTTTGAGTCTGGTGACTCTTCAGAACTTGTGTGACTTGTCTACCTTAATGCTTTTCAAAATACCCAAAACCTTTTTTATGTTAACATGTCCTAGGATATCTACATACTCCTCCCCAGGACTCACCATCCACCATGTCCTCCTTCTTTGTGAATACTGATGCAAAATATTCATTAAGTACCTCACCTACTTCCTCCAGTTCCACACATAAAATCTCTCCTTTGTCCTTGAGTGGACCTAGTCTTTCCCTTGCTACCCTCTTGCTCCTCACATATGTATAAATTGCATTGGTGTTTTACTAATCCTGGTTGTCAGGACATTTTATGCCCCCTTTTAGCTCTTCTCACTCCTACATTATTTACATTATTCAAGGGTCCTTTCTATCTTCAGTTTCCTAAACTTTACATATGTTTCTTTTTTTTCTCATTTTGACTGAGCTCACAATTTCACTTGTTATCCATGGTTCCCAAATTTTGTCATCCTTACCTTTCATTTTCACAGGAACATGCTGATCTTGCGCTCTAATCAACCGAACTTCAAAAGATTCCAACATGACATATATTGATTTAACCTCAAACAGCTGCACCCAATCTACATTCCCTAGTTCGTGCTTAAAATTGTGGTTTTCAACCTTCCCCCAGTTTTGTACTTTCACCCAAGGACTACTCTTATCCTGATCCATAAGTAATTATGGTCACTGTTCCCAAAATGCTCCCCCACCGAAACTTCAATCACCTAGCCAGGTTCATTCCCTAATACAACGTCTGGTACAGCCCATTCCCTATTTAGACTTTCACGTATTGCTTCAAGGGGGAATTGGTTTAGCTCAGTTGGCTGGATTGTTGGTGTACAGTGTAGTGTGATGGCAACAACATGGGTTCAATTCCCATCACCAGTTTGAGGTTACCATGAAGGACTCTCCTTCTCAATCTCTTTCCTCGCTTGAGGTCTGGTGGCCCTCAGGTTAAAACATCACCAGTCACTTCTTTCTCCAATAAGAGAGCAGCTCCTATGGTCTGGTAAGACGATGGCAACACAACAACATTGCTTCAAAAAACCCTCCTGGATACATCTAATCAAAGCCGCTGTCACTAATAGAGTCCAATCAACAAAGAGGAAGTTAAAATTACCCAAAACCACAACATCCCTGTTGTTTTCACATTTCCAAAAAACTGTCCATATCTCTGTTCGTCTGTCACCTGCTGGTTATTTAAAAGCCTGTAGTATAGTCCTATCAAAGTGACTGCACCCTTGAATAGCAGAGTCGGCTCAAACATTGAATTGTCTTCATTTGTACATTGAAGCCACAAGTTGATGTTGCCTCACTTGTTAGTGAAATTATTGGTTTGTTATCAATGATCTTTTTTGCTTTTACAGATTAGGTGCATGCCAAATTCGGATTCCGTTCCTTTTCACTTGCTTACAGGTTTTGGTCTCAATGATGAATGTATGATATTAGAATCTCTACTTCACCAACACCATCATAAAATCCCTATAGTTTGGAAGCAGGCCATTTAGCTCATCAAGGTCAGTTTTGCTGGGTTCAGGTTTCTACGATTAGATCCTTTACATCCATAATTTATCCTCGCAGTGACTCCAACAAGGATTAGATGTGCTTGTTAAAGTCTTGACCACCTGCTACCTGTGCATCAGTGAGTAGTTGTAACTTCCTGGTTGCAGTATTTCTTGTTTGACAAAGTTCTCTTATACCTTCTCCCATTGAGTAGCCCTGCAGATGATTCATTTCAGCCTCAAAAGTTAGAACTTGGATTGACAAAGAGGCAAGGTCTGACCTTCCCTGGGTTTTCAGCTTTTTATGAAGGTTCTTTTATATGGCTGGATGTATCTTCCAAGAGTAATGTGGTGATAAAAGTAACAAATTAAAAGCCACATAGTTTAGGAAATCTCTTAAACACTCTTATGGCACTTCATACAGATGGTAATTGTGATCTTTTTCAGTTACGCAATCTCTTCTGGGCATGAGTTTAAATCACACCATGTCTACCGCCATGTGCTTCTTGTGGCTTCCAGAAGTTTAAGATAATTATACTTGTCAACATGAAATGCTGGAGCGTTCTTCAAATGATTTCACTGATTTTATCATGGGTTGTCAAGTGATATATTGTTTGCATGATGCACAAATAATGGGACACTGCATACATTTGTTCACACATGAGATGTCTATCTCCTAAATTATGTTCTAATCATGTAAAATGTAGCACCAACAAAGACAAAATGTAAAATGCTGCAGAAACAGGAAATCTGAAATTCAGAAATTAAGGCTAATTAGCTTTTGTGAAGAATAAACACAGACACTTTGGTGACAGTGACCACAACTGCCTCACATTTACCATAGTCATGAAGAGTGAAAGGAGCAGTTACCAAGGGAAGATACTTAACTGGGCAAAAGGAAATAATGATGCTATCAGACAGGAGTTGGGAAGTACAGACTGGGAGCAATTGTTCCACAGAAAGGGCATAATAGACATGTGGCGACTTTTTAAGGAGCAATTGTTGTGAGTGATGCATAAATTTGTGCCTCTGAGACAGGCAAGAAGGGGTAAGATTAAAGAGCCTTGGATGATGAGAACAGAGGAGCTTCTCATCAAAAGGAAGAAGGAAGCTTACATAAGGTGGAGGAAGCAAGGGTCTAGCACAGCTTTAGAGGATTACAGGCTTACTAGAAAGGAGGTCAAAAATGGACTGAGGAGAGCCTGGAGGGAGCACAAAAACGGCTTGGCAAGAAGGATTAGGGAGAACCCAAAGGTATTTTACTCATACCTGAAGAATAAGAGAATGATCAGGGAGAAGGTAGGGCTGGTCAAGGATAGCGTAGGGAAGTTGTGTGTGGAGTCTGAGCAGATAGGGTAAGCCCTAAATGAGTTTTTTGCTTCGGTTTTCACGAAGGAAAGGGACCTTATTGTGAATGAGAACTTTGAGGAGCTGGGAAATAGGCTTGAACAGATCAAGATTGATGAAGTTGATGTGCTAGAAATTTTGGCAAAAATAAGATTGATAAATCCCCTGGGCCAAACCAGATCTATCCTCAGCTGCTCCAGGAAGCAAGAAAGGAGGTTGCTAAGCCGCTGGCGAAGATCTTTGCTTCCTCACTCTCCACAGGAGTTATACTGATGGACTGGAGGGAGGCGAATGTTGTTCCTCTTTTCAAGAAGCTTAACAGGGAAATTCCTGGCAATTACAGACCAGTCAGTCTTATATCTATGGTCAGCAAGCTTTTGGAAAGAATTCTGAGGGATAGGATTTATGACTATTTGGAAAAGCATAGCATGATTAAAGGCAGTCGGCATGGCTTTGTGAGGGGCAGGTCATGCCTCACAAACCTTATTGAGTTCTTTGAGGAGGTGATGAGACAGGTTGACAAAGGTCAGGAAGTGGATGTGGTGTATATGGACTTCAGCAAGGCATTTGATAAGGTTCCCCATGGTAGGCTCATTCCTAAAGTAAGGAGGTATAGTTGGCTGAAAGAAGACAGAGAGTAGTTATAGATGGAAAGTATTCTGCCTTGAGGTCAGTGTTGAGTGGGGTCCCACAGGGCTCTATTCTTGGGCCTGTGCGCTTTGTAGTTTTTATAGATGATTTTGATGAGGAGGCTGAGGGGTGGGCTAGTAAATTTGCCTATGACACAAAGGTTGGAGGTGCCATTGATAGGATTGAGGGCAACTGTAGGCTGCAGCATGACATTGACAGGATGCAGAGCTGGGCTGAGAAATGGCAGATGGAGTTCAACCTGAATAGAAGCGAAGTGATTTATTTTGGAAAGTCAAACTGGAATGCTGAATATAGGATTAAAGACAGGATTTTTGGCACTGTGGAGGAACAAAGGGATCTTGGTGTTCAAGTGCATAGATCCCTCAAAGTTGCCACACAAATGGATCGGGTTGTTAAGAAAGCATATGGTCTTTTAGCTTTCATTAACAGGGGGATTGAGTTTAAGAGCCATGAGGTTTTGCTACAGCTCTATAAGACCCTAGTGAGACCACACTTGGAATATGTCCAGTTCTGGTCGCCCCACTATAGGAAAGATACAGAGGCTTTGGAGAGGGTGCAAAGAAGGTTTACCAGGATGCTGCCTGAACTGGAAGATTTGTCTTACGAAGAGAGGTTGACTAAGCTCTGACTTTTCTCTCTGGAGAGAAGGAGGAAGAAGAGAGGTGATCTGATTGAGGCATACAAGGTAATGAGAGACATGGATAGAATCAATAGTCAGAGACTTTTCCCCCGGGCAGGATTGATTGGCATGAGGGGTCATAGTTTTAAGGTGTTCGGAGGAAGGTGTAGAGGGGATGTCAGAGATAGGTTCTTTACGCAGAGTTGTGAATGCATGGAAACCGTTGCCAGCGATGGTGGTGGAAGCGGAGTCATTAGGGACATTTAAGCGACTGCTGGACATGCACATGGCCAGCAGTGTATTGAGGGGTGCATAGGTTGGGTTATATTATTTTACATTAGGAATAATCACGGCATAATATCATGGGCTGAAGAGCCTGTACTGTGCTGTACATTTCCATGTTCTATGTTCTATAATGCAAATCTTTCATTCTAAACTGATAAAAAAATACATGAACTGAATTAAATAATAGAACAAAGGGAATGTGAAAAAAACCACATGTAATAGACACGAATGAAATGGAGCACACACTTGTGTTGTACCTTACAGAAAGAAAAACTTACATTTAATTGTGTCATCAGCATCTTACCAGACCATAAGGGCTGCTCTCTTATGAGAGAGAAGTGACAGGTGGTGATTTAACCAGAGGGCCACCAGACCTCAGGGAAGGGAGGAGAGCCCTTTATGGTATCCTCAAACCAGGGATGGGAATTGAACCCACACTTGGAGCATCACACTGCTTTGTGAACCAACAATCCAGCCAACTGAGCTAAACCAATTTCATAGTGCCTTTATAACCGCAGGATGTTTACAAAGTACTGCACATCCAAAGAAGTGTTATAATATAGGAAACATGACAGCGAATTTTTACATTGTTAAAAATCACACAACACCAGCTTATAGTCCAAAAGATGTTTTGGAAGCACTAGCTTTTGGAGCACTGCTCCTTCATCAGATAGCTTTGAAAGAGGATCATAAGGCATAGAATTTATAGCAAAAGATTACAGTGTCATGCAACTGAAATGATATATTGAACAAACCTGGATTGCTGTTAACAAAAAGGTTATATCTCGAGTCAGACTGGTTCGATTCCCAAAGTAAGAATTTATAAAATATTACATAGATTTACTGCCTGCAAATTGTGCACTTTTTGAGCAAAATAGAATGTATCTGCAAATGCAAATTCACCCCATAGATTTATATGTGAGAGAGAGAGAGAGAGAGAGAGAGAGAACGTGTGAACGTGTGCATGTGAGTGTGGGCATATGCTTGTGCACATGCTTGGTAAAGTGTGTGTGGGAGTGTGATGCCTGTGAGAGGGTGTGCGCATGGGTGTGAGTGTGGGAGGTGTGAATATGAGAGAGAGCATGTGTATGTCAGAGGGCTTGCGTAAGTTTGTGAGTATGTAACTCTGTGTGTGTGTGTGTGTGTGTGTGTGTATGTGCTTGTCTGCGCGCGTGTGTGTGTGTGTGAGTGGGTGAGAGTGACGGAGAGTGTATAGTGTAGTGGGGTCACCTGTAGTGTGACATGAACCCAAGGTCCCGGTTGAGGCCACCCCCATGGATACCGAACTTAGTTATCAGCTTCTACTTGGCTACTCTGCATCGTTATGTATTTTGAAGTCCACCTTGGAGGATGGTCACCCAAAGATCCAAAGCCAAATCTCCCTGACCGCTGAAGTGTTCTCCGACTGGGAGGGAACACCACTGTCTGGCAATTGTTGCAGTGCCCATTCATCCATTGTCATAGCGTCTGCTTGGTCTAGCCTATGTACCATACCTCAGGGCATCCTTGTCTGCAGTGTATGTGATAGACAACGTTGGCCGAATCACATGAGTATCTGCCGTGAATGTGGTGGGTGATGTGTTTCTCAACCACATTCTTCAGCAATTCTCCCCATTATACCCTTAATCCCATCACCAGTCAAGAATCTATCTATCTCTGTCTAAAATAACTCAATGAATTGACCTCCACTGCCCTCTGTGACAATGAGTCCCACAGCTTAACCACCTTCCAGCTGGAGACATTCCTCTTTATCTCAGCTTGAAAATGTCATCCCTTCATTTTGAGGCTGTGCCATCGGGTCCTAGTCTCTCTTACTGGTGGAAACATCTCCATGTCCACTCAATGTTCTGTAAGCATCAATTAGATTCCCCTCATCTTCATAAAACATAGAACAGTATAGCACAGTACAGGCCCTTTGACCCTCAATGTTGTGCCAGCCTTATCTCCTACTCTAAGATCAGACTAACCTACAAACCCTTCATTGTACGAACTTCTATGTGCCTATCCAAGAGTCACTTAAATGTCCCTGATGTATCTGACTCTACTATCACTGCTAGTAGTGCATTCCACGCACCCACCATTAGATTAGATTACTTACAATGTGGAAACAGGCCCTTCAGCCCAACAAGTTCACACCAACCCGCCGAAGCACAACCCACCCAGACCCATTCCCCTACATTTACCCCTTCATCTAACACTACGGGCAATTTAGCAAGGCCAATTCACCTAACCTGCAAAATTTTGGATTGTGGGAGGAAACCCATGCAGACATGGGGAGAATGTGCAAACTCCATGCAGTCAGTCGCCTGAGGCAGGAATTGAACCCGGGTCTCTCACGCTGTGAGGCAGCAGTGCTAATCACTGTACCACCATGCCGCCCTGTGTAAAATGCCTACCTCTGACATCTCCCCTAAATCTTCCTCCAATCACCTTAAAATGATACCCCCTCTTTGCAGAGATTTCCACCATAGGAAAAAGTCTATTGCTATCCACTCTAACTATGGCTCTCAACATCTTGTTCACCTCTATCAAGTCGCCTCTCATCCTTCTTCACTCCAGTCAGAAAAGCCCTAGCTCCCTCAACCTATCTTCATAAGACATGCCCTCCATTTCAGGCAGAATCCTGGTACATCTCCTCTGCACTCTCTCTAAAGCTTCCACATCTTTCCTATTATGAAGCGACCAGAACTGAACACAATATTCCAAGTGTGGTCTAACCAGGACTCTATAGAGCTGTAGCATAACCTCACGGCTCTTAAACTCAATCCCCCAGCTAATGAAAGCCAACACACCACATGCCTTAACAACCCTATCAACCTGGGTGGCAACTTTGAGGGATCTATGGACATAGAACATAGAACATAGAACATAGAAGAACACAGCGCAGTACAGGCCCTTCAGCCCTCGATGTTGCGCCGATCAAAGCCCACCTAACCTACACTAACCCACTATCCTCCATATACCTATCCAATGCCCGCTTAAATACCCATAAAGAGGGAGAGTCCACTACTGCTACTGGCAGGGCATTCCATGAACTTACGACTCGCTGAGTGAAGAACCTACCCCTAACATCAGTCCTATATCTACCCCCCCTTAATTTAAAGCTATGCCCCCTTGTAATAGCTGACTCCATACGTGGAAAAAGGTTCTCACTGTCAACCCTATCTAACCCCCTAATCATCTTGTACACCTCTATCAAATCACCCCTAAACCTTCTTTTCTCCAATGAAAACAACCCCAAGTGCCTCAGCCTTTCCTCATAGGATTTTCCTACCATACCAGGCAACATCCTGGTAAACTTCCTCTGCACCCGTTCCAGTGCCTCCACATCCTTCCTATAGTATGGCGACCAAAACTGCACACAATATTCCAGATGCGGCCGCACCAGAGTCTTATACAACTACAGCATGACCTCAGGACTCCGGAACTCAATTCCTCTACCAATAAAAGCCAGTACGCCATATGCCTTCTTCACTGCACTATTTACCTGGGTGGCAACTTTCAGAAATCTGTGTACATGGACACCAAGATCCCTCTGCTCATCCACACTACCAAGTAGTCTACCATTAGCCCAGTAATCCATCTTTTTATTACTCTTACCAAAGTGAATCACTTCACACTTAGCTACATTGAACTCCATTTGCCACCTTTCTGCCCAGCTCTGCAGCTTCTCTATATCCCGCTGTAACCTGCCATATCCTTCCTCACTGTCTACAACTCCTCCGACTTTCGTGTCATCCACAAACTTGCTCACCCAACCTTCTAACGCTTCCTCCAGGTCATTTATAAAAATGACAAACAGCAATGGTCCCAAAACAGATCCTTGCGGAACACCGCTAGTGACGGCACTCCAAGATGAACCTTTGCCATCAACTCTGTCTTCTTCCAGAGAGCCAATTCCTAATCCAAACCTCCAACTCACCCTCAATGCCATGGTCCCCAAGATCCCTCTGTTCCTCCACACTGCCTTTAATCCAGTATTCTTCATTCAAATTTGACCTTCCAAAGTAAATGACTTCACACTTTTCCAGGTTGAACTCCACCTGCCACTTATCAGCCCAGTTCTGCATTCTGTCAACGTCCTGTTGCAACCTACAATAGCTCTCCACTCTATCCACAATTCCACCAACTTTATGTCATTAGAAAACTTACTAACTCACCCTTCCACATTATCATCCAAGTTATTTATAAGAATCACAAAGAGCAAAAATCTCAGAACTGATCCCTGCGGAACATCCCTGCTCACCGAGCTCCAGGCAGAATACGTTCTATCTATCACCACTCTCTGTCTTTCTTGGGCCAGCCAATTCTGTATCCTAGCCTCCTTACTTTCTGAATGAGCCTAACATGGGGAACCTTATCAATCGCCTTGCTAAAATCCATGTACACCAAATCCACTGCTCTATCTTCATCAATGTGTTTTGTCACATCCTTAAAGAATTCAATAAGGTTTATAAAGCATGACCTGCCCCGCACAAAGCCATGCTGACTATCTACAATCAAACTATGTTTTTTTCAAGTAATCATACATCCTGTGTCTCAGAATCCTCTCCAATAATTTGCCCAAATTATGGAGAGGATTACAGACGTAAGACTGACTGGTCTCTAATTCCCAGGATTCCCTTTCTTGAACAAGCGAAAAACATTTGCCCCCCCCTCCAATCATCTGGAACTACGCCAGTGGACAGTGAGGATGGAAAGATCATCGTTAAAAGTGCAGGAAACTAGGGTATATCCCACCAGAGGATTTATTTTTCCTTACATTTTCAAAATTTTCAGCACACCCTCCTTCTTAACATCAACCTATTCGAGTATATCAGCCTGTTTCACACTGCCCTCATAAATGTCAAGATCTCTCTCAGTAGTGAATACTGAAGCAACTTTTTCATTCAGGACCTCCCCTATGTCCTCAGACTCCAGGCACACGTTCCCTCCACTATCCCTGATTGGCCCTACCCTCTCTCTGGCCATTCTTTTGTTTGTCAAATAAGTGTAGAACACCTTAGAGTTTTCCTTCATCCTACCCGCTAAAGCTTTTTCATGTCCCCTTCTGGCTCTCCAAAGTCCATTCTTCACTTCCTTCCCAGCTACCTTGTAACCCTTTAGAGCCCTGTCTGATCCTTGCCTCCTCAACCTTAACCAAGCTTCATTCTCATCCTTCCCTTCCCTGCCTCAGTGGGACAAACCTATCTAGTACTATCAGCAAGTGCTTCCTAAACACACTCCACATTTCTGTTATGCATTTCCCTGAGAATTTCTGTTCTCAATTTAAGTTCCCTAGCTTCTGCCTAATAGCATTGTTATTCCCCCTCCCCCAATTAAATACTTTTCCATACCATCTGTTCCTATACCTCTCCATGAGTATCGTAAAGGTCACTTTCACCAAAATGCTCTCCTACCAAGAGATCTGACACCTGGCATGGTTTGTTGCCAAGCTTCAAATCCAATATGGCCTCCCTCTTTGACTTATCTACATATTGCATCAGGAACCCTTCCTGGACACACCTGACAAAAATTGCTCCAACAAGACAATTTGAACTAAGAAGGCTCCAATCAATATTAGAGAAGTTAAAGTCACCCATGACAACAACCCTGTTACTTCTACACATTTCCAAAATCTGCCTCCTAATCTGCTCCTCTGTGTCTCTGTTGTTATTGGGGGGCCTGGAGAAAACTTCCAATAAAGTGACTGCTCCTTTCCGGTTTCTGACTTCCACCCATACTGACTCTGTAGACAAACCCTCCTCGACGACCTCCCTTTCTGCAGCTGTGATACTATCCCTGATTAGCAATACCACTCCCCCAGCTCTTTTAACATCTAAACCCTGGAACATCCAACAACCATTCCTGCCACTGTGATATCCAAGTCTCCGTAATAGCCACAACATCACCGTTCCAAATACTGATCCATGCTCTAACTTCATCACTCTTATTCCTGATGCTTCATGCATTAAAATAGACACACTTCAATCCATCACACTGGCTGCACCTTTGCCCTATCAAGTGCCTATCCATCCTCACAGACTTTCTGCATGCTGCATCTGGCTGTTTACTACCTACTCCATCATCTGATCAATAACTCAGGTCCCCACCCCCCTGCCAATCTAGTTTAAACCCTCCCAAAGAGCTCGAGCAAACTTCCCACCCAGGATATTGGTGCCCCTGCAGTTCAGATGGAACCCATCCTTCTTGTACAGGTCCCACTTTCCCCAGAAGGTATCCCAATGATTCACATATCTGAAGTCCGTCCTCTTACACCAGCTTTGCAGCCACGTGTTCATCTGCACTCACTCTCTATCCCTAGCCTCACTAGCACAGGGCACTGGTAGCAATACTGAGATTACTACTCTGCTCGTCCTCCCTTTTAGCTTCCAACCTAACTCCCGATATTCTCTTTTCAGGTCTTCCTCCCTGTCCTCTGTGACCCTTCCTGAAAGATCACTACCAATGCCTCTACAATCTCTTCAGTTAGCTCTTTCAGAACTTTGAGTGTAATCCATCTGCTCCAGGTGATGTATCCACCTTCAGACCATTCAGCTGTCCCAACACCTCCTCCTTAGTGATAGCCACTACACTCATCTCTGTCCCCTGACTCTCTTGAAGCTCTGGTACGTTACTGATGCAAAGTACCTATTCAGTTCTTCCATCATTTCCTTCTTCCCCATTACTACTTCTCCAGCCTCAATGTTCCAATGTCCACTTTTGCATCTCTCTTACCTTTCATCTAAAAAAAGTTGCAATATTCTTTTATATAACCAGTTAGCTTACCCTCATATTTCACCTTCTCCCCTGCTTAGTGCTTTTTAATTCTTACCTGATTTTTAAATGCTTCCCAATCCTCTGGCCGCACCAATCTTTACCACATTGTATGCTGTTTACTTTGCCTTCGTGCTGTCCCTGACTTCCCTTGCCAGCCATGGTTGCCTCATCTTCCCCTTAATATGTTTCCTCTTCCTTGAGATGGATTTCTGCTTTACCTCGTGAATTACCCCCAGAAACTCCTGCGTTGATGCTCCACTATCTTCCTTGCTAGGTTCCCCTTCCAATCAATTCCAGCTAGCTCCACCCCCATATATTTGTCGCTACCTTTACTCAATTGTAATATCATTATATCGGATTCCAGTTTCTCCCTCTCAAACTGCAGGGTAAATTCTATCATATAGTGGTCACTGCCCCCTTGGTATTCCTTCACCTTAAGCTGCCTAATCAAGTCTGCCTCATTACACATCTCCAAATCCAGAATAGCCTTTCCCTAGTGGGCTGTACCAAAAAAAAATTTCGTAGACATTCCACAAGCATCCCAAGGAGATCTTCCTACAGCTCTGCCATTCTTCCTTGAACCAATCGGCATTGGTGCAGCACTGTCACTGGGAATCAAGAAGTCAATGGAACAAGGACCTTGTGCGCATAGTACAAGGGAAACCCTGGGTGACCTCCTTGTAATTCAGTGACAATTCACTGTCAGGTCATCAGGATACTTAGGAAAACTAAATCTTTCTTCCTGCTCCCAGAGACAGGAACAGGAGACATTTCTACCTTACCAAGTAAGTCTAGACATAGCTCAGAGAGAATGCCATAGCTGTGGGCCCACCTAGGGAACATGGCTTTAGGGCTATATACAATCTTTTCTGTCCTGCCACTCTTGTGGCCATAAATTCTGCCTCTTATGATCTTATTCTCCACAACCACTTGATGAAGGAGCAGCACTTCAAAAGCTAGTGCTTTCAAATAAACCTGTTGGACTATCACCTGGTGTTGTGTGATTTTTAATTCTGCCTGGGTGAGTCATTTTCCTTTGGGAACACATGGAAAAAGAGTTAAGTTGTGCACATTTGGGAAGCAAATTCCATCATGTCATAGTGGCAATGGGGTGGGGGGGAAAAGGACCCACACAGCAGTATGTTCCTGTGTCCTCCACCTGCATGTGCATTGATCTGAGCACCACCTACTTCTGGTGGCTCATTTTGAAAGACAAAGCTTTTTGATCTTTGACGAACATAAGAACAGAGAGCTATCATCTCTGGGTACAAGCATCCACCTCTGAAAAACAGACGGGAGGATTAACAGAGGATGCAGTTTTAAAACATTCTGCCCATACTCTCCATCACCTTAATCATCTCAGATTCAGATCTAGCAACCCCGATGCATGTAACTAACAGTGTAGTCAAGTTCATTGACATTCAGCAAGGCGTGATAACCCAGGTCCATGCCATACTTCAGGCTGGTAAGTCTCCACTGGAATTGTCAGTAGTTCCAGATGCTAGAAGTTCAATGTGAGATGTAGGATGATCTGGCAGAATAAGGTCAATGGAACAAGGCACTTGTGAGCATGGCAGTGCCTCAGGTTGCCATGAAGAGAGAAGTCTCCTGCATGTGTACAGGATCCCCTCCACCTTCCATGGTCCTCCAGGCAATCAGAGGCCTGCTGCCAATGGGATGCGAGTCTACAGGACAGCCTGCCTTCACCTTGATTCACAATTGTTGTAGTAGGTTTAGGTAGCACTGGGCACTAGGCTCATGGTAACCATGCTGACCACTGTCAATTGGCATAAAAAGCCACCTGGATCACTAATGTCCTTGAGGGAAGGAATCTGCTATCATTGGTCTGACTTATATGTGACTCCAGGCCCACAGCAATGTAATTGAGCCCGAACTGCCTTCTAGTTAATTAAGGACAGGTAATAAGTGCTGGCTGAGCCAGTGACACCCAAATCCCCTGAATAACTTTAAACAGTTTTGCACATTTTTTGAAGAAGTAACAAAGAGGATTAATGAGGGCAGAACAGTAGATGTCATCTATTATGGACTTCAGTAAGGCGTTTGACAAGGTTCCTCCTTGGAGACTGGTTAGCAAGGTTAGATCTCATGGAATACAGGGAGAACTAGCCATTTGGAAACAGAACTGGCTCGAAGGTAGAAGACAGAGGGTGGTGGAAGAAGGTTGCCTTTCAGACTGGAGGCCTGTAACCAGCGGTGTGCCACAAGGATTGGTGCTGGGTCACTACTTTTCATCATTTATATAAATGATTTGGATGTGACGATAGGAGGTATAGTTAGTAAGTTTGCAGATGACACCAAAATTGGAGGTGTAGTGGACAGCGAAGAAGGTTACCTCAGAGTACAACGGGATCTTGACCAGATGGTCCAATGGGCTGAGAAGTGACAGATGGAGTTTAATTCAGATAAATGTGAGATACTGCATTTTGGGAAAGCAAATCTTAGCAGGACTTATACACTTCATGGTAAGGTCCTAGGGAGTGTTGCTGAACAAAGAGGCCTTGGAGTGCAGGTTCATAGCTCCTTGAAAGTGGAGTCACAAGTAGATAGGACAGTGAAGAAGGCGTTTGGTATGCTTTCCTTTATTGGTCAGAGTATTGAGTACAGGAGTTGGGAAGTCATGTTGCAGCTGTACAGGACGTTGGTTAGGCCACTGTTGGAATATTGCGTGCAATTCTGGTCTCCTTCCTATCGGAAAGATGTTGTGAAACTTGAAAGGGTTCAGAAAAGATTTACAAGGATGTTGCCAGGGTTGGAGGGTTTGAGCTACAGGGAGAGGCTGGGGCTGTTTTCCCTGGAGCGTCAGAGGCTGAGGGGTGACATTATTGAGGTTTATAAAATCATGAAGAGCATGGATAGGATAAATAGACAAAGTCTTTTCGCTGGGGTGAGGGAGTCCAGAACTAGAGGGCATAGGTTTAGGGTGAGAGGGGAAAAATATAGAAGGGACCTAAGGGGGAGCTTTTTTACACGGAGGGTAGCGTGTGTATGGAATGAGCTGCCAGAGGAAGTGGTGGTGGAGGCTGGTACAATTGCAACATTTAAAAGGCATCTGGATTGGTATGTGAATAGGAAGAGTTTGGAGGGATATGGCCCAAGTGCTAGCAAATGTCTGGTCGGGATGGATGAGTTGGACTGAAGGGTCTGTTTCCGTGCTGTACATTTCTATGACTCAATGTAACCAAGATAAACAGCAACTGTATAAGTTAAAGGTGGATCTTTATTTGTTTGGGAGGATGATGTGGGAAAGGTCATCTGAATTGAGTATGTTAAAGAGTAACTCTTGTCACAAAAAATCTGATCTTGGTAGCTCACAGAATGGGGGCTTTAAAGGTTTGAGTGTTTTGGAGTGGCAGCTCGATATATAGGTATTGTGGCTACATCCAAGGTACATTTCATGCACCTGTATGATCCACTGGTAGTGGTCACAGACAAGTGAATATTAATCATATGATCACAGCAATGTTAGAGGACAGAAGAAGGCCATTTGACCCATGCTGTCTTGCATCAGCTTTCCAAAGAACTTAATTCCCTAGTGCCATTCCTCTGCCTTTTTCCCAGAATCTTGCACATTGTTTCTTTCTGAATGCCCTCTTGAATGTCTCAATTGATTCTGCTTCCATCATATATCGTTAGAGACAAAAAAAACTGCAGCTGCTGGAATCCAAAATAGCCAAGCAGGAGGCTGGAAGAACACAGCAAACCAGGCAGCATCAGGAGGTGAAGAAGTCAATGTTTTGGGTATAACCCTTCTTCAGGAATGAAGGGAGGATAGAGAGGACTGTAGATTAAGACAGAGGGGGTTTGGGTGGCGAGAGGGGTGGAATGGTGAGACAGTAATAGTGGTTGGTAGGTGGAATAGAAAGGAGGAGGTGACCAGTTCATCCCTTCCCCACCCAAACCTTAGCCCAGAAGAATGACAGGCAGTGGTTCTGTGACATCCTTGACCCTGGCACATGCCATCCTGAACTCACGTCTGCACCCACAAAAAGGCCTGCCTGTTCACTTAGTTTAGAGTCATAGAGATGTACGGCATGGAAACAGACCCTTTGGTCCAACCCGTCCATGACGCCCAGATATCCCAACCCAATCCAATCCCACCTGCCAGCACCCGGCCCATATCCCTCCAAACCCTTCCTATTCATATACCCATCCAAATACCTCTTAAATGTTGCAATTGTACCAGCCTCCACCACATCACCTGGCAGCTCATTCCATACAGTTACCACCCTCGGTGTGAAAAAATTGCGCCTTAGATCTCTTTTATATCTTTCCCCTCTCGTCCTAAACCTATGCCCTCTAGTTCTGGACTCCCCGACCCCAGGGAAAAGACTTTGTCTATTTATCCTGTCCATGCCCCTCATAATTTTGAAAACCTCGATAAGGTCACCCCTCATTCCTTTCCTGCCTCCTGGCCCTCAAGCTGCAATGAGGGGATCTCTCTGAATGTGTTATCCATGTGAACGTCAGCCTCAATGAGACACCGCAGTGACTGACTCTCATTACTGCTTGAGATTTGAAATGTGAGCTCAAGTTTCTGCAGCTGGTAACACTTCCTGTGTATGTGGACATCTAGGACACCAGTAGGTCCATGACCGCCTACATATTACAGGCCACACATTCCACTTGATCAAGTTGAACAGCTTTATCTTAAAATGATTTCCATTACATTAACTGTACTTTCCTTTGGGTCACTTAATGCATTATGTTGGCCTTGACTTTCCCTTATTCCTGGTGTTTCTCAGTTAAATCCATGTATAACAACATCTTTAAAAGTCACCTGTTATTTCAACTTATAGCAACGTAGAGATAGTCCTTAATACCAGTTACTTAGCAACCAATGACTTTACAGCTGTACTGTGATGCCACCAATGTTTTCTCACTCCCCTTTCAAATTCAGCATGACCGAGTCTGAGTGGTTCGATGCTGTGCATCTCTGACCCCTAGGGAAGTGATGTAGGCATTGGGGATCACCCCAACTCTGGGGTACACCCTCACAAGTCCAATGCCAACTGACTCCCACGTGTCATGATACTGACCATCTTTGGGTGCAGCTTTTGCCTGAAATTAAATCTGTACCTGATAATGAAATCTGAGGGAACTTTAATGGATCTTGTGCAATCTACCACTCCTTGTACCCAGGGCATCGTACCCCAAATCCTGGACTCTCTGGGGCTGATTGTCTGGACCAGTGCAATAATGGATGTATTAGTCAACTTGCTGAAAAGCACAACCACCAGTATTTTGATCAAATAACATGTTGTTTATTGGGAAATGCCACATTTCTCTCCCAGAATACAGAGTTTAAGGCCGACTGTGGCTTTCCTCAATACAATGACATGGTGGCTCAGTGGTTAGCACTGCTGCCTCACAGCACCAGGGACCTGGATTTGATTCCAGCCTCGGATGACTGTCTGTGTTGAGTTTGCACATTCTCCCCGTGTCTGTGTGGGTTTCCTCTGTCTACTTCAGTTTCCTCCCACAATCCAAAGATGTGCAGGTTAGGTGAATTGGCCATGCTAAATTACCCATAGTGTTCAGGGATGTGTAGGTTAGGTGCATTAGTCAGGGGTAAATGTAGAGTAATGGGGAATGTGCCTGAGTGGGTTACTCTTCAAAATGTTGGTGTGGACTTGTTAGGCCTAATGGTCTATTTCCACACTGTAGGGGTTCTAAGATATTGATATCTGCTGTGCAACAATCCCAGTGGAGCTAAATTGTGCTGTCTTATGGCACAAAGACTTTTGACAGCTTCTCAGGTGAGGGGTACACCTTGACAGCATTGCTGCTCTGGTGTCTGTAGTTAATTCAACCTCTCTGTATGCCCTTATTACACAGTATTTGCTTTTCTGCTCTGGGGCTTGTTTTCAGTTCCCTCTGTGGCCTTCAACCACCATATCACCTTGGGGTTGTTTCTACAAATGGCCATGAAGTTGTTGCTTATCAGACTCTTGTGGCTCCTTGTTTTAGATGCTCCTCAGACCTACCCCTTGTGGACAATGCCTATGGCAGATGGGCACATCTGGTTACAAGGACCACTCTCCCAGGTGCTTCCTTTGGCAGTCTTACTTCATCCCTTTCAGCCTCCCTTCAATGTATTCAACTGCACTAGGAAGACTCAGCCCAAAGTCCTGCTTCTGAGCTCCCTTTCCGAATACAATAATGTTCTGGCCCAGCCTTCCTGTGATGGCCTGTTGCCTCCTTAAATTGTAATGAAATATGGCACAGATCTGCGCTCCTGTCTCACTGATATACCTGCTGGGACTCTCTTGCCTTATGATGCCATAGTCTTTCAGAAGATTAGAATATGCCCACAAAATCCTGATCAGTTACTGTTTTAATTTTATGAGCGCATTTTCTTCAGGACTGTATGCCATTCTCATTAGTTATCTCATTTTCTCCTTGTGAAATGTGAATATTACATGATGATTTTGGAACTCCATTCAGGTTTCATGCCATTCCATTCAAAGTCACCTCCCCACTTCGCACCTTCACCCCCACCTAAACTTCAAGGCCAACCACAAAGGCGCAGAAAAATCTCTGCTTTGCTGTGATCTAAAATGAAATCAAAAATCACAGGTGAAGATCCAGCCTATTCATTAGTAACACCTCAGCAACAAACCAATCTATTTTAAAAAGTTGCACAATAGTGCATTTGTCTGAAAAGATCCAGCGACTCTTGATCTTGTCCTTGCTTTGTATACAGTTACACCCCTGCCATATCTGCCAAAGTGTAAAATGGAGGAATAATCAAACTGCATTAGGTGTAATGCAGTTATTGACTATTCAGTACAGTACGGGATTCACAAGCCTGGGAGAAATACAATAAAAGCAAATAATGAAAGAATTGCAATGTCAGTAATTCTACCCACATGAAGAGTTATTTCAGGAGAAAAAGGAACTTTGCTTAGATTGCATTCTGCATTGCTGTCAGCAATTATATGATTCGACAACAAAATGACCAACATTTGAAAAGAAGAAAAAAAATTATATTAAGACTATGGTTATTAAACATCTGAAGACATTGAAACAAATCACATCACAGTGGGCAGTATGGTTATTAAAAAATGGATTTCATGGAAAGCCAAAATGTAGGAAAACTCAGAAATATTTCTTGTTCTGTTGAAACAAGTGGAAGACACTGGAAGCTTTGAAATTGTTCCCAGTGATGCTGATTAAGTAATGCAAAGAAAATTGCCTGAACACTGAGTGCCCATCAATAATTACGTTTATAAGTGGGTCATAAAGAATGCACATCCATAGCATGTGTCAGCTGAGACTCTGTTGGCCACCATCTTGCCACTGATTCAGAAAATGCCCAAGAATTGAGTATAATAATCAAGCCAGATAGTCTAATGCAATATGGGGAGGTGCTGCACTGTCAAAGATGCTGTCTTTTGAATGGGATATTAACTGAGACTAGTCTACACTCTCACGTAGTTGTGAATGATCCCCTGGTACTGGTTTAAAGAACAGAAGCAGAGTTATCTGTGTTTTTCTGGTCAACGGTTATTCTTTATATCCTTTTTATCCTAGTTAAGCTGACAATTTACGTGGTATGTTTTGGAAGTTGTGAAGTGGTGACTAATATTGTTATGCAATATTGGTCTTCATCAATTATGAGCTGAATGTTCACATTTGAAGAAAACACCCTGATTTTACAATGTGAATAAATTCAAAAGAATGTGTATGTGAAGCTGAGAAAACGTAGCTAGAAGGGTGGAGCAGGAAGCCTCAGGACTGCAGAACTTTTAAAAATTCTTAAATATGCAACCGTGATTAATAAAGTAAATAGATTGTGAGGGCGTATTACCTGAAGTGGAAGTTCAAAGTCCAAGTATTTGTTATTAACTAAGTAATTCATTGTTAAGATCACAATTTCACTGTTATATTGATGCTTAATCATAATTTCTCTCAAGAAAAATTAATTAGGAAAGACAGAGGACAAGAATAGTAATTCCGGTACTTCGATCTTCTATGTGGAAAAACTAGAGGAAGAACATTTTTGATAAAATGTTTTACTGAAGATAACGAAGTACAAGGTTGCATTTATTTTTACAGTTCATTAAAATATTAGAACCGAAGTAAGATCTTCAAAATTGCTATGGTGCTGGATAAGAAATAACAGAGATAAACGGTCTCACCTATTCATATTGATCTAATGTGCAAGAATAGATTACAAAATCATCTTAACTATTTGCTTAATTATTTGTTTACCAATAGAAAAATTCTATCTTCCCAGCATCTTGCTATATGACTGTGAAATATTTGCAACTTACTACTAACTTGAAAAGAAGTTCTATTTGAAATGCACCATGAATACATCCTGGCAGGACAAAATCACAAGTGGTGGCAGCTTTCCTAAAGAAAGAGGTCCCAATGCGTTAGCATGAATCTAAGGACCTTCTGCATGGTGAGGTAGTTAGAGCCAGACAACAGCTGTATCTCCCAATATTCCAAGGATTCTTATCAATATGATGTGGAGACAACTAACCACTATTGTACTTGGGAATCACCAGTTAGTAATAGAGGGAAATGGTAACACTCCCATGGGCTGACCAGCACTGCAATGGTGAGCAATGGCTATTGCAGCTCGACAGCAGGTGCCAAGTTAACAGGTTAACATGGTGGTTTCACGTGTGGTACTTGTGGCATAACCTGTTGCTCAAGGATTAAGTTTCACAACCATTGATCAAGGTGCACCAAGAGAAAACCCAAACTACCTCACTGGATAATTTGACGTTTGGCCATCATCACTCATAGATCAAATGCTCACAACTCAACTCAACAGAAAGAAAATAGGACATTGCTTATTTAAATTATAGGGATCTGAGTATGTTTTTTTTTAAAGTGTAACTTGCCATTTTCTCTCCTGCTCCAATGGTGGCTTCCAAGTATCATCTAAACCAAGTCAATAAATCAACAGACAAGATGGTGCAAGGCTTATTTTTGTGACTTCATACCAAACAGTAAAAGATGCATAAAACAGATTAAAATTCACAATGTTTGATCCTTCTCATCTTCCCCATAGACTGTACTTATTGTCAATGCAACACCTATGAAAACTGAGAGTGTATATGTCTTATAAGAATTGCAAGTGAAAACATGCATTCTGCTACACTGTGGTACACAGCAGCAAATCATCAATTGCTTAATCACTTTTTTTTAAATATACATGGCACTGTGGTTCCAGTGGTTAATACTACTGCCTCAAGGTGCCAAGGACCTGGGTTCGATTCCAGCCTCGGGCGACTGTGTGTGGAGTTTGCACATCCTCCACTAATCTGCGTGGGTTTCCTTCAGGTTCTCCGCTTTCCTCCCACTGTCCAAACAATGTGCAGGTTAAGGTGAATTGGCCATGCTAATTTGTCCATTGTGTTCAGGGATGTGTAGGTTAGGTGCATTAGTCAGAGGAAATAAAGAATATTAGAGTAGGGGAATGGGTTTGGGTGGGTTACTCTTCAGAGGGTCGGTGTGGACTTGTTGGGCCAAGTGGCCTGTATCCACACTGTAGGAATTATATCTATTTTATCTGTCTGTGCCTGATCACTTAGCTCAGTAAACTCCATTTCTACTATGTATTTCTGTTGAATATTTATTCAGTCACTGGGGTCTTGCATGATCTCTGTGTAAGATTTTACTGAAAGGGTGGGCATTTTAATTGTCTGTCAGATTATATTTTCATGGTGGTGTTTCTGGGTAATTCAAGGTTTGCAAGTTTTCCCATAGTTCTGTGTTCAGATTCCAAACTCCTGTTCTCACTGTGAAGAATACTGCTGAGGCTCTGATCAGACTGCATGTGCAATATTGTGAGCAGTTTTGGACGGCATATCTAAGGAAGGATATACTGGCATTGGAAGAGATCCAGAGGAGATTTACAAGAATGATCTTAGAATTAAGTGCTTGTTGTATGAGGAGAAATTGAGGACTCTGGGTCTGCACTTGATGGAGTTGAGAAGGATGGGGCGGGAGACTCTTATTGAAACTTACAGAATACTGAGATTCCTGGACAGGGTGGATATGGAGAAGAGTAGGAGAGATCAGGATTGAAAGGCACAGCCTCAGAGTGAAGGAACACCTCTTTAGAACTGAGATGAGGAGGAATTTCTTCAGCCAGAGGGTGATTAATCTGTTGAACTCATTGTAGCAGAGGGCTGTGGAGGCCAAGTCATTGGGTTTTTCATAAGACAGAAATCGATAGGTTCTTGGTTGGTAAGGGGATCAAGGGTTAAAGGGTGAAGGCAGCAGAATGACCTTGAGAAACATGTGACATAATTGAATGGTGGGGTAGACATAATGGGCTGAATGGCCTAATTCTGCTTCTTTATCTTATGATCTTATATCGTGTCTCTGACTTAATCAGCAGCAATATTCCTGTAATGGCTACTTAAGCACTGAGGTGAGAACAATTAATGAAGACAAAGAAAATTGACAGACATTGAAATGAGAAAATTTATATATTCTTTACAGACAGAACAACCAAGGCTGTGATTGGACTGCACTTAGTGCCACATATTGTAGTCTTCTCGTTGAATGAGGATTGAGCTTGGGGTTAGACTTATCCTTCTGCACTGTTGCTAAATTGCAGAATGTGGTAAGGAATTTTTTCACACATAGCTGAACATTGTGAAATATTGTTGATCAGTATTCTTTAATAATAATGTAAGTATAATTATAAACAAAGATGGAAAGGGTTGACAGTTCGGAGAGAGCTGAAGGGCCATTTCAGATGGGGCTAGTTAAAGTCCCAATGAAATGAATATAATAAATCACGATGACTGTAATCTCCTCTCGTTCCTGAGCACACATTGTTTAGTTGCTGTCTAAAATATTTGCAAGGTGGACTGCCATGGGAAAACTAGGTTGGGGAAGGATATTTCACTTTGTGGAATGTGTACATAGTACACAAGGAAATGTAGCAATGTCAATAAATATACAGTATTGGGCAGCTGTAGTTAATATCACATCATTGCTAAAGTATATAAGTACTAGTGACATGTAAATCTGTATGAGCTAAACCTTGTATTTTTCATATGCAAGGTGTGGACATTTTTAGCCTTCATAAAGGATGAAGGAAATTATTTCTGGAAATAGAACAATTCTTTGACCTCCCACTGTCAGTATCAAACATCAAGTCAAATATAACTCAACAGATATGCAGAGTAATGCTTCCTGTCCTTGGTTATAATCCTAACCTTGGAAAATTGGTCATAGAGTCACAAAGATCAATAGGACAGAAATGCCAGTTTGACCTAGCTGTTCTTTCAGAAACCCACCTTGGAAATGAAGGGCAACTGAGGAAGTGAAAGTTGGTTACACCTTCTTATGGAAAGGGAAGGCTGCTGGTGAGCTCAGAATTTGTGATGTTGGATTCACAATTAAGAAACAGCTCATCAGTTGCCTGTCTAATCTTCCTGTGGGGATCAACAACTGACTTGTGACCATCTGCCTGATGCTCACTGACAACCAGATGGCTACAGTTGCAAGTGCTAATGCTCTAGCCCCTGACTCAGAAGAGGAAGTAAATGAGGCTTTCTATGCTAAGCTTGACAATGTTACCAGGCTTCCCCAAGGAGATGAAAATCATTCTGCTTGGAAACTTCAGTGCCAGTGCTAGTTAAGATCTCAACCTTTGGGATGGCGCCATAGGAAAGGAAGGAATTGACAACATCAACTCCAATGGAGTCCTTCTTCTCGCAAAATACGCAGAGTAAAACTTCATCATCACAAACACACTTTTCCTTCAGAAAAACAAATTCAAAATATCTTGGAGGCACCCACACTCAAACCAATGACGTCTCATTGATTATGTCATTGTTTGCTCCAGGGATTGTTTGGACATGAATGTAACCCGGGTTATGATCGGCTCAGATGTCTGCTGGACTGATCACCAACTTATCCATTCCACAATGTCCATCAGACTACACAGAAAGAAGAGGGTTCAGAAGAAGCAGACCTGGCCAAGATTCAACATTGAGAGCCTGGGTGACATGGTCACTATGCAACAGCTACAAACCTCAATTGCCAAAATCCTACCTCAGGAATACCTAGAGGACATAGGACAATACTGAAATCTGTTAAAACAACCATTATCAGTACCTGCAATAACACCCTTGGCTACAAGTCCAGAAACCATCAGGACTGGTTCAATGAGAATGACGTGGAAATTGAACAGATCGAAGGACAGCCTTCTGTGACTGGCACAATGACACCACTGCAAGGACAACAGAAGAGCAAAACCAAATGATGGACTGAGAAGGCCTTAGAAATCCAGTAGCTGATATTTGCCAATGACATGAGAGGTTTCTTCAGTGTCACTAAGGCAGTATATAGGTCAAGCTGGCATGGTCTAAACCCCCTGACGTCTAAATAGAACATAGAACATAGAACATAGAACAATACAGCACAGAACAGGCCCTTCGGCCCACGATGTTGTGCCGAACTTCTATCCTAGATTAAGCACCCATCCATGTACCTATCCAAATGCCGCTTAAAGGTCGCCAATGAATCTGACTCTACCACTCCCTCGGGCAGCGCATTCCATGCCCCCACCACTCTCTGGGTAAAGAACCCACCCCTGACATCTCCCCTATACCTTCCACCCTTCACCTTAAATTTATGTCCCCTTGTAACACTCTGTTGTACCCGGGGAAAAAGTTTCTGACTGTCTACTCTATCTATTCCTCTGATCATCTTATAAACCTCGATCAAGTCACCCCTCATCCTTCGCCGTTCCAACGAGAAAAGGCCGAGAACTCTCAATCTATCCTCGTACGACCTACTCTCCATTCCAGGCAACATCCTGGTAAATCTTCTCTGCACCCTCTCCAAAGCTTCCACATCTTTCCTAAAGTGAGGCGACCAGAACTGCACACAGTACTCCAAATGTGGCCTAACCAAAGTCCTGTACAGCTGCAACATCACCTCACGACTCTTGAATTCAATCCCTCTGCTAATGAACGATAATACTCCATAGGCCTTCTTACAAACTCTATCCACCTGAGTGGCAACCTTCAAAGATCTATGTACATAGACCCCAAGATCCCTCTGTTCCTCCACCTGACCAAGAACCCTACCATTAACCCTGTATTCCGCATTCTTATTTGTTCTTCCAAAATGGACAACCTCACACTTGGCAGGGTTGAACTCCATCTGCCACTCCTCAGCCCAGCTCTGCATCATATCTAAGTCCCTCTGCAGCCGACAACAGCCCTCCTCACTGTCCACAACTCCACCTATCTTTGTATCATCTGCAAATTTACTGACCCACCCTTCGACTCCCTCCTCTAAGTCATTAATAAAAATTACAAACAGCAGAGGACCCAGAACTGATCCCTGCGGAACTCCACTTGTAACTGGACTCCATGCTGAATATTTACCATCTACCACCACTCTCTGACTTCGACCGGTTAGCCAGTTTTCTATCCAATTGGCCAAATTTCCCTCTATCCCATGCCTCCTGACTTTCCGCATAAGCCTACCATGGGGAACCTTATCAAATGCCTTACTAAAATCCATGTACACTACATCCACTGCTCTACCCTCATCCACATGCTTGGTCACCTCCTCGAAGAATTCAATAAGACTTGTAAGGCAAGACCTACCCTTCACAAATCCGTGCTGGCTGTCCCTAATCAAGCAGTGTCTTTCCAGATACTCATAAATCCTATCCCTCAGTACCCTTTCCATTACTTTGCCTACCACAGAAGTAAGACTAACTGGCCTGTAATTCCCGGGGTTATCCCTATTCCCTTTTTTGAACAGGGGCACAACATTCGCTACTCTCCAGTCCCCTGGTACCACCCCAGTTGCCAGTGAAGACGAGAAGATCATTGCCAACGGTACTGCAATTTCCTCTCTTGCTTCCCACATAATCCGAGGATATATCCCGTCAGGCCCGGGGGACTTGTCTATCCTCAAGTTGTTCAAAATGTCCAACACATCTTCCTTCCTAACAGGTATCTCTTCTAGCTTATCAGTCCGTTTCACACTCTCCTCTTCAACAATACGGTCCCTCTCGTTCGTAAATACTGAAGAGAAGTACTTGTTCAAGACCTCTCCTATCTCTTCCGACTCAATACACAGTCTCCCACCACTGTCCTTGATCGGACCTACCCTTGTTCTCGTCATTCTCAGGTTTCTCACATACGCATAGAATGCCTTGGGGTTATCCTTGATCCTATCCGCCAGGGATTTTTCATGCCCTCTCTTAGCTCTCCTAATCCCTTTCTTCAGGTCCCTTCTGGCTATCCTGTATCCCTCCACTGCTCTGTCTGAACCTTGTTTCCTCAACCTTATGTAAGCCTCCTTCTTCCTCTTTACTAGACATTCAACCTCCCTCGTCAACCAAGGCTCCCTCACACGACCATTTCTTTCCTGCCTGATCGGTACATACATATCAAGGACACGTCGTATCTGCTCCTTGAAAAAGTCCCACATTTCCACCACATCCTTCCCTGACAGCCTATGCTCCCAACATATGCTCCTCAAATCCTGTCTTACAGCATCGTAATTTCCCTTCCCCCAATTGTAAAAACTTCCTTGTTGTGCGCACCTATCTCTCTCCATAACCAAGGTGAAAGTCACAGAATTGTGGTTGCCATCACCAAAATGTTCACCCACTAACAAGCCCACCACTTGTCCCGGTTCATTACCGAGTACCAAATCCAATATGGCCTCCCCTCTGGTTGGACAATCTACATACTGCGTTAGAAAAGCTTCCTGGACACACTGCACAAACACCGCCCCATCCAATCTACTTGATCTAAAGAGCTTCCAATCAATATTTGGGAAGTTGAAGTCGCCCATGACTACGACCCTGTGGCTTCTGCACCTTTCCAAAATTTGTTTCCCAATCTGTTTCTCCACATCTCTGCTGCTATTGGGGGGCCTATAATAAACACCCAACAAGGTGACTGCACCTTTCCTATTTCTGACTTCAGCCCATACTACCTCCAGAGGCAGATGCCCCTCAAACTTCCTTTCTGCAGCCGTTATACCATTTCTAATTAGCAATGCCACCCCCCCTCCTTTTTTACCACCCTCCCTAATCTTACTGAAACATCTGTAACCAGGAACCTCCAACAGCCATTCTTGTCCCTCATCTATCCATGTTTCCGTGATGGCCACAACATCGTAGTCCCAGGTACCGATCCACGCCTTAAGTTCACCCACCTTATTTCTGATACTCCTTGCATTGAAGTATACACACTTGAGCCCATCTCTGTGTCCGCAAGTAGTCCCTGTCAGTGCTACCTTCTCCACAGCCTCCCTACAGTCTTGGACATCCTGACACACAGCTAGCTTACTTGCTGGACTACAAGTCCGGATCCCATCCCCCTGCCAAATTAGTTTAAACCCCCCCGAAGAGTGCTAGCAAACCTACCCCCCAGGATATTGGTGCCCTTCTGGTTCAGGTGCAACCCGTCCTGTTTATACAGGTCCCACCTTCCCCAGAATGCAGTCCAATTGTCCAAATATCTGAAGCCCTCCCTCCTACACCATCCTTGCAGCCACGTGTTCAACTGCACTCTCTCCCTATTCTTTGCCTCTCTGTCACGTGGCACCGGCAACAACCCAGAGATGACGACTCTCTGGGTTGGACAAAAGATGGACAAAACTTGCTCAAGGACAACAAGGCAATAAACACCCATTGGATAGAACATTTCCAAGAACTCCTCAACTGTAATAACAATATTGACCTGGAAACCATCAACCAACTCCCCCAGATATTCATGCCAGGTGATAACGGAGAACCTCCCAGTGCAACAAGATGCCATAAGGAGCCTACGAAACAACAAGGCAGCAGGTTCCTGTCGAGATCCTTAAGGAGGGTGGCCCACAGCTCCATGAACAAATACATGCATTACTCCAGAAGATTTTGCTCAAAGAAGAACTCCCTTCATGGCTCAGGGATGTCTGATTGTGACCATATTCAAACAGGGTGACAAGGCAGACTGTGGGAATGACAGAAGCATCTTCCTTCTATCAACAAATGGTAAGTACTTGCCTGCTTCTTTGCCAATAGATTTTGGCCATATTCAGAGGAAATTCTCCCTGAATCGCAGTGTAAGTTCTGCCCATCCAGAGGAACAGCAGACCTGATCTTCATAGCACGTCAGCTACAAGAAAATGTCAGGATCAGAAACAAGCACTTCATATTGACTTTATCGACCAAACAAAGGCCATTGACACAGTTACCCACCAGGCTCTCTGGTGGATACTATCACAATGCGGTTTAACACAGATATCCACCTGGCTCTCTGGTGGTTGCTGTCAAATGTGGTTTAACACGGTCACCCACCATCTTCTCTGGTGGATACTGTCACAATGGAGCTGCCCTGATAAGGTCACCTGGATGCTGAGGCTGCTGCATGATGACATGTCTGTGACGGTGCTTAGCAACTGTGAATTGGAGTCTAAGCCTATCACTGTGGAAATGGGGGTCAAGCAGAGCTGGACCCATCCTGTTCACCAGTTTCATTGCCACCATCATCCACCTTACTGGAAAAAACCTACCTAAGGGAATTCAAATCATTTAGTGTATGGATGGCACGCTTTTCAACCTTAGTAGATTCAAGGCCAAAGGCAAGGTCTATAATATCTCCATCTTGGCGCCTCAATGTGATGACGAGAACACTATCACAGCACACTCTGTGGAAGATCTGCAGTGCATCTTTAATGGCTTTGCCAAGGCAAACAAGTTCCTAAGCCTTTCCCTTAATGTTAAAAAACTCAAGTAACCCATCAACCACTACCCAATAGTCCCTCCACTCTTCCTATAATAAGTGTCAACAAACATTCCCTTGAAAATATGGATCACTTCCCATACCTCAGCAGTCTTCTCTCATCCAAGGCCAATGTTGATGCAGAAGTACACCATCTGAGCTGTGCCAGTGGAGCCTGTGCCAAACTCATAAGAAGAATATTTTAAGACCATGATCTAAAAACCCACATTAAATATCTGGTCTACAAAGCCATTGCCCTTATCACACTGCTTCATGGAGCTGGAACATAGACTGCCTACAGTAGACATCTTAAAGCACTGGAACACCATCACCAGAGATTCCTCCAAAAAATCCTGTGGATCACCTGGGAAGACAGGCGCACTAACACCAGCATCTGGGAGGAAGCCAATATTGCCAGCATCACCACCCCGATCATTCAATAGCAACTCCAATGTACTGGTCATGTCATCCAACTCACACCTCCCAAACAGATCATGTCCTCTCAACTGAAGGAAGCTTAACACACACACCTGGTAGCCATAAGAAACACAATTTAACATCAGGACCAACCTCAAGCAATTCCATATCAACATCAATAACAGGGAGGACATTGCTACAATCCAAAATTACTGGAGAAACATCATCCACAAGGAACTATATGCCATGGAAATGATCTCCACCATGCCAGTTAACAGAAGCGACTCTTGCGAAGGAGAAACAGAACATCAGGAAGGCCCACCCACAACCGCCTCCAATCATCATTAACCCCCACCAATTCTCACATCACAATGGAATCTGTGCATTTCAGGTTGGCTCTTCAGCCATCTGAGGAGCCACAAATAGATGCCCTTCTTATGAACAATCATGTTCTGAGTGATTGCCGATAGACAGGTAGACAGCCCAGAAAAAGGCCCATTGGCCCATCATGTCCACATCAGTCAATAACAACCACCAAGCAATTCTAATCCCATTTTCCAGGACTTGGTCCAAAGCCTGGTCTGCCTTGACATTAAAAGGGCTTGGCTGAATATTTCTTAAATTGTTATGAGAGGTTATGCCTCAACCACCCTTACACTGAGTTCCAGATTCCCACCATCCACTGGATGAAATAGATTTTCCTCACCTCTCCTCATAACCTTCCACACTCTGGGTAAACTGAAAAGGATTCTGGGTAATCCAAGATGGAGGATGGGAAGAATTTCTGGCTGTAACAGGCTGCTCTTTTTTGAGGTATTTTAGGTGTTGGAGATGATCTCCTCGAATTCCAGGAGCAGCAATTACTGTTTTATGTGCTGTTGTATTGTTTTGGAACTTTGGAGAAAAAAATAATCAAAACAAGCACTTTTAAAAGTGAGAGGGACATTCAAAGGCAGCACAAAATCAGGTCAGTGCAGGAGAGAGACAGAGAGAAAGAAACCCACATTGTTAACTGACAGAGTTATCAGTTACTGCCTTTGCTGTTTGATTTCATGTATTGCTGGACATCGGGGTGTGTCTGGGAAAATTAGCAAACAGTGAAATACACAACTAATCTTGGAGGAACCTGTTTGGGAGAGGTCACAGCACAGAAACAGATCAGTGGATAGTTTAAGTGTGGCCTACAAAAAGTTTGCAGTGAGTAGAGTGGGTTCTTTCTTGATTATATGTTTTTGAGATATGTTTCTTGATTAAACTTAAAGTATAAGCCATAAGTATTAATTTAACCTGGAGCAGTATTTTGTAGAGGAAAAATACGGTGCAATTTTCTGGGTCTGCAGATTGGAAGAAGCAAAAGTGGCCCTTAGTGGAATAATATGCTCTTCTTGTCAGATGTAGGAGTTGAGGGAGAGTTTACAAGTTATTGAGGATTATATCTGCAATAAATGCCGTTGTTTGCGAATCCTATCAGATTGAATGGATCAGTTGGAGTGACAGTTAGAGTCAATGAGGAATTTACAAGGGCAAGAGTGTGCGATGGATGGCAGTTTCTGGTATCGAGATTGGCTCTAATGCAATGAAGGGTACTTCAGGTTCCAAGAGATTGATTCTGTTCAGGGACTCTCTAGTGTGAGGCAGATGTTTCTGTGGCCAGCAGCGAAAAATCAGAATGGTGTGTTGCTTCCCCGGTGCCAGGATCAAGGATATCTCAGAGAGGGTGCAGAATGTTTTCAAGGGGGGGGTGGGTTGGGGGGGAAGGACCCAGCAGGAGGTCATTGTACATATTGGAACCAACGATGTAGGAAGGGAAAAGGATGAGATTTTGAAGGGAGAATACAGAGACTTTGGCAGGAATTTAAAAAGGAAGTACTCGAGAGTAGTAATATCTGGATTACTCCAGATGCTGTGAGCTAGTGAGGGCAGGAATAGGAGGATAGAGCAGATGAATGCATGGCTGAGGAGCTGGTGTATGGGAGAAGGATTCATATTTTTGGATCATTGGAATCTGTACTGGGGTGGAAGTGACCTGTACAAGAAGGACGGGTTGCACCTAAATTGGAAAGGACTAATATACTGGCAGGGAAATTTGCAAGAGCTGCTCGGGATCAGGGAGATGGTGAGGAAAGAGATCAATCTGAGACTGGTACAGTTGAGAACAGAAGTGAGTCAAACAGTCAGGGCAGGCAGGGACAAGGTAGGACTAATAAATTAAACTGCATTTATTTCAATGCAAGAGGCATAACAAAGAAGGCAGATGAACTCAGGGCATGGTTAGGAACATGGGACTGGGATATCATAGCAATTACAGAAACATGGCTCAGGGATGGGCAGGACTGGCAGCTTAATGTTCCAGGATACAAGTGCTACAGGAAGGATAGAAAGGGAGGCAAGAGAGAAGGGTGTGTGGCTTTTTTGATAAGGGATAGCGATACAGCTGTACTGAGGGAGGATATTCCTGGAAGTACATCCAGGGAAGTTATTTGGGTGGAGCTGAGAAATAAGAAAGGGATGATCATCTTATTGAGATTGTATCATAGACCCTCTAATTGTCAGCGGGAAATAGAGAAACAAATTTGGAAGGAGATTTCAGTTATCTGTAAGAATAATAGGGTGGTTATGATTAGATTACCTACAGTATGGAAGCAGGCCCTTCAGCCCAACAAATTAGGGCGGCACGGTGGCACAGTGGTTAGCACTGCTGCCTCACAGCGCCAGAGACCTGGGTTCAATTCCAGACTCAGGCGACTGACTGTGTGGAGTTTGCACATTCTCTGCATGGGTTTCCTCCGGGTGCTCCGGTTTCCTCCCACAGTCCAAAGATGTGCAAGTCAGGTGAATTGGCCATGCTAAATTGCCCGTACTGTTAGGTAAAAGGGGTAAATGTAGGGGAATGGGTGGGTTGTGCTTCGGTGGGTCGGTGTGGACTTGTTGGGCCGAAGGGCCTGTTTCCACACTGTAAGTAATCTAATCTAAAAAATCCACACCGACCCTCTGAAGAGTAACCCACCCAGACCCATTCCCTTACCCTATATTTACCTCTGATTTTGCAATGGCCAATTCACCTGAACTGTACATCTTTTGGATTGTGTGAGAAAACTGGAGCACCCGGAGGAGGTCCACGCAGACGGGGGGAGAAGGTGCAAACTTCACACAGACAGTTACCCAAGGCTGGGATCAAACCCAGGTCCCTGGTGTTGTGTGACTGCAGTGCTAACCACTGTGCCACCTTGCCATCCTATGACAGGGGAATTTTAATTTTCCAAACATAGACTACCATAGTGTTAAGGGTTTAGATGGAGGGGAATTTGTTAAGCATGTACAAAAAAGTTTTCTGATTCAGTATGTGGATGTACCTACCAGAGAAGGTGCAAAACTTGACCTACGTTTGGGAAATAAGGCAGGGCAGGTGACTGAGGTGTCTGTGGGGGAGCACTTTGGGGCCAGCGACCATAATTCTATTAGTTTTTAAATAGTGATGGATCTAAAAGTTGAAGTTTAAAATTGGAGCAAGACTAATTTTTATGGTATTAGGCTAGAACTTTCAAAAGCTGACTTGGGCGCAGATGTTCGCAGGTAAAAGGATGGCTGGAAAATGGGAAGCCTTCAGAAATGAGATAACGAGAGTCCAGAGACAGTATATTCCTGTTGGGGTGAAAGGAAAGGCTGGTAGGTATAGGGAATGCAGGATGACTAAAGAAATTGAGGGTTTGGTTAAAAAAAGAACGAAGAATATGTCAGGTATAGACAGGATAGATCAAGTGAATCCTTAGAAAAGTATAAAGGCAGTAGGAGTATACTTAAGCGGGAAATCAGAAGGGAAAAAATGAGACTTTAGACAGCTTTGGCAAATGGAGTTAAGGAGAATCCAAAGCATTCAGGGCAAAAGGGGAACTAAGGAGAGAATAGGGCCCCTCAAAGATCAGCAAGGCAGCCTTTGTGTGGAGCTACAGGAGATGGGGGAAGATACTAAACGTGTATTTTGCATCGGTGTTTACTGTGGAAAAGGATATGGAAGATATAGACTTTAGGGAATAGATGGTGACATCTTGCAAAATATCCAGATTACAGAGGAGGAAGTGCTGGATGTCTTGAAATGGTTAAAGGTGGATAAATCCCCAGGACCTCTCAGGTGTACCCGAGAACTCTGTGGGAAGCTAGAGAAGTGATTGCTGGGCCTCTTGCTGAGATATTTGTATCATCGATAGTCACAGGTGAGGTGCCGGAAGACTGGAGGTTGGCAAACGTGGTGCCACTGTTTAAGAAGGGTGGTAAGGACAAGCCAGGGAACTACAGACCAGTGACCTGATGTCAGTGGTGGGCAAGTTGTTGGAGGGAATCCTGAGGGACAGGATGTACATGTATTTGGAAAGGCAAGGACTGATTAGGGATAGTCAACACGGCTTTGTGCAAACTTGATTGAGTTTTTTGGAAGATATAACAAAGAGGATTGATGAGGGCAGAGCAGTGGACATGATCTATACGGACTTTAGTAAGATGTTCGACCAGGTTCCCCATGGGAGACTGGTTAGCAAGGTTAAATCTCATGGAATACAGGGAGAACTAGCCATTTGGATACAGCACTGGCTCGAAGGTTGAAGACAGGCTGGTGATGGAAGGTTGTTTTTCAGACTGGAGGCCTGTGACCAGTGGAGTGCCACAAGGATCGTTACTGGTTCCTCTACTTTCCATCATTTATATAAATGATTTGAATGTGAGCATATGAGGTATAGTTAGTAAGTTTGTAGATGATACCAAAATTGGAGGTGTAGTGGACAGCGAAGAGGGTTACCTCAGATTACAACATGATCTTGACCAGATGGGTCAATGGGCTGAGAAGTGGCAGATGGAGTTTAATTTAGATAAAGTGAGACGCTACATTTTGGGAAAGCAAATCTTAGCAGGACTTATACACTTAATGGTAAGGTCCTAGGGAGTGTTGCTGAACAAAGAGACCTTGGAGTGCAGGTTCATAGCACCTTGAAAGTGGAGTCGCAGGTAGATAGGATAGTGAAGAAGGCATTTGGTATGCTTTCTTTTATTGGTCAGAATATTGAGTACAGAAGTTGGGAGGTCATATTGCAGCTGTACTGGACATTGGTTAGGCCACTTTTGGAATATTCAATCAATGCTGGTCTCCTTCCTATTGGCAGGATGTTGTGAAACTTGAAAGGGTTCAGAAAAGATTTACAAGGATGTTGCCAGGGTTGGAAGATTTGATCTATAGGGAGAGGTTGAATAGGCTGGGGCTGTTTTGCCTGGAGTGTCAGATGCTGAGAGGTGACCTTATAGAGGTTTATAAAATTATGATGGGCATGCCAGAAATGTCAATTTTCCTGTTCCTCAGATGCTGCCTGACCTGTTGTGCATTTCCACCCCCACTCTAATCTTGACTCTACTCTCTAGCATCTGCAGTCCTCACTTTTGCCTTTCTGTGATAGGTTCTGGACCAGAGCTTTAGTGCATCCTTCAAGTGAAAAACATTCAGCTCTCTACTGAAAGTACAAGCTGGAGCAGAGCAGTGGGCAGTGGGGCGTTTGGAATTGCAGGGGAAACAGTAATGCACTATTTAAGGACTGTAAGAAAAGCAACAGAGAAAGAGGGCAAGTCAAATCTCAAGAATAAATAAAATTGAAAATTTGATTATAGAAAGGGTGGAATAAGAAACTGAGAGGAAAAATAAAAGAATATGAGAGAAACAGTTTTAATTGTAGAGCAAGGAAGAAGGATTGGCATTGCATTGACAATTCCCATGTTGTTAAAAATGTGCTTACACTCACCAGACCTAACTTTCAGTGCAAGTTTAAAATGTAGTTAATATGCAAATATGATGTCAAAATAAAGGGAACTAAGGGAGAAATGATGCTTGTTTAAAGAAAATAATGATGCAACTCATGGCTTAACTGTTAGAAGATGTTGGCCAATTTAGAGTGATAGAGACACAAAGCACGGATACGGACCCTTTGGTCCAACCCGTCATGCCAACCAGATATCCCATATAAATCTAGTCCCATTTTCCACCATTTGGCCCTATCCCTCAAAACTCTTTCTATTCATCTACTCATCCAGATGTCTTTTAAATGCTGTAATTGTACCAGCCTCCACCACTGCCTCTGGCAGCTCATTCCATAGACGCACCACCCTCTGCATGAAAAAGTTGCCCCTTCGGTCCCTTTTATATCTTTCCCCTCTCATCTTAAACCTATGCCCTCTAGACTTGGACTCCCCCACCCCAGGAAAAAGACTATCTATTCACCCTATCCATACCCTCATGATTTTATGAAACTTTATAAGGTCAGTCCTCAGCCTCCGATGCTCCAGGGAAAAAGGACCCAACCTCTCCTTATAGATCAAAACTCCCAACCCTGGCAAAATCCTTGTAATTTTTTTCTGAACCCTTTCAAATTTCACAACATCCTTCCCATAGGAGGGAGACCAGAATTGCACGAAATACTTCAAAATTGGCCGAACTAATGTCCCATACAGCTACTATATGACCTCCACGCTCCTATGCTCAATGCACTGACCATTAGAGGAAAGCATACCAAACTGTTTCTTCACTATCCTATCCACCTGCAACTCCATTTTCAAGGAACTTTGAATCTGCACTCCAAGGTTTCTTTGTTCAGCAACACTCCCCAGGATATGTATTCAGTGCATAAGTCTTGCTATGATTTGCCTTTCCAAAAATGCAGCACCTCACCTTTAACTAAACTAAACTCCATCTGCCACTGCTCAGCCCATTGGCCGATCTGATCAAGGCCAGTTGAATAAGACCATAGAGAAGTATTAGAAATTACTTAACTCATAAATTTGAATAAAATAGTTAAATAAGTAGCTATGGCTGGACAGGTGATGTGCTGTAGCTGTATGATGTGGGAGCTGGCTGATCCCATTGTGAATGGCAGTGACCACATCTGCAGCAAGTGTTGGTTGCTAGAAGAACTCCGGATCAGAGTTGATGATCTGGAATCTGAGCTTCAAACACTGCGGCACATCCGGGAGGGGGAGAGTTACCTGGACGCTTTGTTTCAGAAGGAAGTCACAACTGTTAGATTAAGTAACTCAAATTCAGTTAGTGATCAGGGACAACAGGGTGTGACTGTAAGTGAGGCAGGTAGGGGGATTCTGAGTTCAGGAGTGGAGGAGCCTCAGCCCTTGACCTTGTCCAACAGGTATGAGATTCTTGCTCCCTGCATGGCTGAGGGAAAGGGCTGTGGACAGGATGAGCCAGCTGACCACAGCACCATGGTGCAGAAGGCCATTCAACAGGGGGGAGCAAAAAAACAAGTAGTTGTTATTGGGGATTCTATAATTAGGGGGACAGAGAGTATCCTTTGTGAGCTGGATTGGGAGTCCCGCATGGGGTGTTGCCAGCCCAGTGCCAGTGTGAAGGACATCTCTGAATGGCTTAAAATGATATCGGAGTGGGAGGGAGAGGATCCAGTTGTGGTCCATGTTGGCACTAACACCATCAGGCAAGGCTAAGAAGGAGGACCTGTTTGGGGAGTATCAAGGACTAGGAAGGAAATTGAAGGACAGGTCCTCGAGGGTCATAATCTCTGGATTACTGCCTGAGCCAAGTGCTAATTGGCATCGGGATAAGAAAATTAGGGAAATAAACACGTGGCTAAGAGACTGGTGTGGGAAAGAGGGGTTCCATTTCATGGGATATTGGCATGAGTTTTGGAACCGGGCCGATCTGTGCCAATTGGATAGTCTCCACCTGAACCGATCTGGAACCAGTGTTCTAGCAAACCCGGTCACTGGGAATTTAAACTTGTGAGTCGGGGGGGAAGGGAAAGGGAAAGCTACAGAGATTATGGAGTCAAGTAGAAAGATAAGCAGCAGGTTAGCACGTGCACAGGGTTTAAGTTCAAGGCAGACTAGAAATGAAGCAAAAAGGAAGGATAACTTAGGATATATTACTAGAGATATTGGAAATCGTGAGGATAAGAAAATTAGCATTAAGGTGCTTTACCTGAATGTTCATAGCATTCGTAACAAAGTAGATGAATTAATGGCACAAATCATTGTGAACGATTATGATGTAGTAGGAATCACAGAGACATGGTTGCAGAGTGTTCAGGAGTGGCAGTTAAACATCCAAGGATTTACAACTTATCGAAAAGACAGGGAGGTGGGCAGAGGGGGTGGGGTTGCCTTGTTAGTTAAGAATGAAATCAAATCTATGGGATTGAATGACACAGGGTCAGATGAGGTGGAGTCTGTGTGGGTGAAGTTGAGGAACCACAAAGGCAAAACAAAACCATAACGGGAGTTATGTCCAGAGCTCCTAATATTGGTCAGGACCAGGGGCACAAGATGTCCCAGGAAATAAATAGGGCATGTCAGAAAGGCAAGGTCATGGTGATCATGTGGGATCTTCAATATGTAGGTGGACTGGATGAATAATGTTCTTTGGTGGATCCAAAGAAAGGGAATTCATGGAATGCTTACATGTTGGCTTTTTGGAACAGCTTGTGATTGAGCCCACAAGGGAGCAGGCTATTTTGGACTTAGTGCTATTTAACGAGCCGAACTTTATAAAAGATCTTAAAGTCAGAGAACACTTAGGATGGCAGCAATCATAATATGGTAGAGTCCAGGCAAAATCGGATGAAATGGTGTTACAGTTAAATAAATGTAATTACAGGGGACTGAGAGAGGAACTGACGAAAATCGACTGGAAGCAGAGCCTAGTGGGGAAGACAGTAGAGCAACAATGGCAGGAGTTTTTGGGTGTAATTGAGGACACAGTACAGAGGTTCATCCCAAAGAAAAGAAAGATTATCCGGGGGTGGGGAGTGTTGGGATTAGACAGCCATGGTTGACATAGGAAGTCAGGAAATGTTTCAGAGAAAAAGAGAGATCCTATAAAGTGGCCAAGAGCAGTGGGAAATCAGAAGATTGGGAAGAGTACAAAAACAAACAGAGGATAACAAAGAGAGAAATAAGGAAGGAGAGGACCAAATATGAAGGTAGGCTAGCCAGTAATATGTTTCTGTCAATACATAAGAAACAAACGAGTGGCAAAAGTAGAGATTGGGCCGTTCCAAATTGATGCAGGAAGGCTAGTGCTGGGAGATAAGGAAATAGCTAGAGAACTTAATAAGTACTTCATGTCAGTCTTCACAGTGGAAGACATGAGTAATATCCCAACAATTAAAGGGAGTCGGGGGCTGAGTTGAGTATGGTTGCCATTACAAAAAAGAAAGTGCTAGAAAAGCTAAAAGATTTAAAAATTGATAAATCCCTTGGCCCCAATAGGCTACATCCCAGAGTTCTGAGGGAGGTGGCTAAGGAAATAGCGGAGGTGTTGACTGTGATCTTTCAAAAATCATTGGAGTCAGGGCAAGTCCCAGAAGATTGGGAATTCGCTGTTGTAACCCCCTTGATCAAGAAAGGATCAAGACAAAAGATGGAAAATTATAGGCCGATTAGCCTAACCTCAGTTGTAGCTAAAATTCTAGAATCCATGGTTAAGGATGAGATTTCTAAATTCTTGGAAGAGCAGGGTCGGATTAGAACAAGTCAGCATGTATTTAGTAAGGGGTGGTCGTGCCTGACAAACCTGTTAGAATTCTTTGAAGTGGGAACAAGTAGGTTAGACCAGGGAAACCCAGTGGATGTCATCTATCTAGGCTTCCAAAATGTCTTTGATAAGGTGCCTCACGGGAGGCTGCTGAGTAAGGTGAGGGCCCATGGTGTTTGAGGTGAGCTACTGGCTTGAATTGAGGATTGGCTGTCTAACAGAAGGCAGAGATTTGGGATAGAAGGTTCTTTTTTGGAATGGCAGCTGGTGACAAATAGGGTCCCGCAAGATTCAGTGTTGGGGCCGCAGCTGTTCACTTTATATATTCATGACCTGGATGAAGGGACTGGGAACATTCTGGTGAAGTTCCCCAATGATACAAAGTTAAGTGGGCAGGCAGGTAGTTCTGAGGGGGTGGGGAGGCTGCAGAAGGATTTAGACAGTTTAGGAGAGTGGTCCAGAAAATAGCTGATGAAATTCAATGTGAGCAAATGCACTTGAACTTTGGAAAAAAGATTCCAAACATGGACTGTTTTCTAAACAGTAAGAAAATTCATAAAGCCAAAGTACAAAGGGATCTGGGAGTGCTAGTCTAGGATTCTCTAAAGGTTAACTTGCAGGTTGAGTTCATGATTAAGAAAGCAAATGTAATGCTGTCATTTATCTCAAGAGGGTTGGAATGTAAAAGCAGCAATGTGCTTCTGAGAATTTGTAAAGTTGTAGTTAGGCCCCATTTAGAATACTGTGTCCAGTTTTGGGCCCCACACCTCAGGAAGGACATACTGGCACTGGGGTGTGACCAACAGAGATTCACACGGATATCCCTGGAATGGAAGGCCTTACGTATGATGAACAGCTAACGATCCTGGGATTGTACTCATTAGAGTTTAGAAAGTTGAGGGGAGATCTAATAGAAACTTACAAGATGATGCATGGCTTAGAAAGGGTGGGTGCTGGGAAGTTGTTTCTGTTAGGCGGGGAGACGAGGACCTGTGGGCAGACCCTTAGAATTGGAGGGGGTCAATTTAGAATGGAAATGAGGAGACATTTCTTCAGCCAGAGAGTGGTGGGCCTGTGGAATTCATTGCCACAAACCGCAGTGGAGGCCGGGACATTAAATGTCTTCAAGGCAGAGATTGACAAATTCTTAATCTTGCAAGGAATTAAGGGATACGGGGAGAGTGCGGGTAAGTGGAGTTGAAATACCTGTCAGCCATGATTGAATGGCGGAGTAGACTTGATGGGCCAATTGGCCTTACATTCACTTCTATGTCTTATGGTCTAATGGTCTTATGGTCTAAGGTTCCTTTATACTGTGAGGTAACCTTCTTCACTGTCCACTACACTTATAATTTTGGTGTTATCTGCAAGCTTACTAACTGTACCTCCTATGTTCACATCCAAATCATTTACATAAACGTTGAAAAGCAGTGGACTCAACACCGATCCTTGTAACACACTGCTAGTCACAGGCCTCCAGCCTGAAAAACAATCCTCTACCAAAACCCTCTGTCTTCTACCTTCGAGTCAGTTCAACTTCCAAATGCTAGTTCTCCCTTTATGTCATGTAACCTAACCTTGTGAACCAGTCCACCATGGGGAACCTTGTCGAACACCTTACTATAGATCACGTCTACCACTCTGCTCTCATCAATCCTTTTTGTTACTTCTTCAAAAAACTCTATCAAGTTCATGAGACACAATTTCCTACACACAAAACCATGTTAACTATCCTTAATCAGTCTTTGCCTTTCCAAATACATGTACATCCTGACCCTCAGGATTCCCTCCAACAACTTGCCCGCCACTGACTGTCAGGCTCACCAGTCTATAGTTCCCTGGCTTGTCCTTACCACCTTTCTTAAATAGTGGCATAACATTAGCCAACCTCCAATCCCCCGGCACCTCACCTGTGACCGATGATATATATATCTCGGCAGGAGGCCCAGCAATCACTTCCCTTGCTTCCCACAGAGTTCTAGGGTACACCTGATTAGGTCCCAGGAATTTATCCACCTTAATGAGTTTTAAGATGTTCAGCACCTCCTCCTGTGTAATATGGACATTTTTCAAGATGTCACCATCCATTTCCCTACATTCTATATCTTCCATATCCTTCTTTTCAGTAACCCCAGTGCAAAATACCTGTTTAGTATCCCCCCCATCTCCTGCGACTCCACACATGGGCTGCCTTGCTGATCTTTGAAGGGGCCCCATTGTCTGGGAGAAAGTGAGCAGAGCAGATGCTGGAAATCAGAATTGAGAGTGTGGTGCTGGAAAAGTACAGCCAGTTAGGCAGCATCTGAGGAACAACAGAATCAACGTTTCGGGCATAAGGCCTTTATCAGGAATGAGGCTTGTGGATTGGGGCTGATAGATAAATGGGAGGGGGTAGGTAGCTGGGAAAGCGATAGGCGGATGAAGGTGAAGGAGAAGGTGATAGGTCAGAGTGGGCAGCAATGGATGGGTCCTGAGGGAGGTGCGTCCTATACAAACTCTATCCCTTACTCCCAAATCTTCCGCCTCCACCGCATCGGTTCCCAGGATGACCAATTCCACTTCAGAAAGTCCTAGGTGGCCTCCTTCTTCCACGATCACAACTTCCCTTCCCACATGGTTGGTGATGCCCTCCAGCGCACCTTCTCCACCTCATGTGCCACTGCCCTTGAACCCCACCCCTCCCAACGCAACAAGGACAGAAACCCCCTGGTCCTCACCTTCCACCCCACCAACCTTCGCATGCAATGTATCATCCTTCGCCATTTCCGCCAACTCCAAACGGATCCCACCACCAGAGATATATTTCTCTCCCCACCCCTAGCAGTGTTCTGAAAAGACCATACCCTCCGTGACTCTCTTGTCAGATCCACACCCCCACCAGCCCATACCCCACTCCTGGCACCTTTCCCTGCCATCGCAGGAAATGCAAAACCACTCCCCTCACCTCCATCCAAGGCCCCAAGGGATCCTTCCACATCCATCAGAAATTCACCTGTACCTCTACCAATGTCACCTACTATATTCGTTGCACCCAGTGTGGTCTTCAACATCGGGGAGACAGGATGCCTTCTTGTGGATCATTTCAGAGAACATCTCTGGGACACCCGCACCCATCAACCCCACCGCCCCGTGGCTGAACACTTCAACTCCCTCTCCCACTCCGTCAAGGAAACTCAAGTCTTCGGCCTCCTCCATCGCCAAACTGTTGTCACCTGACACCTGGAGGCGGAACGCCTCATATTCCTGCAACCACTCAGGATAAATGTGGATTTCAACAGCTTCCTCTTATCCCCTCTCCCAAAATTATCGCAATCCCAAGCCTCCAAATTGGCACCGCCCTCCTGACCTGTCCATCACTGCCCCCCCCACCAACCTATCATCTTCTCTCTCACCATCATCCACCTATTCTTTTCCCAGCCACCTCCCCCAACCTCACCCCTCTTCCGATTTATCTATTAGCCCCGACCCACAAGCATCATTCCTGATGAAGGGCCTATGCCCAAAATGTCGATTCCCCTTCACCTCAGCCCCATTGTCTCCATAGTTACCCTTTTGTTCTTAAACCCTTATTCTCTTCAACCCTTGTTGCCAAAGCTATCTCATGTCCCCTTATTGCCCTCCTGATTTCCCTCTTAAATATACTCCTACTGCCTTTATACCCTTCTAAGGATTCACTCGATCTCTGCTGTCTATACCTGACATATGCCTCTTTCTTTTTCTTAACTAAACCCTCAATGTCTTTAGTCATCCAGCATTCCCTGAACCTACCAGCCATCCCTTTCACCCTGACAGGAATATACTTTCTCTGGATTCTTGTTATCTTATTTTTGAATGATTCCCATTTTCCAGCCATCCCTTTACCTACGAACACTTGCCCCCAATCAGTTTTTGAAAGTTCTTGCCTAATACCATCAAAATTACCCTTTCTCCAATTTAGAACTTCAACTTTTAGATCTGGTCTATCCTTTTCCATCACTATTGTAAATCTAATAGAATTATGGTCACTGGCCCCAAAGTGCTCCCCCACTGATACCTCAGTCTCCTGCCCTGCCTTATTTCCTAAGAGTAGGTCAAGTTTTGCACCTTCTCTAGTAGATACATCCACATACGGAATCAGAAAATCTTCTTGTAGACACTTAATAAATTCCTCTCCAACCAAGCCCTTAACACTAGGGCAGTCCCAGTCTATGTTAGAAAGATTAAAATCCCCTACCATGACCACCCTACTATTCTTACAGATAACTGAGGTCTCCTGACAAATTTGTTTCTCAATTTCCCACTGACTATTATGGGGTTTATAATACCATCCCAATAAAGTGATCATCTCTTTCTTATTTCTCAGTTCCACCCAAATAACGTCCCTGAATGTATTCCCAGGAATACCTTCCCTAAGTACAGCAATAATAACTATCCCTTATCAAAAATGCCATTCCCCCTCCTTTCTTGCCCCCCCCCCCCACCCTTTTCTATCCTTCTTATAGCATTTGTTTCCTGGAACATTAAGCTGCCAGTCCTTTCCATCACTGAGCCACATCTCTGTAATTGCTATGATATCCCAGTCCCATATTCCCAACCATGCCCTGAGTTAATCTGTCTTCTCTGTTCAGCCTCTTACATTGAAATTAATGCAATTTATCAATCCTACCTCCTCCTCTGCTTTGTTCTTGCTTGCGCTGACTGTTTGACTTACTCATTTTTTCAACTGTGTCATTCTCAACTGCTCTCTTTTCTCACTATTTCCCTGGGTCACATCCCCCAACATCGCCCCCCACCCCCCATCGTAATAGTTTAAATTCTCCTGAGCAGCTCTAGCAAATCTCCCTGCCCATATATTATTTAGGCACAATCCATCCTTCTTATACAGGTCACTTCTAACCTGGTAGAGATTCCAATGATCAAAAAATGTAAACCCTTCTCCCCTGCACCAGCTCCTCAGCCACATATTAATCTGCTCTATCCTTCTATTCCTACCCTCACTAGATTGTGGCACCAGGAGTAATCCAGATATCACTACCCTCGAGGACCTCCTTTTTAAATTCCTGCTTAACATCCTACATTCTCCCTTCAGAACCTCAACCTTTTCCCTTCCTCTGTCGTTAGTTCCAATGTGTATAATAACCTCCTGATGGTCCCATTCCTCTTTGAGGATATTCTGCATGCTCTTTGAGACATCCTTGATCCTGACACCAGGGAGGCAACACACCATTCCTTATGTCTCACTGTTGGCTGCAAAAACACCTGGCTATGCCTCTAACTAGAGAATCTCCTGTCACAATCATACCCCTCCTGACATACCCCTCCTGACATACCTCTCCTGACATACCTCTCCTGACATTAGACAGTCTTGGTACCAGAAACTTGGCTGTTTGTGCTACATTCCCTTAAGAGTCCATCACTCCCTACATTTTCCAAAATAGCATGCTTGTTTGAGATGGGGATAGCCACAGGAGACTCCTGCACTACCTGCCTCTCTCTCCTACCTTTCCTGGCGGTAACCCATTTACAGAACCCACCTGTATCTTCAGTTTATCTCCCTTCCAAAACTTCCATCTATCACATCCCCTGGCTCCTGTAAATTCCTCATTGCCTAGAACTGCAGCTCCAATCAATCCATGCAATATAATAGGATTCACAACCAAACACACTTCCTGCAGACATAATCATCAGGAACATGGAATCTCTCCCTAAGCTCACACATCCAACAGGAAGAGCCCATCACTCTACTAAAAGCCTTCTTTGCACCTTAACAAACTACAGACCCAGAAAATAGCACAGATGTACTGCTCTAAAAAATACTGCTCCAGGCTAATTTAGTACCTATATTTCCTATTTTTAAAGTTTAATCAAGAGACATCTCAGTAAAAACATATAATCAAAAATAACCCACTCTATTCACTATTGTAGATTTTTAAAAGCAAAAATAGCAACTTAGCTGCTCCTCTGCTGTGATCCTCACACACAGGTTTCTGCTTCTAGGACTGGTAGTGGAGTCCACGACACCAGACCCTACTAGCCTGGTCCAAGATTGCCACCCAGATCCGTACAGTTTCATTCATCTGGATGAATGTCGAGCAGTGTAGGAAGCAGGTCAGTGAAAGAGTGAGTGTCATTATCTTATCTCTACTATCTCACACTCACTCTATCTCTGATAATGCATTCACTTCCCACCAAGACATTTGGCTTATCACTCCAGAATTGCATGCAATATCTTCCCTCACTCGTTACTCCCAACACCCACCCTACCCAGACTACCCACACAACTAACCCAGTGTTGCCTATTCTCACTCAGAATACTTGATCACATTTCCCCCACCTGTAACCCCATTTACTTTCATCTCACTCAATTCCTCACTACCTCTCAGCCCAGGAGAAAACGTTATTATAAGGGAGAATGAGACAAGATAGTGGTATCATGTTGCTCTGAGCAACATGTCCACCTCTGACTGGTGACTGCTGACAATTGTAACAAACTGCCTGGCTTTGTGCCTACACCAAAATGCAAGGCAGGGGAAGGCAGAAAGCTGAGAGCATCCAAGTAGGTGCAAGGCAATTGAGCAATAGGAGAGCAAACAAGCAGCCCTGAGATGTAGCCTGTTCCAATCTGTGAGATGAATGCCACTGTGTGTGCCATGTTCACGTGCAGCAGCATTGCAGTGAGAGCTGCTGGCGCACTCCAGAGAGCAGCTCTGAGATAAGAAGTGTACTGTCAGTGGATCAGAGATATGCCATGAGGGTACACAGACGAGAGTATGTGTTAGATGCCAATGTGCAAAGATATGATGGGAATTCTATGTTAATAAGTGTGATAACAAGCAATCATCACCATTGATAGGCATTTCGCTGTTCCCCACCAAAAGCCTCTGGAAAATGAAATAAGTTGCTACTGACATTAAGAAAAGCCTCACTGGACTTCTCACTGATTTCTCATTATAGCCCACATTGTCCAGGACTTGAAGGTTCCACCCATTGTAATTATTCCAATCGCTCCAAACACTGAAGGATAGAGAGATGTATTGAGAAATCTTGAATAACATTACAGCAAGTTAGAAGCTACATGTAAAAACTGAAATTTTAAAGGTAAAAGTCAACATTGCATAAAATGCAAGACAGTTTCACTATTAATTCCTCTTTTTAATGTGCTTTGACATCAGCCTTGGAAACCCAAAGATATTCAACAATTTCTTTTTGGTTCAGCAGGAGTAAGAGTGGGAGCAGCCTACAGTGGCCTGATGGGAAGGTGAATCACTGATTTAAAAACTTATCATGAGCGTTGGGGCCTTCCATTTTTAGTTCATACAACATAGAACATCGTAGCGCAGTACAGGCCATTCGGACCTCAATGTTGCACCATCCTGTGAAATCAATCTGAAGCCTATCTATCCTACACTGTTCCATTCTCGCCCATATGCATATTCAATGACCATTTAAATGCCCTTAAAGTTAGTGAGTCTACTACCGTCGCAGGCAGTGCGTTCCACATCCCTACTACTCTCTGAGTAAAGAAACTACCTCTGACATCTGTCCTACATCTATCACCCCTCAATTTAAAGCTATGTCTCCTCATGTTAGCCATCATCATCCAAGGAAAAAAGGCTCTCACTGTCCCCCTATCTAACCCTTTGATTATCTTATATGTCTCAAGTCCCTCAGCCTTTCCTCATAACACTTTCCCTCCGTACCAGGCAACATTCTAGTAAACCTCTTTTGCACCCTTTCCAAAGCTTCCACATCCTCCCTATAATGCGGTGACCAGAACCGAGATCTCTTTACTCATCTACACTACCAAGAATCTTACCATTAGCCAAGTACTCTGCATTCCTGTTACTTCTTCCAAAGTGAATCACCTCACACTTTTCCGCATTAAATTCCATTTTCCACCTCTCAGCTCAGTTCTGCAGCTTATCTATGTCTCTCTGTAACCTACAACATCCTTCATCACTACCAAACAACTCCACCGACCTTAGTGTCATCTGCAAATTTACTAACCCATCCTTCTCTGCCTCATCCAGGTCATTTATAAAAGTGACAAAGACCAGTGCACCCAAAACAGATCCTTGTCGTATATCACTAGTAACTGATCTCCAAGATGAACATTTCCCATCAACCAACACCCTCTGTCTTCCTTCAGCTAGCCAATTTCTGATCCCAGAATGCAAAATCACCCTCAATCCCAAGCCTCCGTATTTTGTGCAATAGCCTACCATGAGAACCTTATCAAATGCCTTACTGAAATCCATATAAACCGCATCGACCACTTTATCCTCATCCACCTGTATCGTCATCATCTCAAAGAATTCAATAAGGGTTGTGACGCACAACCTACCCTTCACAAAACTGTGTTGATTATCCCTAATCAACTTATTTATTTCTAAATGATTATAAATCCTATCTCTTATAACCCTTTCCAACACTTTTCCCACAGGTCTATTATTTCCAGAGTTGTCTCTACTTCCCTTCTTGAACAAGGGAACAACATTTGCTATCTCCCAGTCTTCTGGCACTATTCCTGTAGACAATGATGACATAAATATCAAAGCCAAAGGCTCTGCAATGTCCTCTCTGGCTTCCCAGAGAATCCGAGGATAAATCCCATCCCAGCGTCCCAGGGGACTCATCTATTTTCACACTTCCCAGAACTGCTGACACCTCCTCCTTATGAACTCAATCCCATCGGGTCTAGTAGCCTGTATCTCAGTATTCTCCTCGACTACACTGTCTTTTACTAGTGTGAATACTGATGAAAAGTATTCATTTAGCACTTCCCCTATCTCCTCTGACTCCAGGCACCACTTCCCACTATTACCCTTGATTGGCCCTAATTTTTCTCTAGTCATTCTTTTATTCCTGATATACCTATAGAAAGCCTTAGGGTTTTACTTGGTCCTATCCACCAACAACTTCTCATGTCCCCTCCTGGCTCTTCTTAGCTCTCTCTTTAGGTCTTTCCTGGCTAAATTAGACCTCTCAAGTGGCCTGATTGTGCCATCACATCTCATCCTAACATAATCCTTCTTCTTCCTCTTGACAAGAGATTCAACTTCCTTAGAAAATCACGGCTCCTGTGCTTGACAACGTCCTCCCTGTCTGATCGGTACATACTTATCAAGGACACGTGGTAGCTGTACCTGGGACTTTGTTGTTGTGGCCATTTCGGATAAAGCTGGGACAGGAATAGTTGTTGCAGGTTTTAGGATTTAGATGTTTCAGTGAGAACAGAGAAGATGGTAAAAGAGGGGGTGGTGTGGCATTGCGATGAGGAAAAGGTAGCAAAGATAACTCTGGATAGGAGCAAGAGTAACAGGGTAGTTGTTATGGGGGAACTTTAACTTTCCAAATATTGACTGGAAATACTACAGTTCAAGTACTTTAGGGGATTCGTTTTTGTCCAATGTCTGCAGGATGGTTTCCTGATACAGTATCTAGACAAGCCAACAGGGGTTAGGCCACATTGAATTTGTTACTGGGTAATGAAACTGGCCAGGTGTTAGCTTTGGAAGTAGGTGGATGAGGGTAAAGCAGTTGATGTGGTGTATGGATTTTAGTAAGGCATTTGATAAGGTTCCCCATGGTAGGCTATTGCACAAAATATGGAGGCATGGGATTTAGGCTGATTTAATGGTTTGGATCAGAAATTGGCTAGCAGAAAGAAGACAGAGGGTGGTGGTTGATGGAAAATGTTCATCCAGGAGTTCAGTTACTAGTGGTGTACTGCAAGGATCTGTTTTGGGGCCACTGCTGTTTGTCATTTTTATAAATGACCTAGATGAGGGCGTAGAAGGATGACACTAAGGTTGGTGGAGTTGTGGATAGTGCTGAAGGATGTTGTAGGTTACAAAGGGACATAGATAAGCTGCACAGCTGGGCTGAGAGGTAGCAAGTGGAGTATAATGCAGAAACGTGTGAGGTGATTCACTTCAGAAGGAGCAACAGGAATAAAGAGTACTGGGCTAATGATAAGATTGTTGGTAGTGTCGATGAGCAGAGAGATCTCGGTGTCCATGTGCATCGATTCCTGAAAGTTAACAACCCTATCAACCTGGGTGTCAAGGCGGCATTCGGTGTGTTAGCTTTCATTGGTAGAGGGATTGAGTTTTGGAGCCACCGGGTCATGCTACAGCTGTACAAAACACTGGTGCGGCTGCACTTGGAGTATTGCGTATAGTTCTGGTCACCGCATTATAGGAAGGATGTGGAAGTTTTGGAAAGGGTGCAGAAGAGATTTACTAGGATGTTGCCTGGTATGGAGGGAAGGTCTTATGAGGAAAGGCTGAGGGACTTGAGGCTGTTTTCATTAGAGAGAAGAAGGTCGAGAGGTGATTTACTTGAGAGATATAGAATAGTCAAACAGTTAGATAGAGTGGATAGTGAGAGCTTTTTTCCTCGGATGGTGATGGCTAGCATGAGGAGACATAGCTTTAAATTGAGGGGTGATAGATATAGGACAGATGTCAGAGGTAGGTTCTTTACTCAGAAAGTAGTAAGGATGTAGAATGCACTGCCTGCAACAGTAGTAGATTCACCAACTTCCAGGGCATTTAAATGGTCATTGGATAAATATATGGATGAGAATGGAGTAGTGTAGGTTAGATGGGCTTCAGATTTGCTCCACAGGTCAGTGCAACATCGAGGGCTGAAGGGCCTGTAACTGTACTGTTCTGTGTTCTATGTTCTGTGTAAATGTAGGTTTCATTTTGAAAAGGTGAGCAGCAGTATCTGGAAGGTACCTTCATTTTACCAATATCACAGAATTACAATCTTAAGTAAAACAAATAATTTACAGCAACATAGCTTGCATGTCATAGATTGGTGATCTGCTTTCTTTGAAGTCACAATAAAGATCAGCGGTGAGAAATTGGGATTATTATCTTGTGTGCTTTGTATGAGAGCCCTTTGAGATCCAAAATAGCATCTGCAATGCACATATGCACTTGGAAGGAGAATGATGCCAGGCACCACATTCAGATTTGGTGTTTTGCATGCATGCAGTGAACATTCACCATTGGATGGAGCAGGTAGAATGTCTCACTATTTGACATCAATAGCCACACCCACTCTCCACATTGCATGCATTCAGCTGCAGAAAGGAGCCTTTATTAATAATCTTTTAAGCAATCAGCAACCAGTTGCAGCTGGTTGCTGGTTGGTTTTTCTGTCTGTTGCTGCAATTCTACAACTTGTGATTTCTATAATTACTTCAACTTCTAGAGGCCTACAGGAAGTGTTACTGCAGTGCTAAAAAAGCTTATGCTGACTTAAGGGTTTGATCAACATTAATCCCTCCCAGCATATAGTGCTCAGCTATAGATTTCCTTTGGATCCTAACATAACTTAGAGAATCAACGGACAGCACAAATGTTACTGTTTGAGAATGGAGTAGATGGGGTGTGGGGTGTTGGTATAGAGGCCGGTAAGGTTGGAGCTAAAAGCCTAGAAAGACACTCCGCAAGAGACAATATTAGGCCTTGAGTATTCAGCAAGAAATTCTCCAAACAGAATCTCATGGAGAAGTGATCAATGATCTAGAACATAGTACATACAACACAATACAGGACCTCTGGGCCTCAATGTTGTGACAACCTTTTATCCTACTTTAAGATCAAACTAACCTACATACCTTTATTGTACTATCATCCATGTGCCTATCAAGTCATTTAGATGTCCCTGATATATCTGACTCCCTACCACCACTGGCAGTGCATTACACACACCCACCATTCTCTGCATAAAGAACCTACCCCTGACATCTCCCCTGTACCTTCCTCCAGTCACCTTAAAATTATGCCCCCCTCATGATAGCCATTTGCGCCCTGGAAAAACACTTCCATGCTATTTATGCCTCTCATCATCTTGTATACCTCTGTCAAGTAACCTCTCAACCTTCTTCGCTCCAATGAGAAAAGCTCTAGCTCTCTCAACCTTTCTTCATAAGACATGCCCTCCAGTCCAGGCAGCATCCTGGTAACTCTCCTCTGTATTCTGTCTAAAGCTTCCACATCTTTCCTATAACAAGGCAACCAGAACTGAACACAATATTCCAAGTGTGGTCTAACCAGGACTCTATAGAGCTGCAGCTTATCCTTGTGGCTCTTAAACTCAACCCCCCTGCTAATGATAGCTAACACATCATATGCCTTCTTAACAACCCTATCAATTTGGGTAGAGACAAAAAAAACTGCATATGCTGGAATCCAAAGTAGACAGGCAGGAAGCTGGAAGAATACAGCAAGTCAGGCAGCATCAGGAAGTGGAGAAGTTGACATTCCAGGTGTAACTCTTCTTCAAGACTGGGGATGGGTGTAGGGAGAGCTGTGGATAAAGGGGTAGGCAGGGGCAGGGTAGTGAAGTGGAGATAGGTGAAGACAGGTAGATGGTACTACCTGGTTGGTCAATGGGAGGAATGAATCCAGTAGGCGACTGGAGGAGTGGAAGGGAGGGGGAGGGGCTGGAAAGGGAGTCAGGGGATGGGGATGGAGGTTATTTGAAATTGGAGAACTCAGTGTTGAGTCCTCCGGGCTGTAGGCTGCACAGGCAGAAGATGAGGTGTTGTCCCTCCAATCTGAGGTTTAGTTCATTGTGGCTATGGAGGACGACGAGGATGGTCATGTCGGAAAAGGATTGGGAAGGGGAATTAAAATGGGCGGTGGCTGGGAGGTCAGGTTGGTCTCTCTGGACCCCGGCTGTGATGCTTGGTGAATCTGTTCCCCAAGTTTATGCTTGGTCTCTCCGAAGTAGAGAAGACCATCTCGGGAGCACCTGATACAGTAAAGTCGGTTGGAGGAGAAGCAGGTGAACCTTTGTCTCACCTGGAAGGACTGTTTGGAGCCCTGGAAAGAGGTGAGGAGGTGATGTGCCGGCAGGTTTTTCATTTTTTCTGGTTGCAGGCAAAGGTATCTGGGGGTTTGGGGGAGTCGGTAGGAAGAGTGGCGTAAACTAAGAATTGTTGAAGGGAACGGTCCTTGTGGAAGGCAGAGAGGGGTGGCAAGGGGAAGATGTTCTTGGTGGTTGGGTCTTGTTGGAGTTGGCGGAAATGTTAAAGGATGACACATTGGATGCAGAGACTGGTGGAGTGGTAGTTGAGGACAAGGGGGACTCTGTCTTTAATGCGTGGAGTGGGGAGGTTTAGAGCAGTGGAATGGGGAATATAGGTGGTGTGGTGAAGGGCTGTCTGGATGACAGAGTGGGGGAAGCACATTGTTCAAAATAGGTGGACATCTGGGATGCTTGGCGGTGAAATGTCTCCTCATCTGAGCAGATGCGGCAGAGGGAGAGGAATTGGGAGAATGGGATGGAGTTCTTGCAAGATACTGTGTGGGAGGAGGTGTAGTCTAGGTAGTTATGGGAGTCTGTCTGGGTTTATAGTAAACACCATCTGGAGATGGGAATGAAGAGGTTAAGAAAGAGGAGAAAGTGTCCGGGATGGACCAAGTGAATTCGAGGGTGGAGTGTAAGTTGTGGGCGGAGTCAATGAACTCCTTCAGTCCAGCCTGCAAGCAGGATGCTGCACCGATGCAGTCATCATCGATGTAATGGTGGAAGAGCTGGGGTACGGTGCCTGTGTAAGTACTGAAGAGGGACTGTTCGAAATATCCGACAAAGAGGCAGGTGTATCTGGGGTCCATCCATGTGCCCATGGCCACCCCCTTGATTTGGAAGAAATGGGAGGACTTAAAGGAAAAGTTATTGAGAGTGAGGACCGGTTCAGAGAGGTAGTGGAAGGTATTGTGGAGGGGGATTGGATGGGTCTGTTGGAGAAGGAGAAATGGAGCGTCTGGAGGCTATCCTTGTGAGGTATGAATGTGTATAAGGACGGCATGTCCATAGTGAAGACAAGGCACTGGGGGCTGTGGAACTGGAAGATACTGAAGAGATGGAGGGCATGGTTGTGTCATGGATGTAGGTGGGAAGTGTTGGAACCAAGGGGGAGAGGATGGAGTTGAGGTAGGATGAGATGAGTTTGGTGCGGCAGGATCATGCCGAGACGATGGGTCAGCTGGGGTATAATTGGACTTGTGGATCTCGGGGAGTAGGCAGTGCAGGGCTGGGGGACACTGAGATTGGAGGCAGTGGAGGGGAGATCACCTGAGGCAATGAGGGCACACACAGTAAAAGTGATTTCGGCATGATAGGTCGCAGTGGGTTTTTGGGCAAGGGAGAGGTAGGACGTGATGTCGGAGAGTTGGCATTTGGCATCTGCAACATAGAGGTCCCTTCTCCAGACTACCACCGCCCCACCTTTGTCAGCAGATTTGATTGTTGGTACAGAGCGAGTGGAGTGCTGCACATTTGGAGGGGGGTGAGGTTGGAGTGGGTGAGGGGGGTGGATAAATTGAGGCGGCTGATGTCGCGTTGGCAGTCGGCAATGAAGAGGTCTAAGGCAAGTACAGGTTTGGAGAAAGGGTGATGAAGTGGCAGAGGAAGGTTGGAGGTGGGAGAAGGGGTCCTTAGAGGAAGGTTGGAGGTGGGAGAAGGGGTCCTCAGAGGAAGGTTGGGAGTTTTTGTCAAAGAAGGAGGCCCAGAGGCAGTGGAAGAAGAGCTCCCCGTCATGGTGGATCTGGAATTTGTTGAGGTGGGGATTTGAGCCCTTTCCTGAGGGTGGACCATTTGGTCTCACAGAGTTCAAGGTCTAGGGGGGATAGTGAATATATAGCAAGGCTCACAGGTGGGGTTTTGGATGGAAGGGGTCCTGATGGGCTGAAGCAGGGGAGGGGGAAGGGTGATGGCATGTGGTGGGTGAGGATTGGATGAGGTGTAGTGGGAGCTAGTGAATGTGGGAGAGAAGGGAGATTGGGAGGAGAATGGGGTGAGGTTGTGGGAAGGGATGCAGGAGGGATGAGGTGAAGAGGAAGATATGGAGGGGTAGGGTGTATTGTGGGCATGGATGGGTGTGGAGGGAGAGCTACTTTGTGCTTGCAGGTTGCAGGTTGGCAGTAGGACCCAGGGGTTACCCTGGGAAATATAATCCGTGTCTTGGTTGCAGAGTGGGCAGAGCTGGAAGTGGAGGCAGAAGCTGGAGGGAAATCAAGGCCAGTCTGAGTGCTGTTATTGGCAGAATCCACAGCAGCGTTGCAGGTGTTTGGACACTTCTCACCTACATCGATGACATCAACCATGACCTTCCTCTTCAGTAACTTCCAGTTCCCTGACCGCCAGTGCTTTATCTTCACTATGGGTGGCAATGTTGAGGGATTTATGTACCCAAAGATCCCCCTGTTCCTCCACACTGCCAAGAATCCTGCCGTTAACCCTGTATTCTACATTCAAATTTAACTTCCAAAATGAATCGCTTCACACTTTTCCAGGTTGAACATGATCTGCCTCTTCACAGCCCAGCTCTTTATCCTGTCGATGTGCTGTTGCAACCTACAACAGCTCTCCACACTATCCATAACTCTACCAACCTTCATGTTATCAGCAAACTTACTAACCCACCCTTTCACTTCCTCATCCAAGTCATTTATAAAATCAGAAAGAGCAGAGGTCCCAGAAGAGATCCCTGCAGAACATCATTGGTTACCGAGCTCCAGGCTGAGTATGTTCCATTTACCCCACTCTCTGTCTTCTATAAGCCAGCCAAGCCTGTATCCAGACTGACAGATTTCTCTGTATCCCATTACACCTTACTTTCTAAATGAGCCTACTATGGGGAACCTTATCAAACGTCTTGCTGAAATCCATACACACCACATCCTAACCTTCATCAATGTGTTTTGTCACATCCTCAAAGAATTCAATACTGTTTGTGAGGCATGACCTGCCCCTCACAAAGGGGTAAAAACAATGACTGCAGATGCTGGAAACCAGATTCTGGATTAGTGGTGCTGGAAGAGCACAGAAGTTCAGGCAGCATCCAAGAAGCTTCGAAATCAACGTTTCGGGCAAAAGCCCTTCAACAGGAATAAAGGCAGTGAGCCTGAAGCGTGGAGAGATAGGCTAGAGGAGGGTGGGGGTGGGGAGAAAGTAGCATAGAGTACAATGGGTGAGTGGGGGAGGGGATGAAGGTGATAGGTCAAGGAGGAGAGGGTGGAGTGGATAGGTGGAAAAGGAGATTGGCAGGTCGGACAAGTCCGGACAAGTCATGGGGACAGTTACTGAGCTGGAAGTTTAGAACTAGGGTGAGGTGGGGGAAGGGGAAATGAGGAAACTGTTGAAGTCCACATTGATGCCCTGGGGTTGAAGTGTTCCGAGGCGGAAGATGAGGCGTTCTTCTTCCAGGCGTCTGGTGGTGAGGGAGCGGCGGTGAAGGAGGCCCAGGACCTCCATGTCCTTGGCAGAGTGGGAGGGGGGGTTGAAATGTTGGGCCACGGGGCGGTTTGGTTGATTGGTGCAGGTGTCCCTGAGATGTTACCTAAAGCACTCTGCTAGAGGCACCCAGTTTCCCCAATGTAGAGGAGACCACATCGGGAGCAACGGATACAATAAATGATATTAGTGGATGTGCAAGTAAAACTGTGATGGATGTGGAAGGCTCCTTTAGGGCCTTGGATAGAGGTGAGGGAGGAGGTGTGGGCGCAGGTTTTACAGTTCCTGCGGTGGCAGGGGAAGGTGCCAGGATTGGAGGGTGGGTTGTTTGGGGGCGTGGACCTGACCAGGTAGTCACGGAGGGAACGATCTTTGCGGAAGGCAGAAAGGCGTGGGGAGGGAAATATATCCCTGGTAGTGGGGTCTGTTTGGAGCCTTCCACATCCACCAAAGTTTTACTTGCACATCCACTAATATCCTCATAAATGACAATGTCCCTCTCAGTAGTGAATACTGAAGCAAAGTATTCATTAAGTACCTCCCTAACTCCTCCAACTCTAGGCACAAGTTCCCTCCACTATCCCTGATTGAACATACCCTCACTCTGGCCATTCTCTTGTTCTTTTTGTTATGTTCACATTTCAGTCAGGACACCACAACTGAAGCTGCTGTGACTGCTGTCCTTTCAGGCTGGAGATATTTGCGCCATTTTGTAATTTTCCACTCACTTTTGCGGAAAGGAGTTACTGAGGCTGTCTGTTCATTTTCGATTCATTCATTCATTCAGACTTGAGGGGAACAGTGCAGTCAGTAGGATGTAGCATTTTGAAGATCCATTCCTTGGCCTTGATTACTGAAATGGGATTTGGCTCATGATATTGACTATTATCTGTTCCCACCACTTCTTGAGTGTGTGTTTGGAGGGCATATTACCTTCTGCAGTTATAACACATCTCTCTTCCCTTCCAGCTCCTTCACCTTCAGTACAGAATTACAAAAAGCTTGGTACCTACTTTGTAATGTTGTGCAATTACACATTTTTCCCAGGTCAGGATATTTTCAACAACTCCCAGGACCTGATCCACCTCCCATTCAGAGGGGCAGGCTAGCTAGAAAGAGTTCATGTTACCCTTAAATGGTAGGAATCACTCATTATATTGGCTCTGTGGTGATGAAGAGCATGGTAGGTGTTGACTTGTCACAGAGATTATGGAAATAAGCAGCCAACAAAAAAGGGTGCAACTAATTACACATTATCATCGCTAGTCCCATTTCAGAGAGTTTCAATTTAGACACTTAGATCTTAATATTTCCTGACATGAGTTCATAGCTTGACAATATTATGAATATTTTTGAATGCTTCCTGAAAAAAATCATCCATTCCTTTGTGTTCAACAAACTACAGAACTTGACGATGTGGTACCCACTTCAAAGGTTTTATATGGTGACCCTGCCTGGGTAACTTGCTGAGTAAGTATCTCAGATAACTGAGATATTATAACTGGTCACGACTGAGTTTGGATGTAGTTTGGGT